>NC_072493.1:26160000-26460000 GCF_027574615.1 Eptesicus fuscus | reverse complement strand
GGGCCATGGGGCTCTGGAGCCCTGTCAACCGGCCCCCGGCTCTGGGTAGGGGGCACCTCCCAGCATGCTCTGCAGTGAGCGGGAGCTGAGCTGGGCTCTGACCTGGAGGTGGGCCTCCTTCTCCTGACCCCGCTGGCTGTCAGCTCCTCTGCTCTTTGCATCCAGCAGAAATGATACCTGGGATGTCAGGGGCTTTAATGGGGACCGCGTGTCCTTGTCAGGAGGACCCCTGTGCCCGCCGCCCCCTACGCCCACCTCCCATGGGCTGGGGCCAGCACTCCGGCACTGAGGGTGTGTGGGAGTGAACTGTGAAAGGTCACCAGGACTATTCTGCCTCGGCCTCGACCGTGACAGCCAGGTCTTGTCGCTCCCGGCTGAGGCAGAGACGCACACCGGCCAAAACAGAATTTTATACACAGACGGTGTGCACCCCATGCCTCGCAGACAGGGGCCTCAGCAAATGGCTGTCAGGGGACTGGGAAGGACAGTGGGGGAAGGACGATATCCTGCTGCCCCCCCATAACCTGCCCTGCCCCCTCCCCCAGAAAAGCTCTGTGGCTCGAGTCACAATGCCCCAGGGGCACAACCTGCCCTGCCTCCTCCTCCAAACCCAGCCAAGGCCACAGAGCGTTTCCTGTCACCAAACTTCCAAGGCCAATTCCTGTTCTCAGCAGCCTGGATCCAGACGCGACCCCACTTATTGTGACGAGGAACTCGATGAGGGGTTCGGGTGGTGACCAGGGCTGGGGCGAGTCTGAGGACAACGGGAAGAAAATCCTCCGGGCCCCCAAGGCCTGGTCCCTCTGTCCCACCACCTGGAACTCCATGTCCTTGCTCTGCCCATCCTCACCGGCTGGGAGCCTCTGACATGAGCTGCTAGTCAGCTGCTCATTGCTGCAGAGCCCCGGGCAGACTGGGATGTTCCTATCCACCCACAGAACGCCTCAGAGTGCTGCTGGGATTCCTGCAGCCACAGCAAAACGTGGGGGAAACCAGACAGAGCGGGTTGGAAGTCTGGCTGCATGACCTTGAGCGAGGGGCATGCCGCCACATGGCCTCACCTAGGAAGTGTCCCGTCCCCCCAGAGGTGACACCGGGCAGCTGTGGGTCTCCCCTCAGTCCAGGTGTAAGGAGGACAGGGCATCCGTGGGCTGTGCTTTCCATTGCCAGGGAAATCAACACCTCCCTGGCCCATGGATCACTGGTCACCTTGGTGACCATCAGACAGTCCAGGAAACTGAGAACCCTGCTCACTGAGCACTCACTATGTGCAGACCTGTGCCGGGCCGCACCAGGCATCTTATTTGGCTCTCACCATCCTGGGAGGCAGGTACTGTTATGCCACATTCCAGATGGAACACCCCAGCTCTGGGAAGGGTCAAGGCTCATCTGAGGTCGCCCAGCTGGTCAGGTGGAAACGGGCTAGAAGCAGAGACATCTATCTTCACCTCCTTTGAGGGCTCTGTGGGTCCCTCTCCTCAGTGTAGCACAGTGCTGCCCTCAGGAAGATTCTAGAAAAAAAAGCTAAGCAACAAACGAAATGGTTTCCAGTTGCGGTCATGCCATCTGGGGAACCTCTAATGGGCAATCAGGGAGTACCTCTCGGAAGAGGTGACATTCTCCTCCACACCATGCTGAGCCCTGAGAACAAGACAAGAGTTTTGAACTGGAAGAGGAGAAGCACTCCAGGAGCCACTGGGACTAAGGCTCGGCCAGAGGCAGAAGTGGACTGCCCGCCTGGAGGGCAGGGAGTGCGGAAGGGGAGGGCAGACCCTGGGCTTCCAGGGCAGGAAAGCCAAGTGTGCTCTGTCTGAGCCCACCCCATGCAGGGTGCTCTGGGAGAGACAAAGACGGCCCAAACCAGGTTTCCTGCCTTTGAGGAAATTCCAATTAGATGTGAGGTGAGATGGAGAGGCGTGATAAGGTGACTAACAATGGCAGGCAGGGGAAGAAAGTGAGCAGGACCAGACGGTGAGGGTGTGAGAGCCCAGAGGTGGGCGGGCCCCTGCATGGACTAGGATAGCCAAGACTTACTTCAGGCCTCAGGTCTGGGCATGGTGGGGGTGAAGAAGGGAGGGAAGGTGTGGCCAGGACCCTGACAAGAGGGGGTATCTAGGCTGTTGTATGAGTTTCTTATGGTTGCTATAACGAACGGCCCAAATGTGTTGGCTTAAAACATCACAGATTTCTTCTGCAGTTCAGAAATCGGGCACAGATCTAAATGGGCCAAAATCAAGGTGTTAGCAGGTCTGCATTCCTTCTGGAGGCTTTAGGGGGAAAATCTGTATCCTTGCTTTTTTCTAGCTTCTAGAGTTTGCCCACATTCCTTGGCTTGTGGCCCCTTCTTCCATCCTCAAAGCCCACAGTGTTAGCAATTTCAGATCTTTCTCTCTGATCCTGACTTTTCTGTCTTCTTCTAAGGGCCTTGTGATTACAATTGGAGTCACCCATATAACCCAAGACAGTCTTCCCATCTCAAGATCCTTCACTTAATCTATCTGTGCAGTCCCTTTTGTCATCACATAGTCACAGGTTCCAGGGATTAGGACATGGGCCCTGTTATGGGTTGCTATTCAGCCAACCACAGATTGATTGTTAAGGTTGATCTTTTGAGCTGGGAATCCAGGACCCCAAAGTCGGGGTGGGTGACAAGGAAAGCTGCTGCCTCCAGGGCCTGGAGGGGGCCTGGGATCCAGAGAATCACCATAGGATGTGACTGTTACCCAGCCAACTCAGACAGATGTGGTGTGATGGGAACATGGAAGCCCCAGACTTGGGAATGAGAAACCCTGGCGTGGTCGCTCACCAGCTGTGTGGCCTGGGACAGGTCACTCGACCTTTCTGAGCTTCACTCTCTGCAAGTGAAGGGTGGCGGCACGAGAGGCCCACCTTCCGAGGGCTCGGAAGGGTCAATGGGATCACATCATCAATCGCATGCTGCAGTGCCCAACACAAAGTAGATGCCCAGCCTGTGCTGGCAACTGGCCATAGGGGCCCCCTCAACTGAGCCCCCGAGAGATGATACCACCTGGGGTGAAACGATCCACCCCAGGGCCATCTCAGAGGGAGAGAAAGTAAAGCGTGTCCCAAGATGCACAGCTCTGGCGACAGCAAGGAGACAGGAGAACTCACTGTGGCATAGAGTAGGTACAGGACGGATGTGTGGAATGAATGAACAGTGGGGTGGGGGGATCAGCCAGGAGGACCTGGGTCCTGTGCAGGGGAAGGGCCTCTGTCCAGGGTTGGGAGGCAGGGGGAGCGAGGGGGGCGCCGGCAGAGGCCCGGAGCTTGGCTGAGGCCCCTGCTCTCCCAGAGGCGCCTCTTTCACTGCAGAGGTCCTTTAATCTGATGAATGGTTGGGAGCTGGCTGTGAACCAACCCGAGGCTGCTCTGAGGCGGGGCAGCCACAGGGCCCGCAGGCCGGGGCAGTGGTCACTGCATGAATGGGGGCCTCCTGCCCAGAGGCTGTGTCCAGGGGACAGTCCCAGGTGTGTATTGGCTGGTATTCCTGGCAGGTGGCCACAGGTCCAGGGCCACAATGTCCCCTGAACCACCAGGAGCTGTGTGACTAAGCTCAGAGACAGTGGGTGCAGAAGGAGATGACGAGCAGAGAGTGGGCTGCCCCCACCTGGAGACTCCCAGCATCCTGAGAGGCCACAGGCCTGATCCTTGCCACATGCTACCGTGTCCCTGGAGAAGCCACGACGCACGTCTAAGAGATGTTCGCAGTCACTGAGCACCTACGATGTGCCAGACCTGTGCTAAGGCTGGAGAGAGCCACTGTGGCCTGGGCGTTATGACCACATGTCAAGAGCCAGGGTGCCTGGGTGTCAGTCCTGCCTCTGTCAGAGTGCTAGTCGTGTGACCCTTAACCTCTCTGTGCCTCAGTTTCCCTATTGGTCAAGTGAGGATAGACTAGTACTCACCCCAGAGGGTTGTGATGATGATTAAATGAGTCCATCCATGTAAGGCTCTTAGTGCTGACTGTGTGTGCACCAAGGGCCTTCTAGCAGAGTGGACCAAGGGCCGGGCCCTCGCCAGTGGAGGCCGAGGTGTGTGTGCCGAGTCTCTCCTCCCAGCTCGCGGGCTTGGCCCAGTTCAGTCCGACCCACACCTGTAAAGTCAGGGGGCCTGGGACCGGCGATGGTGACCTGACTCTGGAGAGGCAGACAGCAGGAGGCTGACGTCATCGTGATGGGGACAGCGGTTCCCAGGGCTGCGCCTCTGTCTGTGCGGATCCAGGACACCACGGCCTGGGCCAGACGCAGGGGATGGGCTGCCTCCATCCTCAATGATTCTAACACTTAGAATGCTCCTCTGGCTCCGTTCTAAAGGCTTTCCACGTTTCAACCCATTTACTGTGCCAGCTACCTGGTGCGGGAGGGGTGATCCTGACTCCACACAGGTGGAATCACTCGCCCGGCGTATCCCTCAATTTCTAAATGGCTGAGCCAGGATTTCATCCCAGACATCCTGACGACAGGGCCCTTGCCTGTGGCCAGTCTCCAAACGGCCTCTCTGGGCGCCCTAGGGAGCCACAGATGGTTGGAGGACCGGGGAATGGTGTGAGCAAAATGGGCGTCCTGACGGGTTGGTTGGGGAAACGTGTTTGGGTGCGGGGTGAGGTGAGAGAAGGGGGTGAGAAGGGCAGAGGGAGAGGCTTCTACGGGAGACTGCCCCGCCTCCCGGCAGGAAGAGGTGTGATGGCCTCTGGGAGGCGTCAGAGAGGCTGAGACGCAGCCAAGGAAGGAGGTCTCCGGAGAATTCCAAGAGAGAGGACGAGGTGTGCCCACAGCCACGGAGGCCCAGGACCCAGAGGCCAAGGGCTGGGGCTGCGGGAGAGGCTTGACCGCCGGGGGACAGAGGCCTGCTTGGAGCAGTGAGCAAGGTTTTCCTGGCGAGTTTTTGCTACATTTTCCTTACCTCCTCTTTCCCTGTGAGTGAAGGCAGACGTGGAGTCCCCGGGAACTCCACGCTGACCCCGAGTCCATGAGAGCCGAGCCAGGGGGAAGGGGACCCCTGTCAGCCCACATCCTGCTTCCCCGCTGGGCCCAGGCTCTCAGCACAGGCCCCAGGGACATCCCTGGCCTCCCCTCCCCTCAGAGAGCTGGGGAGAGAACCTCGCTGTGCAGAGGTCAAAGGCACATCTGCCCGGGGCGTGTGTCCTGGGGCAGCCGGCTTGCTCACTTAGCCCCGGGGGCTCTGAAGTTGGCCAGCCTGGGCTGGTGGCTCACCTCAGGTGGGTTTCTTAACCTCTCCTGGTTTCCTTCTTCACAAACATGGGGAGATTAATTATAACAAATGTTAAAAGACTCCCATCGGATGGGATTGTTCTGAAGATTTCTGAAGGTCAGAGTAGTGCTACAGACAGGCTCATTCCCATTTTTCCTGGCAGGGCTGCGTCGAAGAGACAGGGGAGCCCTGGCCTTGTGTGGCTCAGTGGATAGAGTGTTGGCCTGGGGACTGAAGAGTCCAGGGTTCGATTCCAGGTCAAGGGCACATGCCTGGGTTGCAGGCTTGATCCCCAGTGGGGGGCATGCAGGAAGCAGCCAATCAATGATTCTCTCATCATTAATTTTTCTATCTCCCTCTCCTCTCCCTTCCTCTCTGAAATCAATAAAAATATATTTTAAAAAAGGTTTTAAGAGACAGGGGAGATCATAATCTTAAAGCCAGCCGTTCACAGTTTAGCAAATGTTTGTTGAGCACCTACTGTGTGCCAGGCCTGGGGGAGAGACCTACACCTGGGAATAACCAGACGAAACTCCTAAGCATCTCCAGCTTTTATCCCGGGGGTTGTGCGCCCTGCCCCGTGCTTAGTGCTTCCATGTACCATCTCATTAACCTTCACAGAAACCCTACAAGGAGGGCACTTTATTACCGGAATGTCTCCTCCCCCTTTTACAACGAGGCAAAATCCATATCACGTAAAATTTAGCATTTTAACCATTTTAAAGTGTACAATTCAGTGACATTTAGTACATTCAAAGGTTGTGCAGCCATCACCTAAATCTAATTCCAGAACATTTCGTCACCCCAAAAGGAGACCTTACACCCACTAGCAGGCACTCCTGATTCCCCCTCCCCAACCCCTGACACCCCATCCATCTTCTTTCTGTCTCTATGATGTATCTATCTTGGACATTTTATATAATGGGATCCTACCCTTTGTGGCCCTTTGTGTCTGGCTTCTCTTACTTAGCGTGGTGTTTTGTGTTTTTAAAAATCTTTATTGTTGAAAGGATTACATATGTCCCCCCTTTTTCTCCCATTGACCCCTTATTGAGCCCACCCCGCCCCCTGCCCCAGGCCTTCACCGCCCTATTGTCTGTGTCTAGCATGATGTTTTCATGGTGCATCCATGTTGTAGCATGCGCCAGGGCTGTACTGTTTTATTTAATTGAATTTATTGGGGTGACATCGGCTAATAAAACTATACAGGTTTCAGGTGTACAGTTCTATAATACATCAATTGCATATTGTATTGTGTTCACCACCCAAAGTCAAGTCTCCTTCCATCTCTGTTTATCCCCCTTCACTCTCTTTCCCTTCCCCAACCCCCCATGCTGCTTCGCTCTGGTATTCATTACACTGCTGTCTGTGTTGATGTTATTATTATTATTATTATTATTATTATTTTTGCTTAATTCCTTCACTATTTTCATCCAGTCCCTCAACCCTCCCTCCCCTCTGACATCTGTCAGTCTGCTGTGTGTATCTACCAGTCTGTTTCTATTTTGTTTGTTAGTTTATCTTGTTCATTAGATTCCAGATGTAAGTGAAATCATATGGTTTTGTCTTTCTCTGACTGGCTTATTCCACTCAGCATAACCCTCTCCAGGTCCATCCATGCTGTTGGAAAGGGTAAGATTTCCGTCTTTTTTATGGCTGAGTAGTACTCCGTTGTGTAAATGTACCACAGCTTTTTTATCCACTCGTCTACTGATGGGCATTTGGGCTGTTTCCAGATCTTGGCTACTGTAATGCTGCAATGAAGACAGGGGTGCATACATTCTTTCGAATTCAGTGTTTTAGTTTTTGTTTTTTTTCAAATATATTCCCAGAAGTGGAATCACTGGGTCATAAGGCAGTTCCATTGTTAATTTTTTGAGGAAACTCCATTCTGTTTTCCACAGTGGCTGCACCAGTCTGCATTCCCACCAACAGTGCACGAGGGTTCCCTTTTCTCCACATCCTCGCCAGCACTTGTTTTTACTCTTTTTTTTTTTTTTATGGCCACATAATCCTCCATTGTGTAGACAGACCCCGTTTTACTTATTCATTCTGTTGATGGACATCTGGGTTATTTCCACTTTCTTCACCCCCATTTTAAAGAAAAGAAAAACGGGACAGACCAGGGCCAACACTCGCCTCTGACCCAGCAATCCCACATTTAGCCTTTACCCCCGAGAAAGGGGGACACGTCCACACCCACAGCTGGACCTGAATACCCATAGCCGCTTCATTCCTAATGACCCCAGCCTGGAAACAACCCGGATGTCCATCAACAGGAGACGGATAACTACAGGGCTGTGCCACCGCGGAGTGGAATACTACTCACCGACGAAAAGGAAGGAGGGAGCCGCGCGACTCACGCAGTCACTTGAAGAATCTCAAGAACCGTATGTTGAATGAAAGAAGCCCGACAGAGTGCGTGCTGCATGACTCAATTGTGTGAAACTCTAAAACCGTGGTCGGCAAACTGCGGCTCGCGAGCCACATGCGGCTCTTTGGCCCCTTGAGTGTGGCTCTTCCACAAAATGCCACGGCCTGGGAGAGTCTATTTTGAAGAAGTGGCGTTGGAAGAAGTTTAAGTTTAAAAAATTTGGCTCTCAAAAGAAATTTCAGTCGTTGTACTGTTGATATTTGGCTCTGTTGGCTAATGAGTTTGCCGACCACTGCCCTAAAAAATGCCGAACGGCAGGGATAGAGTACAGATGGGCGCCCCTCCCCAGCCGGATGGGGGTTGGCTGGGGACGGGCACAAGGGAAGATTTTTGGGGTGATGGAGAGGTTGATTGTTTTGATTAGGGAGGTGGCTATGCGAGTGTATACATGTGTCAAAGTTACAATGGATGCATTTTGTTGTGTAAATTATGCTTCCATAAAATCGGTTTAAGAAGCTGTGTTTCCCAGCCTCACACACCCTCTTCCACGTCCACCAGCAGGTCCCTGTTCTCTGAACCGCGAAGCCTAGGTCCCCTTATTCTGCCCAGTCCCCGCGTTTGCAGCAGGTTTGAGCCCCCCAGTGCTCGGTGCACAGTAGACCTGCTGCAAAACCCGGTTGGCGGGCTGACTGAGGCGCCTGGACGGTGGGCAGAGTGATGGCGAATTACTGCCCCGCAGGGCCTGGAAGGCAGGTCTCTCTCCGGACCCTGCAGTCTGGCCACCGCTCTCTTCGCCCTGGTGGTGCAGACGCTGCTATGCAGCTGGGCAGTCGGTTCGGCAGCACTTCTAAAGCTCATCGCTTTTCTCCTGCGGTCCCTCAGCCACCCTTCAAGTCGGCCACTTTCTCTCTGTCTCACAGATGGGGAAACTGAGGCTCGGAGAGGTGATGTCCCTCCACCTGTCTTACAGCTGGCAGATGGGAGACCTGGGACTCAAACGCAGGCTGCAGGTGGCTGGCTGGGTGCAGGTCCACCCCCCGGGCTCCCTCGTGGTGCAGAGCATTGACCCTGAGCAAGTCTGGGTCAAAACCTAGGACACTGATGTTTGGGCGTGCGGTACCCGGTGTGTGGGTGGGTGCCTGGGGAGACAGGAGGCAGTGAGGGCAGCCGGCTGGCGAGGGCCTGCTGAGGGTCTGTATCCGGTGTCATTGTGCAGTGTGTGTGTGTCTGTCTCTGCAGTGAGTGTGTCTGTCTCTATGTGTTTCCAGGTTCGTGAGGTCTTGTGTCTGTATCTCCTTGTCTCTGTGTCTCCGTGTCATTGTCTCTGTATCTATCTGTCTCTCTCTGTAGCTGTCTCTGTGTCTCGCTCTTTGTCTCTGCATCCATCTGTCTGTTTCTCTCTGGTTTCTCTGTCTGGCTCTCTCTCTGTCTGTCTCTCTGTCCATGTTTCTCTCTGTCTCTCTGTCTCAGTCTGTCGTCTCCGTCTCTGCATGGTCAGAATCATCACGTCCGTTCCCTGCCTCTGGCTCCTGTGGGAAGAAAACCCTTGTCAGGGTGGGGGCTGGAGGGAGGGCCACAGGCCCGCCCTGACCTGGCTCGGCTTCTCCCCAGGCCAGCGCTGGCGCCTCTGGGCCGGCGGCGGGAAGAGGCCTTCAGCCCAGGGAGGCCGGGGCCTGGCAGGCAGGCAGGCAGGCCTGTCCTGGGACGGGCGCCTGCTCCCTTCCCCTGGCCGCTGGCTGGCTTTCTTCTTCGACACCTTTGGGATGAACTTTCCAGGGGCCTAAGCCTGGGGGGAGACTGCTGCCTCCTGCCCCCATGCAACCACCCTCTGTGCCTGGGGCTCTATGGGAGAGGAGGAGGTGGAGGGCTGCCCCCCACCCCCGTGCCTGCCTCTGTTCTTCCGGAACCCTCCCAGCCCCCTATCTCCCACAAGCCTCCCTACCCCCACCCCCCACTATTCCCCTCCTCCATCGGCACTTCTTGGCCCCTGTTTGAATGAGCTGCTAATGAGGCCCTAACAGCTTTGAGGGTCGAGGCCATTGGCCATACCCCTGAGGTAGAGCCCCCAGGACAACCCTGGCCTTAGCTGGATGCCCAGAGGAGCCACCTGTAAGTCTGCCAAGGAGACAGGCAGTGCCCGGCCAGGGGTGGCCTTGGACCCACCAGTTCCCAGTCCAGCTCCCCTGGGTCAGTCACTGCATGTTTCCAGGTTCAAGGTCATCATCTCCCGTGGAGGTGAGAGGCCTGGCCTACAGGGTAGCTAGGAAGGCCGAGACCACGGACGGGGCCCAGGGCCACCCAGACATCCATAAGCATCAGCTCATCCTCGCCCACCAACCACCCTGAGTAGCAAAGGGGGTGCTCTGCCAGGAACGACTGCCCCTGAGGGAGGGCAAGCCTGGGCTCAAGGTTTGCCAGGGGTTCCTCACAGAACGTCCTTCCGGCTGCGACTGGAAAAAACCAGCACGTGCGTCCCAGGCTCCTGAGATTCCATCGCTCGCAGGTAGTTCCTTCGCTTGTTCGCTGAGGCCAGTGTGGGGAAGGTACCAGGCCTGGCCGAAGCACAGGTGGCAGGCAGGGCTGGCTGCCTGCCTGGAGGAGGGGGCCCATTCGGGGTGGAACACGCTGTAACCTCGGCGCCTGCCTGGCCCACGAGGCCCCTCCCCACCTCTGATGTGTCTGAAGCTGCATGTGTGTCCTTGGCCCCGCCTGCAGGCTGGCACCGGATGCCTCCCAACAGGGTCCCAGCAGCTGGGAGGGTGACAGCTGGGCCCTGCCCTGGGGACAGGTTTTAGCACGTTCCCGTCCAGGGTGGAGGCAGCATCAGTATGGAGGGAAGAGGGGGCCCTAGAAGGGCTGGGGGTGGGGTGTGGAGGCAGCTGGGGTTCTGACTGTCCTGGGTTCAAGTCCGGGCTTGTCCTGGGAGTGCTGGCAAAGGACCAGACACGCCCCTTCCCTCTGCAAAAGGCTGAGGACGGTAACCGCACAAGGTTGTTCTGAGAAGAAGGGTACAGGATGCCGAATGAAGTTGAATGAAAAGATTTCCCCTGTAGCACTGGAATGCCACAACCTCCTTACACATGTCAGCCCTAAGAGGTCAGTGCTATTGTTATAATTATTCCCATTTTACAAATGAGGAAGTTGAGTGAAAGCTTCAAACACCCTCTGGTCACCTGCGTCAGGGCTGGGAGGCTCTTGCATTATTTTGGCTTCTCTGTGGCTGGTCTCCTCGCTGGATTTATGGGCTCCCGGAGGCCGTATTTCTGCAGCTGGCAGGGAGCCCACTCATTAACAGGGAATCAATAGAGTGAACCAAGGAACAACGCTAAGCTGTGTGAGCCCAGGCACGCCTCTTCACCTCTCTGGGCCTGCATTTCGGTACCTGACAGGTGAAGAGTGGGCACACCGAGCTCCGAAAAGCGCTTAGGCCAGGCTCCAGGAACCCCGTGAAGGGAAATGCAGGTCAGGGCCTGTGCACAGGGACTTTCCAAATTCCCTGGTCATTTTTAGCCCTGCTCTCAGGGGACAAGTGACCCTCGCTCTGTCCTCGGCCCGGCCCGCTCTCGGCGAGTTCTTTTTCTGGCTGTATGAACTCAAGCCGCGTGCACAGCCGAAGTTAAACTCCAGAGGGCTGCACACGTGGCTGGGGCGGGGAGCCAGCGCAGATGGCAGGCCACCTGTTGAAGGGTGGCTGTGAATCAGCAGCTCCCACCCAGCCGCCCCTGCTCCCCCCCCCCGCCCCTCCCTCTTCCCTGCCTCTGGGGTTGCCTTTCCCAGCTCCACGCTGGGCCCCCACGGCGTCCGCAGCAGGGGTGCTGGGCCTGGGACTCTCACAGAGAGGGGGGCCAGCTGAGGCTGGCGGGGAGACCAGCATTTCCTTCAGAGCCTGGTTCTCTCAGGCTGGGGGAAGGCGAGGCCCTGAGCAGATGGAGGATCTGCCCTGGGGCCTGGGGCGAAGGGAAATGCTGTCCGACTGCCGCCGGACGGGTGTGTGCTTAGGACTTTAGGGTCTCAGCTGCTGCCACTGCCCCCTGCTGCCGGGGCATGTCAACCCTCACTGCCAAGTCAGGAGCCCTGGGTCTCTGGGGCAGCCCAAGGGCTACGGGTCACATCCTGTTGGTCCCAAAGTCATGGCCAGAAATGGGTTCTTCAAACCAAAGTCATTAATCTTGGTTAACACAAGGGAATTGCAACTGCAGTTCAGAAACGACCTTCCCTGCCCGCCCCTTTCTCAGAGCCTGCCCTTCCTGCATGTTTGAGGGACACAACACAGAGTTCCCGTGTGAGTGCTGCCGTTCCCCAGCCCTCTGCCTCTCCCCAACAGAACAGCTGTATCTTTTCTCTAAATTCAACCTGCCTGGCTTCCCTCCCTGCCTTCCTTTTTTTCTAGGAGTAAATCCGTTCTTTCTACTGCCCATCTACTCATCCATTCCTTAATTCTTCCTCTTTCTGTCCATCCATCACCCATTCTTCCTTTCCATCCATCCACCCACCCACCCACCCACCCACCATCTATTCTTCCCTCCCATCCATTCATCCATTCATCCACCATCCATCCATCTATCCATCTACCCATTTACCATCCATCCACTCCCCCACAAACCTATCTATTCATCCTGGCACCCAGTAGGTGCTCAAGAAATTGTAGGAATGAATGCATGATGAGTTTCTCTAAGCCATTTATCCTGTGACCTTATAAAAAAGTGGGAAAAAGATTCACCCAGAATCAGTGGTTCTAGCTGAATGAGTTCCTCACCCCTCTCCTAATCCACCTATTCCTTTATGCACTGGTTCATGATTCAGCAAATATCTGAGTGCCTCCTAACTGCCAGGCATTATACTAGGTTCTGGTACGGGAGATACAGAGTTGAGCAAAAGCAGATGTCTGGCCCTTCCCCTCGTGGAACGTGCAAATTGGGAGGAGACAGATGTTAATCGAATAACCACACTCATGAATTCATAATTGCAAACAGCAATAAGTGCCCAGAAGGAAAAGAAATCACCTAGTATATCCCAGAGGTTCCTGAGCCAGGCCAGGGGGCCCCAGGAAACTCCCGTGAGGTCTGGACCCTCATGCAGGAACCAAAGGATGAGCCAAGCGATGCCAGGAGAAGGGCACCTGTGTCGGGCGGCCCAAGAGGGGGAATTAAATGAAGGGACCTGGTTATAAAAGGGATCATGACGTTGCAAGAGCACACAGAGGAGATTAGGAACGGCAGGAAGCTGCCATCACCCTGGGCTGCAGACAAAGAAGAGACAGAGTTGCTGGAGTCACAGAGTAAAGACGGTCGTTTCTAGAGACGCTGCCTAAAGGTTGGGAGGTAAGAACAGAGAGGGGGAGAGATGAAGAGGGGAAAAGGAGAGGTGGGGGAGAGGGAGATGAGGGGAGGAAGAAAAGCCCTGGCTTCTCCCTCTGCCTGCACTTTGGTCTCCACCAGTGTCCTCACTGGGGGAACCTAGTGGGAAGCCCAGAGGCACGGGAATCTGGGCAATGCCGCCTGCAGGGCCTGCCTGCAGAGCAGAAGAGGGAGGAGTGCTCTGCCTGGCACAGGGGGAGAGAATCAAGTTCCCGGCCATCAAAAGGGCACGTGCAAAGGTCCTGGATGCTAAGTGCGGGGTGTCCCTTGGGAAGGCCCAATGGGCCCAGAGGTCCTGTGGTCTCCCGGAGACATGGCAGGGCCAGCTCACAGGCAGTTTCATTTCTGACCTGAGAGCTATGAAAACTGAGAAGGATTTTACGCAGTAAGGAGGCCACAATCAGATTTGCACTTTTGAACAGACCACGCTGTCTCCTGGGTAGGGAACAGATGTGAAGCAACCATTGCTGCCCTGCCAAACCCCATCCACCTGGTTCCTGGTTTCCACCCAGGCCTGGAGCCCTCGAACTCTCCCAGCCCCCTGGCCTCGCCCACCCCAGCAGGAGGAGCCCCCAGCTTCTCGCAGTGAGCTGTCCGCGGCCTTGGTCGCCCACTTCCCTCCTTTGAGATCTCTGCCGCCTTGGAGGCCCCTGCTCAGCCCGCCTCACCCAGCCCCTTACCCTCGACTAAGCCCCCAGCTGCCCACAGCCCGGGCCGGGGTGCCAGCCGCCGCGGCACCTGTTCCCGGCTGTTTTCCCTTCGCCAGGGGCTCAGCTTGCAGGTCTGATAAATATTAATGGCTGAGTAGGGTCGCGGGTGTCCCCACAGGGAGATAGTCTTTCTGGAAGGCGCGTCAGGGTGCCTCGCCAGCGTCGCAACAGGACACCGGGCCTGACTCCCAGCTCCTTGCCCGCCCCCCCACCCGGCTCCGGGGTGAGCCTGGTGTCCCAGAGACCCCCAGAGCCTCAGACCTGTCTGGTTCTCTCTTAAAACCAGAGCTGGCATTGTGTGAGCTAAGCATTGGGCTCCGAGGAAGAGATGGAGTCAGAAAGAAGTAAGTTCTTGAGGGACTGGGTGACGGCACCGTGGCCTCAAAACCATGAGCCCCATTTTCCAAAAGGGTGGCGGGGCTTTAGGCTGAGGGTTCTCCTTGAGACTCTGCGTGTGACCTTGGAGGAGTCAGGGCTGCCCAGCGTCTTGGACCTTCCACCCATCAGGTAAAGGGGTGGGCTGGAGAGGATCCAAAGTCTCTACTCTCTCCAAAAATACCTCCTTTAGAAGACACGTACTTCTCCAAGGCGGGGACCACTTCAGGGAGCAGCCGTGGGCCAAATGGACCTCCATACAGCGCCCACTGTTTCTGGCGCGTCCGCGTCCTGGCGCTTGACCTCCCCGCGGCAATGAGGGGAGGTAGGCATGGTTTTCCTCCACGCTCACCTGGACTAGGGGAATAGGGCTCAGAAGTTCAGCCACTTGCCCAGGGTCACAAAGAGAGGTGGCAGGGCTGAGATTTCTATTCAAATCCAGAGGCGATGCACTTAACAGTGGGGGCTCTGGCCTAGCCAGTTTGGCTCAGTGGATGAAGCGTTGGCCTGCGGACTGGAGAGTCCCGGATTTGGTTCCCGTCAAGGTGGAGGTACCTCAGTTGCAGGCTCAATCCCCAGCCCTGGTCGGGGCTCCTGTGGGAGGCAACCAATCTATGTGTCTCTCTCTCTCACATTGACGTTTCTCTCCGTCTTTCCCCCTCCCTTCCACTCTCTCTAAAAATCAATGGAAAAATATGCTCAGATGAGGATTAACAACAACAAAATGTGGGGGCTCTGGGTGCAAATTCTAGCTCTGTAACTTAGGAACTTTGTGATCTTGGCCAAGTAGCTTAGCCTCTCTGGACTTCAGTCTCCTTGTCTATAGAGTGGAAATTATACTTGTACCTCATCTGGTCACTGAAAGGATGAAATGGACGATGGATGGGGAGCTAGAACACAGCGTGGCTGGCTAAGGGTCAGTCTCCTCACTCTAAGACACATCCCACTGAACCATCCGCTGGACACTTTTGTGGGCCCTGTGCAGTAGCTAACCCAGCACCCCAGGACGGCAGGTAAGAACACGCTTTGAAGCCAGGAGGGACTGGAGTCAAGACCCAAAGTGGGAACCAGGGACTCTAAGTCGCTGTTCCTGGTGAGCGCCATCCTCTCTACAGCTGGAATGTTCTAAATCCTTCTAAGACCTGGGCAGATTGGCATTTTAAAATGTGTTTCCCCTTTTAGAGGGAACCATGCCTGAGTATTTCTGGCCCGTGAAAGGAACATCGTTTCAGAGCCAGGACAGGGAAACCACGCGTGCTCGCACAACCCAATGAAAACACCGGCCACTAAGCCCTTTCCCTTTGCAGCTCAGAGGTGGGGTCAGGAACAAGGGAACCCTGGGAATCCCACAAGCTACCACGGATGTGGTTAAAAATGTCATATGCACTAAGGTCAAACACATGCTTATGCTGTGGCCAGCAATTTTCCTCCTAGGTATCTATTCAAATGTCTCACGTATTTTCAAGAAAAGACGTGAATGAGAATGTTCAGAGAAACAGTATTCACGTTAGCCTAAAAAATGGGAACGACCTAAAAGCCCATTGACAGTGGAATGGGTGAATAAATTGTGGTTTTATATAAATAGTGGAATACTATACAGCAATAAAAAGCATTGAGTACTCCTACAGGCAAAATCGGGGAAGAATTTCACAGACATAATACAGAGCCAAAAGCCAGACTCAAAGAGCACATGCGTTTCTATTTGTACAAAGTACAAAGACCGTCTATGCAGACACATGCTACAACACGGTGAACCTTGAAAACATTACGCTGAGTGAAAGAAGCCAGACACAAAAGGCCACACATGCCTGATCCCATTTATAGAAAACATTCAGAAGGGGCCAGTCCATACAGAGAGAACGTGCATTAGTGGCTGCCAGGGGCCGAGGGATTGAGGGGTGACAGCTAAAAGGAACGGGGTTTCTTTCTGAGGTGATGAAAATGTTTTCAGATTGATTGTGGCGATGGTTGCACAACCCTAAATAGACCAAACGCCATGGAATTGTACATCACTGAATTGGTGGATTGTGTGGTATGTGAATTATATCTCAATAAAGCTGCTAAAAATAAAAAAAACAGCCTGGCGTTAGAAGTCAGGACGCCTGGAGTTCTCCTGGCTGTACGTTGCCGGCCTCGGTCGGGGCAGGGCCTGCAAGGGGGCTGCTGGGAGACGGCACAGGCCTTATTTCTGGGTCCTGGTTACACAGATGTGCTCACTCTGCGAGAATTCCTCAGGCTGGACCCCCGTGATGACGCACACGGTTCTGTGTGGCGGCCACACTTCAACAGAAGGTTTTTAAGAAACGAACACCCCAGTGTAGTGTTGGTCCCATGCTTCGGGCCCAGTTTACATCCCCATCAATGAGCCCAGGCCCAGCTAACCGCAGAAATAAAAGACTAGGACAGGCCGGCTGGCGGTCAGGCTTTGGAATACCCTGCAGTGACTCAGGGTAACAGCTGGAAGGAATCTGTTGCCGCTGACTTCCCAGCCCCTGTTGGCAGTACGAGCACCGAGAGGACCTGCCGCAGCCCACTGAGTATTCCAGGGCCTGAGAGCTTGGCTGCTGAGGGTGAGGGGAGCCTGGGCGGGGGCAGGGCCGCTTGGTGAAGCCCTAAGCCGGACTCACAGGCGTCCAGCAAGCCCTGAACAATAGCCTCCCTAACAGGACCCACCCAGGGACAAGGATGCCTTTATTGCAAAGGACCAGGGGAGGCTGGCCGGGCAGGCCAGGAGCTGGGCGTACGGCAGTCAGTACACATCAGAGCCAGGCCCGTCTGCCTCTGTTTGAATTCAGTTCTACCACGTCCCGGCTCTGTGATCGTGGGATGCACATCCAACGTTCCAAGTCTCAAGGTTCCCATCGGTAAAACCAGGTAACGTGCCTATTTCTCAGGCCGCCTGGAGACCTAAACTAGATGATGATGTAAGCTCTGAGCATAGCATCTCGGATGTAGTCAGTATGCAGGAAACACTGGCTGCTATTTTTTACATGCTGTAGGGCACAAACTGGTTTGTATTGAGCACCTACTGCATGCCAGGCACCCTCGAGGCAGTTCCAAGTCATTACCTTCTACTTTTGTTCCACCCCTCCCCCACCCACCTATGCCCAACTTTCTCCAGAAACCTCCCTGGCTCAGAAGCCAGGAAGTAACCACAGAAACGATCGCTGTGGATTCTGTGCTGCAAATCAGGGGTCTGTTGAGAAGCCAGCAGCAAGGGAGTCTTTGAGCACACTCAAGATTTATGTGGAGGGTTTGTCCCATCATCCCCAGTGGCAGGTCCACCCTGGCGATCATTCATCAAAGGAGGTTTAGGAGGCTCCGAAGTTCATGGGAATAGCCTGGGATTTTGAGATGGAGGAGATTGGGGGAATGGTGTCTCCTGGACGGGGAGACTGGGCTGTTTGCTTCTGGATTCTTTTTCCAGGTTAACGGGAGCCAGGCAAATTTTCAGGGACACCTGATTCTGCTCTTCATATATGTACCCCGTGCTCTGACCCTTAATTGTGCAATGCAAGCAGTGATTTTTTTTTTTCTTCCCTCCAGAAAGCACTTTGCAGCTTACAAATGCCTCTGCCTATGTTGTCTCAGGCCCCAGATATGGAGAGTGGTCCCCACTTCCATTCTCTGAGGCTACTGTATTTGAATAAAGAAGGGATGCTAAGTTAGGGTCGCCAAACACACATCTTTTTCAGTGTTTACATTGAACAAGTCAGCACAGCTTACACATACTAAAGGCAAGGAGATTTCACCAGCCCGGCAGCTGGGAGCTTACCTTGGTCTCAGGTAAGCTGTGCCCTTCAGCCTCAGTCTCCTCCTCTCTCAAATGGAGATGGAGACTCCTGCTTGGCCATGCCATGCAACCTAATAAATGTGAAATGGTTCATAAACCCAAGGCCTCCATAAATCCCAGGTTTTGTTTTTCTTTATGGTTAACGATTTCATTTCCTCCTCTGAGAAGGAGAATAGACTTTTGCCAGTAGCCGGCTATGTTTGAAGCTCTTTCTGAGAGGAGGGAAGTGCTTGCTTCATTCTTAGGAAAAAAAATAGAAAAGAAAAAAAAAAAAAGAAAAGAAAGAAAAAAAATAGGGCAGTCCGATGATAAATTTTGTTTTTCCAGTCCCCAGCGAGCTACAGGCCAAACACACAGCATACGAAGCCTCTAAAAGAGGAAGGATGGGCCAGCCTGGGAAGGTGCATGGGCCTGGGAGGGATGTCAGGGGTACATGCAGAGTGTAGAGTGGGGAGGAAACAGCAAAGGCCCAGTGAGGAGGGAAGTGGGGGTAAGGGGTCTGGAGAGGCCGGGGCACTGATCTGGACTGCTGGCACTGGGAAGAGTAAGAGACTAGAAGACAGAGCAGGAGAAGGTGGCAGGAGCTGCCCGACTCTGGAACTTGGAAGGTGTGGTGAGGTTTGGGATCTAGTCTGGCATCCCAGGTTCCAGCAGGGATGGGGCCCCAACTGTGCCCCTGGCTTTGAGACACTGTGGGATGGGACAAGGGAAGCCACCCAGGCTCTGCTCTGGTGGGAGAGGCAGGCTCAGAGCCAGGCACATAAAATCACCTGTGCGAAGTCCTCGGAGCCTGGAAGCTCCCTCTCCCGCAGGGTGAGGGCAGGTCCCTGAAGCTTCTGAGCCGGCCCTGCAGGAAGCCGCACGTCTGAGATGGGCCCAGATGCTCCACACGGATGCTTTCTGGTCTCCTGCAGAACCGGGGGGCGGGCCTTTCCTCCCGGTTCCCAGAGCCAGGTCCGGCCGGTGAGCCTCTGTGGGGGCTTTTCAAGCCCACCGCACTCGCGTCCTAGGATCAGAGATGGGGAGAGCTGGGACCGCACACTGCACCGTCTGAGGGAGCTGCAAACGGGGTCGAGAGACTCAGGGAAGCAAAGAGATGGCTCTGCTGGGGTCGGGAGGCTGTGGCTCTGGGATATTCTGGTGGCTCATTCCTGATGAGCTTTCCTCACTTCCCCCTTAGAAACTGGAGCTTTGGGACTATTTTGGCATGTGACACTAATACAGATGAGCCTTGACATTCCTCGTCTTCTTGCACACTTGGCCCGTGTTGTGCCCAGGCACAAACCTGTGAGGGCCTCAGTTTCCTTACCTGTGAAATTGGGGACACAGGTGAGGAGAGGGAGGACAAGACTCTGCCCTTCCTGCCCTAACAAGCTGGCATCTCAGACTGAGGGCAAAGCTAAGGGGGTTATGGAGACATTGTGCCTAGGTCCAGCCACCAAGCTGAGGGACCTTGGGCCTTTACTGCCCTGCCCCGTGCCTGTCTCCTCACCCATACACTGGGATGTAACAGAACCTACCTCATTGGCTCATGGTTAAGATCTGTGTCTTTGCACCTGTAAGGCACAGGTCTCTGTGTGTACTTCACATCCCACCCATGTGCCAACTACTGTCACCTCTGTGTCCAGAGCGAGTGCTCCACCTGGGCTGTCTCGCTCCGTCCTCCTCCCCGCTCTATGGAGTACGTTGTTTTGATCCCTGGTTTACAGGTGGGAAAACTGAGGCTCAAAGAGGTTAAGTTGCAGGTCAAGGCTACACAGCTAGTAAACGGCAGAACCGAGGTGTTAATCCGCTATGTCAGTCTGTACTAGTGGCCCCACCCAGATGCCATCCACCCACAGATCACCAACCATCACCACCTGCCTTCCTCCTTCTGAGATCTGTGCCTGGCTCCCGAGATGTGTGGCAGGGGGCTTACCTGAGTCACTGGGTCATTGAGGGAAATAAAACATCCAGTTGGATGCTTCTCTCCTCCTGCTCCTCGCCCACGTCATATGCGCACACCGGGACATGCATGAACACACGTGTACATATGCACACACGCCAACGCATGCAAACACAAATACACAGAGACACTTGAATGCATGCATACTCATACACACAAGCACATGCATACATGCACCACATGCACATGCATACACACACTTTCACACATGTGGCACATACTGAATGATTCCAGCTTAGCCAAGAAAACGCCACCTCCCTTTTTTTTTATCCTGTTGACCCCTGTGGCCCTCCTTCCTCAGACACTGTGTGGGACCTCATCACAGTGTCCCCCTCACTTCAGATTGCAGACAGGCAGTAGTAGGACCTCCTCAACACTGGATAGAGCCAGGCAGAGTCAACACACACACACACACACACACACACACACACACTGTCACCTACAATGTGCCAGGCCCCGTGTCCAGAGCATCGGGCTCTCTCTGCCTCATTTGATCCACACACAAAAATCTGGTGAGGATCAAGATCCCATTGTACAGAGCAGGAAACTGAGACTTAGGGAGCTAAGAGGTTTGCCCAAGGCTCACTCAGCTAGAGAAGGATGGGACAGGATATCCGCAGTGAACAGGACAGCCCTGATTCCTGCCCGGGGAAAGGAGCACAGACAGAGAACAGTCGACAGAAAAGAGAATCAACAGCAAATTCCTATGCCAGTGAGCTGAGTCAGAGAATAACAGGAGGGACCGACTTGAAATGGAGAAGGCAGGGAAGTCTCCCCGGGAAGATCGTGCAGCCAAGACCATAAAGGGAAGAGGAACAGAGAGCCCGGAAAGGCATTTGAGGTGGAAGGAACAGCATGTGCGAGCCTTCAGGACCCCACGAGTAACCCCACAGTGGACCTGTACTGCCTAAGCTGGCCTAGCTTCCCCAGCAACTCTCGGTCTGTGTGAGGCTTCCTACTTGTGCTAGGATACAATCAAACAGACCTCACCCTTTAAAGTTTTCCTAACCAGCCCACCTCCTCTCACCAGGTATGAAAAATGCCAGGAGCAGGGAACCCCCTTGCCCTGCCTCCAACATTCCTTCGGGGCAGTTTGGCTGATACAGCTTTTTTTTATGAGCCTCGGTGAAGGCCTGCATTTTGCATTTCTGGCGATGAGGCTGATTTTCCTGTTCACCCCTGGACTGTGACCCCTGGAATATCCACCAGGGTTTCCAAAGAGGTGGCGGCCCTTTCCTCTTGTCCCATGTATTTATAAGGCATGGCCCTCCTCCTCACCAGAGGAAGCCTAGTTTTATTTACATGTCAGTGCCCCAGAGGGCACAGGGGCCCACATGGCACCTTTGTCCCCAGGCTCACTCTGGGCTCCAGCTGGCAGGTCAGGACAGCTGTCACCTGCTTAGAAATCAGAGACTCATAGAATTTTGAGGCTGGAAGGGGTGGCATTTCACAGATGGGAAATGTGAGGCCCAGAAAGGCCTGGGTGTGCCACGGCCTCCCGCCTGTCAGAGCTGCAGGGAGTACGGAGGGGTCCTTGCCATGTCTCCTACCATAGACAATCTCCATCAGCAGCAGGGTGATGGGGACCAGATGTTTGCCTGGTGAGGCTGCACAGGGTCTGACTCCCAGCCCCAGCGCTCCGGAAAGGAGTGCATCAGTGCCTCCTCTTTCTCATCCGCAAAACAGGCTTTCCATCACACTTTAACCCAGAGGTACTGGGAGGAGTGACTGTGCTGGTGCATATAAAGTGCTTAGAAAAGCTCTGGCCGGTGTGCTCAGTGGTTAGAGCTTAAGCTCGCGGGTTTGATTCCTCATCAAGGACAGGTATCTGGCATGCAGGAGGCAACCAATCGATGTATCTCTCTCACTTCCTCTCGTCCACTCTCTCTAAAAATCAGTGGAAAGAATATCCTCCGTTAAGGATTAACAATAACTAACTAACTAAATAGAGTGCTTAGAAAAGAACCTTGGCGCACGCTAAGGGTTCTCTCTGTGTATTAAATAAATACAATGCATCTATTCACATACACAATAATTACATGGAAACAGTGAATCCCCTGTCAGAGCTCCTGTGTAACCAGAGGAAGAAAGGCCCCAGAGTTGTTGAGTCACTTGCCCTGGAACACACAGCTCTGGACACACACACGACCCTTTCTGCCCCCGGGTAGTGGTGTAGAGGGGTGTGTCAGGCGGAGGCCTCTGCCCCCAGGATGGTGCGTTTACTAATGTGTTCCAGGAGACGCGATGGCTCCTCTTCCCTCTGCCTCCAAATTTAGAACACTGGGCACTGGAAAGTGCCCCCAACTCTGGGCTGCGGAGGGCTGTAAATGGCCCTTGTTGGGTCTCCCCCCCCACCCCCCGCCTTTAGAAAGAGGAGGGGGCCATAGCACCCTGAGTGAAATTGGCTCCTGGGCTGAGGCTGCTCTTCCCCCAAGAGCTCCTCCGCTGACTCCTTAGTCTCAGGGGACACCAGCCACTTCCTTACCTGGCTCCTCCTGCGTCCTGCTTGACCTTTACTTAAAGACCAGCTGTAGCCGCTGATGGGTTTCCGCGGGTCCCCCGAGGAGACCCTTCAGACAGCTCCAGCCTGGCGCGCTGGAGAGAGCCCCTAATTGGGGCAATGAATCATCGTTCGCGGCTCCCGGCTGGACACAAAATAGATAGAGGAGCCGGCGCGCTATTGTGCGCAGTTTGGGACGCGGGGGGAGGAAAGAGGGGGGGACAGCAGAGGGAAGGGGGAGAATGGGGAGGAGGAGGGGAGGGCGCGCGAGGGAGGGATTCCCCGCCCGCTGGTTCCCGCCCGCTCTCCTCCTCCCTTCTCCTCCCTCCGCGCCCGCCCTCCCGCCTCCCTCCTCCCCAATTAAATGACCCAACGCTTTGGCAGGCGCCGAGCTCGCACATGCGGCTGCCGCTCCAGCCGCCCGGGGCCCGCCGCCGCCGCCGCCGCCGCCGCCGCCGCTGCGTTCCGGGCGCGCTGGGCGCGGCGCCGCCGGGGGCTGGGCGGGCCGGGGGCGGGGGGGGCGCCCCTGTGAGCGGCCGAGCTCCCGCGCCCGCGCCGGCCGCCCGCCGCCAAACTTTGCGGCGCGCACACATGCTCCAAGTTGGGCGCGGCGGCGGCGGCGCGGGCGGGCGCTGAGGGCGGCGCGGGGCGGCCATGAGCGGGCGGCCGGTCTCCCGCAAGCAGCGGCTCATGGCCGCCGTGGGCGAGCGGGCGGCGGGCGGCGGCGGCGGCGCGCCGCTCTCCTGCTTCATCTGCGGCGGCGGCATCGGGCGCGGCAAGGAGCTGAAGCTGCAGGTGAAGCAGCCGGCGGCGGCGGCGGGCGCGGGGACCCCGGCGCAGCCCTTCTTCCCGTTCCTGCAGCAGCAGGAGCCGGCGCCCGGCGCGCGCGAGCTGTCCCCGGCCGACGGCTGCGTGCTGGTGTGCGCCGTGTGCCGCTGCTTCCTGGGCGAGCAGTGGGCCGCCTTCGAGCGCGCCCGCACGCCCGTGGACAAGCGCATGTACTGGCTGAAGCGGCCCCACCAGTGCGACGCGGGCGCGGGCGGGCGCCGCGGGGGCGCAGGGGCCCCCCGCGAGTGGAACGTCGCCTACGCTCTGGGTGGCGCGGCCGGCGACGACGACGACGACGAGGACGGCGGCGGCCCCGGCCCCCGGGTCTCCGCTGAAGAGCCTCGAGACTCGGAGTTGTCCGAGCTGTCGGACACCGACCCGCTCTCGGACCCCGACCCCGTCGCGCGCGACGCCTTAAGCCCCCGCCCGGACGGGGCGCCAGCGGCGCGGGCCACTCTGGGGCCTGGGCCTCGAGGGGGCCGCTGCCAGGAGTGGAGGACGGCGCCGGGACCCCCTCCGGGGCAGAGCGCCGGGACCCCGGAGCAGGGGGACGTGGAGGAGGAGGAGGAGGGGGACCCCTCGAAGCTCCACGTGGACGGGGAGCCCAAGACCGGCATTAGGCGCCGGAGAAAGGGGGTCGGGAGGCCCTGGGTCCCTGAGGCCCGGGCCAGCGTCCTGAGAGGGATTCAAGGCCCTTGGCCAGGCCCGCCAGCCCCAGTGGCCCCTGCAGACGGCGTAAGAGGAGCCCCTTCAGGCAGGGCCGCCAAGACGCTGGGGAGCAGGCCCCTGGGGGAGCCCCGTGGAGGTTACTGCCTGTCCGAGGACAGCGACATCAACATCACCAGCGAGGAGGAGGACCGAAAGGAGCAGCCTCTGCCCAGCCCCTGTGGCCCCAAAGAGAAGGAAACCGGTGGCCGCGTCCCCCGGGTTCCTCCCGAGAGCCGCACTGCGCCACCAGGGGGCCTTTGCTGCTACATCTGCGGGTCGGCGCTGTCCCCGGCCTCGCAGCACCAGATCCACGTGCAGAAGCAGGAGAAGCTGGCTCAGGCCCCCTTCTTTCCCTTCCTGTGGCTGCACAGCCCACCTCCCGGGGCTCAGCCCATCAGCGAGGGTGGCAGCACCCTGGTGTGTCCCTGCTGCTTCTCCTCCCTCATGCAGCAGTGGCAGAGCTTCGAGCTGGCCAGCGTGCCTGTCCTGCAGAGACTGTACGTGGTGCCTCTGAACAGCCACGCCCCCGGCATGGCCTCCAAGGGCAGGAGGCTCCCGAGGGAGGAGGGCACGCCCTCGGGGACCCTGCCAGAGGCCTGCTACCTCTGTGGGGAGGACTGCACCCCCGACGCCCGGGCTGTGGCCTCCAGGATCCTCAACGGCAATGCCAGGAGCACCATGCATTTCCCCTTCCTCAGCCTCCTGCCCTGCCCCCCCAATGCCCGAGGCCCCAACAAGCGCTGTGAGGTTCGTAGCTGCCCCAAGTGCTTCAGCGTCCTGGAGGACATCTGGGCCCTGTACCGGGCCTGTCAGAATGAGGAGCTCATCACCTCTGTGCAGGCCTTCCTGGGCAGGTACCACCAGGCCTTCCCCGCCTCTGACCCTGCCCTCTCCGAGCTGCCCACATCGACCCAGGGCAGCGCCGTGTCCGTCTGCTACATCTGCGGGACTGAGCTGGGCCCCGGGAAGGAGTTCCAGCTCAACGTGAACCCCTCCAGTCGCTTGGGCGAGAAGGAACCCTTCTTCCCCTTCCTCACTGTTTACCCACCTGCTCCACGTGCCAGGCCTGCCGACGCCACGGGCCTGGTGGCCACCTGCGTGCTCTGCTACCACGACTTGCTAGGCCAGTGGCTGCAGCACGAGGCACGCAACGCCCACCACGCTGTCAGCGCCTGGTCCCGGCAGTACCAAGTGGACACGTTTGTGTGCTTCTTCTGCCAGCAGGAGAGGAAGCGGTGTCTCGGGTTGAAGGCTGTGCGGGTGGCCCGGCTGCCCTTGTTTCTCTACACCCTGCGCGCGAGCCACAGCCTGCTGGTGGACGACGGGCGGCAGCTGATCATCGGCGCCTGCGTGGAGTGTGGGACCCTGGTGTGTGCTGGCCAAGGGCTTACCCGCCAGGGACCCGTGGGCTGGAGCTCCCCGGTGGCCACGGCGATCAAGGTAAGCAGCGGTTCTCATCTCATCCTCTGAAATCCAGGCAGGGAAAGAAGAGATGTGTTCTGTTTCTCTGCCAGGAGTTAGCACTGATTCTGTGTGGTGTGTTCCAGCAGGAGGTGCCCTGCCTGAGTCAGCAGGCCGGTGCGTGGTGGATGGTACCGGCTTGGCTGGGCTCAGAGGCACGCACAGCTCCGAGGAGTTGGGGGCCAGGAGGGGTCTTGTGGAAGAATAGGGCACAGCTGAGAACAGCAAGCATGGGCCTGAACTTGAGTGTGTTTGCAGCAGAATCTACCAAACAGAGGAAGTTCGGGGCATGTCTGTCATCCGCCTGATAACATTGGTAATTAGTCCAGCCACGCAGGTCACCGAGAGGTCTCCGTACTTACCCGGTTTCAAACACATCAGAGGTGGAAGTTCCTCTTCACTCTAGCTCCCTGGTGGCTTAGCTTTTCCAGAGTTTTCCATCCAAGTTCACACTTTTCCTTTGTGACTCTGGTTGCTTAACAGCAGATAGAAAGATTTCCAGATGTGGGGGTTTGGTACCCAGGAGGACAGTGGCCTAAACAGACTTTTCCCCCTGTGGGAAGTGAGTCTTTCTTCTCTGCAAGTCAGCTGTGCCGGAGGAGGCAGGAGGCCTGGCGCTGGCCCTGTTTATAAGGCGCCTGCCTTCACGCTGCCTGCCCAGGAGGAGCCAGACAGGGCTCAGTTCATTTCGGATCTGGCTTTGCAAAGGCTGAGGCAGGAGCTGCCCCTGGTGGGTCTGAAGTGGGCATCTGTGAACTGTGATCACCATTGTGGCCACCCAGGGCCATGCATCCTGATTTCTACCAAAGACAGACCGGCCTGTTTCAATCAGATGCCTGTAGCGGCAGCCGCTGGTGAGGGGCCGGCAGAAGGATGTGGGAATGGGGCAGGCTGTCTCTGGTCTGTTCGGGAATAGTCATTCCATTTGTTTGAAAGGTCCTGGTCCTGCCTCCCATGTGTCCATGTGGCCGGCGTGGCTCAGTGATTGAGTGTCAACCTAGGAGCCAGGAGGTCACGGTTCGATTCCCAGTCAGGCCATATGCCTGGGTTGAGTGCTCGATCCCCAGTGTGGGGTGTGCAGGAGGCAGCCAATCAATGATTCTCTCTCATCATTGATGTTTCTATCTTTCTCTCTCTCTCCCTTCCTCTCTGAAATCAATCAATCAATAAATAAATAAATAAAGTGACCTGGCCCAAATTTGCCCTCCCCTCGTCCCCCGTCATGTGTTTGGCCCCATTCCTCATGCTCTGCCCAGGGTTCCTTCTCCACCGATGTTGCTTTGGACTTCAGAGCTGCCTTTGGGGACTTTGGTGGTATGTCCTCTCATTTGTGGTGGGTGGTAGATCTCTGTGGCGCCTACTGCTGGACATCTGGAGAATTGCACTTTCCACAAGGGGCTGGCACTGGGAGAAGAGCCCAGCTTCGGAGCAGGACAGACCTTGGTTCCGATCTTTTCCTTTCTCTCAGGAACCAAGTGCCAATGAGTCCGTTTAGTATCCTCGCCGAGCGCGTCTCCTTGGCTGAGGCGTGGAAATCTCTATCACCCGCCTTGTAGGGTCATTGTGAGAATTGAATGAATGGGGGAATTTCAACACTCCCAGAAAGTCAAGTGCTTGGATCATAGTGGGACCATGTCCACCCAACGTGTTGGGGCAGTTTTTTCGAGGTTAATCTTCCACAAGGCTTCGGGTCTGCAGGCTGGGTGTGGATTTCAGGTATGACAGTATGCCATGGGGTAATCGAAGGGCTGTCTGTGGGGCCTCTCCGGCAGCGTGTTTTCTGCAGAGCATCCAAACTGGGCTGAGTTTTCTCCTGTTGATTTGCTCCTTCATCAGGATTGATGAGATGCCAACCGGCGGCCTCAATGGATAGGAGCTCGAGGAAACAAAAGAAGCCACAGTTCTTAGTCCAGCTGGGGAGGTGGGAGTTGAGGGGAGCCTGGTGTGGAAGAACACGCAAGCTGGTGTCTGTCCAGAAGGGGTCAGCATGAGTTCGGGAAGGCTGGATGTCAGACTGCCTTTTGCACCATTTCTTTTTTTAACTCCTCGCCATGGCCCTATGAGGCCCGACGATTCCCATTTTACAGATGAGTAAGTCGAGACTCAGAAAAGTCAGATGACCTTGTTAACTATGCAAGTAGATGGCTGAGGGGGCTTTTGAGCCCAGGTCTTCTGACCCCTAAGTCGTATTCATTGGGTGGAGTGAGGTAAAGCAGGAGGAGAGGTACAGAGGTAAGGAGGAGCCATGCAGCCTTGGATGGGCTGGAGTCCCTGTGGGTAGGGTGGAGGTGAGATGAAGGGGAAGTAAGGATGGAGTAACTAGAAGCCTTGAAAGCAGGAAAAGGAAGTTGGGTTTAGGGGAGCAATAAAAAGTTCTTACAAGGAGGCTTGGAACAGGCCAGGAACAGATCCCCCCAGGGCCTGGCAGTGGCAGCAATGCAGGTGGATGGTGCGGCCAGCGGGCCTGTTTGTGGTGGAGGCAGCAGGGTGGGTCTCAGGCTGGATTGGACGATGGAAAGGGAAGCATAGACCCCACCTGTAAGAGCACCTGATTGACAGTAGATGCCGGAAATGCAGCCTCTGCCTTTCCCCCCTGCACCCCTGCCTCCCATTCATTCAGCCAGCATTTATGGAGTGCCCACTCCGAGGCAGGTGCTGCTCTAGACACCGAGGACTTGGTGGCAAGTTCAGAGCCTTCAGTGTCAGGGGACTGAGAGTCAACAAAGATGACAGCCTCCTGCAGAGCTGTGAGCACAGCAGGAGGAGGATGCCGGTGCCAGGCCCGGGTGGGGAGTGAGAGCGCGCTCGCGGGAGCTGGGAGCACCGCGAAGGGACTGGGGCGCAGGAACTGTTGGGCAAAGCAGCAGCTGAGCCACCCAGGAGGGGCCGAGGCCTCCACGCTCGTTTCCTATGCCAGCTCCCGACTCCTTGGTTCTCACGTTCATATGCTGTGTCTCTTTAGTGTGTGGTTTGAGAATTCGGGGGGAGTGGCTGGGGCTTTGGAGGGCGGCCACAGGGAAACCACTTAACTGGGACGGCATGTTCCAGAGCCTCATCTATACCGCCTTCTATAATGCCTCAGCTGTTTCCCGTTAGCATTTATTCCTTAGTGACAACTTTAAATAGTATGAAGGAAAATGTGAGAGAAGGAAGGAGGGAAGGAAAGGAAGGAAGGAGGGAAGGAAGAAGGAAAGAAAGGAGGGAAGTAGGAAGGGAGAAGAGAAGGAAGGAAGAAAGGAAGGGGGAAGGAGGGAAGGGAGGGAAGGAGGGAAGGAAAGGAGGAAGGGAGGAGGGAAGAAAGGAAGGAAGGGAGGAAGGGAGGAAGGAAAGAAGGAAGGAAGGGAAGGAAGGAAGGGAAGAAGGGAGGGAAGAAGGAAAGAAAGGAGAGGGTCACCAGTGGCCTTCGGGTGTGTTTGTGGCTTTTCTCTCCAGCGGGACCCCTTGCCCGGAGAACCCTGCCCTGCAGTCACCATGTCTCTGAGCTGGCCGCTCGGATAGGGCTGTGTCAAGGCTGGGCTGGGAGGCTGCAGCCCACCGTTGCAGGGTCCTGGCATCCCTTCCCCGGGGAGGAGCCCCATCACACACAAGGCTCTGCGGAGCCACCGAAAGACCCTGGGTTGGCCTTCTGACAGGCCTGGCTTTCGTTTCCATTCTGCTGGGAGCTGGCTGTGTGACCTTGGGTAAACTCATGCCCTCTCTGAGCCTCCGTTGCAGTGTAGATGATCATCCTCTGGAACAGGGGGTCCTCCAACTTTTTAAACAGGGGGCCAGTTCACTGTCCCTCAGACTGTTGGAGGGCCGGACTATAGTTTAAAAAAACAAACAAACTATGAACAAATTCCTATGCACACTGCACATACCTTATTTTGAAGTGAAAAAAAACAAAACGGCAAAAACACCCGCATGTGGCCCGCGGGCCGTGGTTTGAGGACGCCTGCTCTGGAAGGTTTGTGATGTCATCAGAGCAGCTTTACGTTCAGCAAGGATATGCGACGTGTCCCTTCCTTCCTCCCTCCCTGAGGCCCTGGAGGCCATGCTGGGTCTCTTATTGTCACCCTCCGGCTCTGAGGTTGCAGTCCCCGGCCCCCACCTCTCCGCTGGGGGTGGAGAATGGTTGTCCTTCTCTTCAAAGCTAGTGGGCACAGCTGACCAGGCTGCTGGAGATGGCACTGGGGACATGATGATGATGATGCCTGTATAGGATGTTTTCCGTGGTCCAGGCTGTGCCACTGCTTCACCTGTGTTCACACTTACTTAATCCTCATCACAACCTGTCTGGGGAGGTGCCTCTGTGCTCATTTCATAGAGGGAAAAAGCAAGTCCAGAGAGATCAAGTAATTTGCCCAAGGCCACTCAGCCAGTAACAACAGGACCAGCATTGGACCCCGGAGTCCAGTCCTGTAGTCTGTGCCCCAGCCTCTACTCTGTCCTGCCTTTCTGTCCTCTCGGGGGCTCCAGTTGTGAAGGTGGCAGTGCCCTCAGGGGGGCGGGTCACCGTTTTCCCTGCATGTGCCTCCTCCCACCCAGAGCAGCTGAGAGGCAGGCGGTATCTGTACGGACCAGAGGCCCCAAGGAGCCCCCGCTAGCCGGTTCTCTGTCCCCTGCTCCTCTGGCCTGCTGACAACTCGTGCCCTTTGTCTGCGCTCTCCCCAGCACTGCTCAGGTGTTCAGATTTCAGTCGGGAACTCCTCCTGCTGCTGGGAGAGGCCTGCTCCGTCCAAGATGGGTCAGCTGCGTGATCGATTTGCTTCCCTTTGCAAGCCAGTTGGCGGGCAGGCCGCCCTTCCCTCTTCCAGCTCCGTCTGGAGAGCGTTCTGGGTAATGGAGCGTGCAGCTGTTTACCTAACCGCACCCCGGCCCCTCACCGTGGGGACGCCTCGCCGAGCCCCCCAGGGCGGCCTCCCAGCCCCGAACAGGTGTTGCTGCCGCGGTGCCTTTCTTTTCTCAGCGCTGACATCTGAGGCCTGCCGAGCGCGTCTGTCATCACTCGCCTGTCAGGCCGGCACGCACATCTGTTTCCCGTGTTTCCTGGCTATCTGCGCCCACATGGCTCCTGCTCTTCAGGGAGGGCCTGGCAGCTCCTGCTGCCCCGTCCAGGCTGGTGGGGCACCTCAGCATGGCGATGGGTCAGATGGCGGAGCTTCGTGGGCTGCCCCGCTGGGCTGACTGGCGCCCTCTCCCAGGTAGTCGCTGGGAAGGAACTGGGCTCTCAACCACCAGTTTCTCAAGCTCCAACCACCTTCTCTGGGGGACGTCGGTGCTTTGCTTGACGGTTGGGAGCCATCTGCTCCGAGGACTGAACTTTCCAGACCTGCCTTGTCCCAAACCTGGAGGTGATTGGAGACAACTGGGAAAGAGGAAATGGAGACAAAAGGTCTTCAAAACTCAGCCTACTTTGGATGCAGGGAAGGGAAGGGGTTGGAGGAGGGGTGGCTGCCTTTGGCCACGGCCAGAATCTGTAAAGCTTTCTGGCCTCTTCTCCGGTTAGATTTCCCTGGATCGCACCCACGGTTGTTTTTTTTTTTTTTTTTTTTTGAGGGTTTGTAGGTTCTGGGCAAGTTTGCCTTGTTTGCACATTTTCTCAGCTCGGGAACAGCCCAGGTCTGGGATTCAGGTTCCTCGTCTGCCCTAGGTCCCCATTTCAGTGGGGATGGTGGAGAAGGTGCCCCTGCCGTCCAGAGAGAGCATTTCGGAACCTGGCTGCCGTTCTCCGTGTAGCGCCACGCGGGAACCTATGGGGACAGTTGTGAAAGGAGCTTCTACTTACGGGGTGACCTTCACTCGGTTTCCCCGTCTGTCAGGATGAAAGGCCTGGTCTTCAGGGCTCACAAGCCGTCTGCATTACCCTCCTGAAGCCCAGAGGGCTGGTGGCGCTGTGTGGAGAAGGATGCTGAGGCTGTGCCTAGACTTGCTGGGAAGATATCTAGTGATTTATTGGCGGTTTCTTCTGTGGAGTTAGGCCCAGGAGAATGACTTCTTGGGGGTCTAAGTTTTCTTTATTTAGTTTTTATTTTCCCCAATTTTCATTGAGATATAATTGACACGTAACATTTTATAAGTTTAAGGTATCCAATGTGTTGATTTGATGCATTTATTTGTTGCAACATGCTTACCACCATAGCATTAGCTCACATAGCTACCCTTCCTTTTTGTGGTGAGAACACGTAAGATCTACTCTCGTGGCAATATTCAAGGATATGATACAGTGTTAATACCTGTGATCACCATGCTGTAATTTAGATCCCCAAACTTGCTGATCTTAAACCGGAAGTTTGTACCCTTTGTCTAATATCTCCCTCTTTAATGAGGTCTAGGATTTAAATTCCGTATATGATGCCGGGGCACCAAACCACCATGATATTCTACCCTGTGGAGGGTGATAACATGTTAGGGTTAGAAAAACCTCGCTGATCATCGTGTTTTTTTTTTTAATTTAATATATTTTATTGATTTTTTACAGAGAGGAAGGGAGAGGGATAGAGAGCTAGAAACATCGATGAGAGAGAATCATCGACCAGCTGCCTCCTGCACACCCCCTACCAGGGATGTGCCCGCAGCCAATGTACATGCCCTTGACCGGAATCGAGCCTGGGACCTTTCAGTCCGCAGGCCGACGCTCTATCCATTGAGCCAAACCGGTTTCGGCTGATCATCGTTTTTCAGACAACGCTACACCTAGGCCCACAACCTAATGCCACTTTTGCTGGTTTTTTTTTTTCCTCAGTAACACCAGCTAATTATACGTATAAGTTTTGTAAGAAATTCTGGCAGCCCCGTGCCAGGGATGCAGCTGCAGTTCTGCTTCTCCCCTTGTCCTGGGCTGCCCTGGAGAAATGTAAACACTCTCTCTGCCCATTAGCTCAACAAATGTTTGCGTGCAATGCCGCCTGGCCACCAGGTGCTCCGTGAGCACCTGACGCTCCAAGGACGTGCTGTGGAATCAGGCAGCCTCTGCCCTGGCGTGCTGGCAGGGGATCAGGAGTGAAGGGACTGACTGGAGCCATGCAGTGTGTTCTCTGCTGGGGTCTGCTGAGAGCCCAGCAGAAGCTTGGGAAACGGGTACATTCAGGAAAGGCTTCCTGGAGGAGGAGACATCGAAGCTGAGTCCTGAAGACTGAAAAGGATTCAGCGGGGTCCACCCGGGAGTCATGTGCTCCTGGCAGAGGCGCATGTGCAATGGCCTGGATGTGGGCAGTAGAGTTACTGGAAACCCTGAAGTAGTTCTGCCTGCATTGGGGAGAAGGGATGGGGCAGGAGGGCTTGGCAGTGTTCGGAATCCCTGGAAATGCATGTGATTCAACTTGAGTCAGTCTGAATTTTAAAGTGCCAATGACTAGACTATGATAATTGGGGGGGAAAAAATACCAATGACTGGACCCTACCACAACCTGTTAAACGAGAATCCGTGAGGGATGGCCTTCGTGCCACTGGTATTTTCAAACTTCCAGAAGATTCCAGCACTGGGATGAGACTGCTGATAGAGGTCCACACAGCCCAGGAGTTTGGGGCTTTTTATCGTGACGGCCTGGCGGTCACAAAGGATTCTGTCCATGTGCTCAGTCTGTCTCCATTGAGCGCCTACTGTGTCCCAGGCACTGTTCTGGGCCTCAGGATCCAGCAGTGAACACGCCAGACCGGTGCAGGGAGGGATTGTGACCGTGGTCATGGAGGGGCTGGGGGACGTGCGCGGGGTGGGGGCTGCCGCATGAGCGATGAAGAGGACCTGGGCAGGGCCCTGGGGCGGGACCTCGGAGCAGTGGGGAAGGCCAGGTGCCGGAGGCCAGGGAGGGCTCCTCTCAGCGGCCGCCAGGGCCGGTCAGGTGGGGCCTCATTGGCAGGAGGGCTGTGGGTTGGCCCTGAGAAGTTGCTCTTTTTGTTTTTAAATGGAAATAAAATCCACACGCCATAAAATTCATCCTTTTAAAGGGTATAATTCGGTGGGTTTTAGTACAGTCACAGAGTTGTGCAACTGTCACCACCATCTAATTCTAGAACATGTCCATCAGCCCCGAGAGAAACCTTATACCCGTCAGCAGTCACTCCCCATTCCCCGCCCCAGCCCCTGGCCACCACTAATCTCCTCTCTGTCCCCAGGGGTCTGCCTGTTCTGGATGGTTCTTATCTATGGAATCATACAATGTGAGTCTTTTGTGTCTGGTTGTGTTCACTTAGCGTCTCTGAGATTCAACCGCGTGGTGGCATGTGTCAGCATTTTACGCCTTTTTATGGCTGAATAGTATTCCACTGTGAGGGCAGACTGCGTGGTGTTTATCCGCTCCTCAGGTAATGGACATCTGGTTGTCTCCACTTCCAGGCTGTTGTGAATAATGCTGCTGTGAACATGTGTGTGCAGGTTTCTGGGTGGGCATGCGTTTTTATTTCTCTTGGGTAGACACCAGGAGTGGAATTGCTGGGTCACCTGGCAGCTACCTGTTTAACCCTTGGCATTCCGCTTTCTCCTGGGGGGTTTTAAGCAGGCAAAAACGCGATATAGGCTGAAGAAAGTCCCACCTGTGACCCCTCCCTGACCACAGTCACACCTCCTATTGCAGGTCTCCGGGCATCGGGTTTGTGTCGGAAGATGGGAGTTGGTCAGCTCCTCCCAGGAGGAGGGGAGCTGTATTAAGAATTGAGAACATTGCCCTGGCCAGTGTGGCTCAGTTGGCTGAGCATCGCCCCAATGCACCAACAGGTCCTGGTTAGATTCCCAGTCAGGACACATGCCCCGGTTGCAGACTCAATCCCCAGTAGGGGGAGTGCAGGAGATCGCCCATCGGATTTTTCTCTCATCGCTATTTCTTTCTCCCTCTCCCTTTCTCTCCTCTCTCTCTAAAAAGGAAAAATCAATAAAAACATACCTTTTTTAAAAAAAGGAATTGAGAACAGGTTGCGCTTGCTCTTAAGGTTTTGCCTCGCTCCAGCCTCGACCCTGGGAATCAGAAGCCTTGGGTTGCTGCCCCAGCACTCACAGTGGCCGTGCGCAAGACCCTCCCCCTGACGGGGTCTCATGTTCCCCTCTGTAAAATGGGAGCAGATGACGGACTAGTAGCTGAGCCCCTTGGCTCCCATGCAGCTTTCAAATTCTCACCGTCTCATCTTTCTGCACCTGTTGGCAGGAGTAGGATGGCGTGGGGAGAGACCCCGGAGGTCAGGGGCAGGCGTGGCTCTGAGACCATGGCTCTCAGGTTCCCTGTCCCAGCCCTGGCCACCCCGGCCACTTGCTTTTATCTCCTGCTGCCTGGCCTGTTTGGTGTGGAACCCTGTATGAAATCAATTGCTGGATTGGATTTCCTTCTAGAGGTGCCAGCGGCCTCAAATAAATGACACAAAGGTCCCAGTTGGAGTTCAGCTCAGCAGAGCCAGAGCCCTGGGCAGGAACAGCCACCTCTGGGGTCTGCTGTTTCCTCCTGGCCACAGGGCCAGAGGGAAGGGGGAGAGGAATCATTCAGGGTTTAAGGGAGACCCCTCAGATCAGAGCCACGTCATCCTGCCCACCAATCAGTGTCATTTGTGAGGCAGAGCTGGTGACAAGGAGGGGCCTTCAGGTTTTAGCCACCCACCTGGTCCTGATGAAGACACAGTGAGGTCGCCGAAACCGGTTTGGCTCAGTGGATAGAGCGTCGGTCTGCGGACTGAAAGGTCCCAGGTTCGATTCCGGTCAAGGGCATGTACATTGGTTGCGGGCACATCCCCGGTGGGGGGTGTGCAGGAGGCAGCTGGTCGATGTATCTCTCTCATCTATGTTTCTAGCTCTCTATCCCTCTCCCTTTCTCTCTGTGAAAAATCAATAATATATATTTAAAAACAAAACAAACAAAAAAAAACAACAGTGAGGTCTAAGGAGATGACGACGACAAGGAAGATGGCCATGGCAGACAGCATCGAGAGCATCCTCTGTGCCAGCCGCTGTCCTAAGGGCTTTGCCTGTACCCCCTCATATAACCTTCACCAGTCTTATGAGGTAGGTGTTCCTATGTCATAGATATGGAGAATTGAGGACAGAGCGGGGAAGTCACGTGTCCAAAGTCACACAGCTGGCAAGTACTGGAGCTGGGATTCTAATCAGGCTGTTTGACTCCAATGCCCATACTCCTCCCAGATGCAATGCCAGGATGTACCATGTGGGAGATAAAGGTTGGCTCAGTGGACAGCAGATCGTGGTATGTGTGGTTCCGTGGGAGATGGCTGAGAGCCCACCCAGACCTGGCTTGGGGCAGCCTGCAGCCAATGTTTGGTGGCCTGAAGTGAGATGGAGGTCAGGGAAGGCTGCCTGGAGGAGGAGTCACTGGTGGGGGTGCTGCAAATGGGTAGGAGTTAAGTAAGTGATGATTACGAACAAGGCCTCCCCTTCCAGAATTTCTATGCCAGCAATGCCATTGTAAAGATGTCCTTATTTTATTCTCTAAAGCTGTTATGTAGATGTTGCCCCTCATTTGATCATACTCTAGGAGCTACTTCAGTGTTTTAAAGGTATTTTCAGATTGCATTATAGTTTACATTTAAAAACAACATATGCTTTGCCCTAACTGGTTTGGCTCAGTGGATAGAGCGTTGGCCTGCGGACTGAAAGGTCCCAGGTTCGATTCCGGTCAAGGGCGTGTACCTTGGTTGTGGGCACATCCCCAGTAGGAGGTGTGCAGGAGGCAGCTGATCGATGTTTCTCTCTCATCGATGTTTCTAATTCTCTATCCCTCTCCCTTCCTCTCTGTAAAAAAATCAATAAAATATATCTTTAAAAAAAATAAAAACAACATATGCTTCATGATAAAAAACAAACAAACAAACTTAGAGCAGGTGAGAGATGAGCCATGTGTCAGGTTCAGCTCACCTCTGCCCTGTGGGTCCTGTCGGACCCTCGGCCGTTCCACAGCTGCCCACTGATTGTCCACCAGCCCAGGACCCCCGTGGGTCTTGTCACTGGCTGCACTCTGCCACCACCTAACTAGGTGACCGTAAGATGCCAGCTCCCCCGGCTGCCCGTTCCTCCTCCGACCACAGAAGGTGGCATCAGTCCCACTTTTCAGATGAGGAGGCCAAGGCTCACGAACCTGAGAGTTTTGGATCAAGTTACTGACAGTCAGTGGCAGAGCTGGGGCACGGGAGAGCAGGGTGGTCTAACGCTGGGGCCTCGGCTGTCCCCCTGCCCGGGGTTGAGTGGCTCTTACGGGAGATGATGGGGCAGGGGCAGCAGGAGCCTGGCTTCCTCTAGCCCCACCTGGTTTAGCCACACAAGGAGGCGGCATTGGTCCCCACACATTGGTCCCCTGCTCCAGCTTCCAGAGCGGGGCTCCTAGGAGGGAGGGCAGAGCGCTGACACACTGCAGCCGTGTTTTATAAGCCTTCCCAGACCCGTAAACCGTCACTCCCGGCTTGGAGATGAGGGCCTTCGCAGGCGGGGATTAAGGCCTATGTGGGTTCTGACGCCTGCCGTGGAGGGAGGGAGGGAGGCAGGTGGGAGGCAGGCGTGGTCTCTCAGGCTCCCAGACACAGTGGGACTGGGCCAGGGGGTCGCTGTAAGGTCCTGGGGTCACAGCACAGGGTCCGGCCCGAATCCAGGGAGGCTGGAGGAGCCTCAGAGCGTGGCTTCCGCTTGGCTGTGGTACCAACTCTTTTTTTTTTTGTGGTACCAACTCTTGAATCCTGATTCCTCCGCGCAGCGGGGTGCCCTTTCCCTTCCCAGAGGGTCTTCCCCACAGCCATGCACTGCTCTTTCTTTTGTGTGATTATGTGACGTCCAGGGGGCTGCTGGACAAGGGAGGCCCAGCATGGCTTTATGCTCGTTCCACAGGGCTGGGGGCTCTCGGGCAGGGCTGTCTGCACTGAGGGCTGAGCGCTAGGGACACCACGAGCCACCCAGGCCTGCAGAAAGCAGCTGGGCCCAGGGGCCAGTCTCGAGGGGACAGGGCTCACAGGGCCCTGCAGAGGTCCAGGCCTCAGCCTTGCTGGGGTTGGAGTTGGTGGGTAATGCCCTTCTAGAAACAAGGCCTGCATTTCCCTCGGGTGCAGGGGCTGAGGGTTTGCCCGTGGGCCCGCGCATCCCCAACTAAGCGTGAAAATGGCCACTTGGCTCCCCGCCCTCAGCCCTGCCGTGGCTGAGGTGGCAGAGTGCTGAGCATCCCCCGGTGGTCTGTCTTCCTCTCGGGCTCTGTGTGTGAGCAGGAGGCTTGGTTGGTGGCCTGATCCTCCTCACCCCTCTCCCTCTTTCTCTTTCTGAAACTGCATTTTCTTTTGTTTTCAGAATATGGAAATGGGGAGCCTGGTTTTAAGAGCTCCCATGAGATGTGATTGCTGGTTCCTTCCCATTAACAGTCGGAACCTGGACCCTGCTCATCTGTTACCTGTCACTGGCCAGGCGACAGGGATGCACAGGGCCTTTCTCTGGGGCTCAAGGGCAGGACCCAAGGAAGGGAGAAGGAGTCACTGGAAGGACAGCGGGTTGTTGGGGCTCTTCCCCTGCATACCCCTCCCACTTGTGCACAGACATCCCCCATCAGACACACTCTCCTTCTCTCTCTCACTCATGCGCACACCTTCACTCATATCCACTCCCTCTCATTGCACATGTACTCACACTCACTCTTCTGTCCTCCCCCACATGCACGCTCACACACATATGCACTGCATCCTCTGAGGGAAGGTGTTAAAATTTACTACAATCGGCCCTGACCAGTTTTCTCAGTGGTTAGAGCATCGGCCCTCGGACCAAAGGGTCATGGGTTTGATTCCCGGTCAAGGGTTGCAGGCTTCAATCCCCGGCCCTGGTTGGGACATGTCCCAGAGGCAACCAATCGATGTGTCTCTCTCAAATGGATGTTTTTCTTTCTCGCTCTCTTCCCCCACCTCCTCCTTCCCTTCTACTCTGTTTGAAAATCAATGGAAAAATGATATCCTTGGGTGAGGATTTTAAAAAATTTTACTATAACTGGATTTGTCCTTTTCTCCCTTTAATTTTGCTTTATGAATTTGGAAGCTCCTGCCCATTTATGATTGCTTGGTCTTTCTGATGGATTGGCCTTGTCATCACCATGGTATATCCTTCCATCTCTGGCAATTTCATAGTCTGTTTTATCTGAACTCTCCCCATTTGACAAGGAAGGTCTCTGAGGTTCAGAGAGGGAGAGTGACTGGCCCAAGGCCACACAGCTGTCGGTGTCAGGAGCAGGAGTCACCCTGGCTCCTTGCAGCTCCACCCCACCGGCTGCTTTGGGGCGGTGGTTCGGAGAGAAGCCCCTTCCTGGTTAGTTTCTGGGCACCTGCATTTTGATGTCATGATTGTCAGGCTGCCAGAGCTGTGTCCCAGCCCGCCCTCGGCAGAGAGGACCCTCCAGGAGCTCAGCATCTGGCCTGCAGCCTGCGAGAGCCCAACTCAGCGTGCTTGGAACATCCTCTGGAAATTTCTCGCCAAACTCTGCTCTGGAGCTTCTGGCCCTCCCACCCCGTTTGGTGAGCTTGTTCGGAGCCTGTTGGGCAGATTTTCCCAGGTCTCACATGTAGAAAGAATTTCTCTGGGTGGCAGGACACTGTTCCCCCCCATCCCCCCCCCCCCCCCAGCTTCCCTGTGTCGGCCTTTAGGAGCTTGTGCCAAATCCACTTCCTGGCGGCTTCACCCCAGCTGGGCCATGGCCTGGAGCTCCTGGGGGCTCCACGCTGGCGCAGGCCGCCTGCCAGTGATCCGAGTCATCCGGGCAGGCGCCCTGGTCCCAGAGGAGAGCTGCCTCTGTCTCCATGGTGCATTCTGGGAAGTCTGGGGCTCTGCAGGGAGCCTGGGTGGGGGCGTTGCCTAGGAGATGTTTGTAGGGGGAATTGACAGAGAGGGGTATCTTGGCCACGAGCTGTACGTAGGGGCCATAAGCAGTTATGATGGGTTGGTTCATCTGGGAGTTTCACTGAGTGACAAGAGTTGGGCACAGAGTTCAGGGCCGCAACGGTGCCAGGTAGAGGGTGTGAATGCCATATTTATCTAATCCTAGATGCCGTCCATTGTAAAGCATATCGCTGCTTTATATACCACTAGGCAAGAAAAAATGCTGCCTGTGAAACCGACACTCCATCCTGATTTCAGAGGTTGAACTGGAATACAGGTGGTCTGATCTTTAAGTCAATGAGATGCATTGATGACGGGGATGGTGTGATGATGGTGTTGATGGTGATGAGGAGATGGCAGGGACTGCTGCCAGGTAATACTTGCTTGCAAAATGTTATCTTACCGATTCTGTGACCAGGACTCCGACAGGTGAACAGGGGCGGGGGGTGGGGGGGGGTAGGGGGAGTAGTTGGCACCCATTTTCTCTGCGGGCCCCTGGACCTTGCAGTGACTCAACAGGGTCTGTCCTGCTGAGCCTGTGGGGTCGATGCAGTGACAGCTGCGCTCAGTGCCGTTGGGACGTAGTTGCCCTTGAGATGCTTCCTGCCTCTGTCACCTTGGGATCCAGGGCAGGGCAGCGGGAGCAACCCAGCTGACAGGCTGGCTCTGGGCATCCTGGGCCCGAGGACTCTGGGCCCCAGGGGGCGTGGCGGGTTCCTCGTGACTCTGGCTGCAGGGGCACCGGGGCCTTCATCAGGCGGAACAAGGAGTCGGCAGCAGCTGGCAGCTGCGTGGCTCAGGGGCCTGGCTGGTTGGAGGGGCAGGAGCAGGGCCTGGCAGGTCCCCACTCTTCTCCGCCACCCTGCCGAGGGTCACTTCAGGCTGGACCACGGCCCTACGAGGGTCAGGGCACCTGCTGCGGGGCTGAGAGCCCCGCAACCGCAGGAGCCTTCCTGCCCGGGGGAAAGAGGCAGCCGGGCAGCAAAACCTCGCCTCCCAGATTTTCCCATTACTCAGCGCTTCTCCGCATAGTTTCCTCCGACTCGCCCGGCCATCTGTACGAAAGGGTGATGTAAGCGGTGTGTCACCCTTCTGGTACGGACTGCGAAACCCGGACTCCCGGGGAGGTCGTGCCGTGCGCTCTCTGCGGGCAGATGGTGTGGTTTGGCAAACAGCTCTCTGAAGTCAGACCTTGTCACCCACCCCTGCCACCCGTGTGGCCGTCACACGTTACTTCATCTCTCTGAGCCTCAGGCTCCTCGCCCATGCCCAGGGACAGCCTTAGCACCTCCCTCAGAGGGACGTAAAGCAGCGGAAGCCCCTGGAGAGAGCCTGGCAGGCAGTCAGGACTCCAGAGGCAAGGGCTCTGGTTGCTGGGGGCAGAGGAGGGAGGGAGAATGTGAGGAACCTGAGGCCCCGCTCACAGCCTGGCATCGAGGGCCCCGGAATTACATGCCCTGTGCCTCTCAATGCCAGAAAGCCCTACCCATGAGCCCCCATCAGGGCCGTCTGTGTCACTGAGCAGGAGCTCCTGGTTAATCTCCCATGCGCCTGACTTATCCAAGATGAGGCAGCATGGGGGATGGGGAACCTGGAAGTAGCCCGAGGCACCTGGGATCTGAGCTCCCTTATCCCGTCTCTCGGCTCCCACACCGTCAGGCAGATGGTCCCTCACAGGAGTCTGGCCCTGGGAAAGCCACGCTAGCATTTGATGGTGCTCAGTGGGAACGTGCCCCCTGACTGCTTCTCTGTCTGTCCGTGGGCCTCGTCTGTGTGTGGGAGTTACTGTAGTGTGTGTGTCACAGCTTGGTACATAGTATGTGCTCACTGAATGTTGGTTCTTATTATTTTTGCAATTTATCATTTCGTTTCCTCTCCAATCCTATCATTTTGGAGAACTAACCTAGAGACCTCAAAAACACAGGAACCTGGCCCTGACCAGTTTGGCTCAGTGGATAGAGTGTCGGCCTGTGGACTGAAGAGTCCCAGGTTCGATTCAGGTCAAGGGCATGTACCTTGGTTGCGGGAACATCCCCGGTAGGGGGTGTTCAGGAGGCAGCTGATCAGTGTTTCTCTCTCATCGATGTTTCTAGCTCTCTCTCTCTCTCCCTTCCTCTCTACAAAAAATCAATAAAATATATATTTTTTAAAAACACAAAAAAAAAACCCCACAAAAAACACAGGAACCTGGACCTCCGGATGAGATGAACCAGGAGGGGCCACCTTGAGGTCAGGTCCTGGGGAAGAGGGACACTCTAGAGCAGTGGTTCTCAACCTTCCTAATGCCGAGACCCTTTAATACAGTTCCTCATGTCGTGGTGACCCCCAACCATAAAGTTGTTTTCGTTGCTACTTCCTAACTGTAATTTTGCTACTGTTATGAATCGTAATGTAAATATCTGTGTTTTCCGATGGTCTTAGGCGACCCTGCTAGCGGTTCTCAACCTGTGGTCACGATGCTGTAGAGCCTCGACATGAGGAGCCGTATTAAAGGGTCGCGGCATTAGAAAGGTTGAGAACCACTGCTCTAGAGCAAGCATGTCAAACTCGCAGCCCGCGCCTGCATGCGGCCCACAGTGAATATTTTTGCTGCCCAGTCAGTATAACCGTATGCAAGAAATGTTTCAATAAAAATTTTGTAACTTAATTTTTACAATATCCTGTTATGCATAATTATTAATAACGAACTACAACGTTTGCTAATGACTGATTACTATAATCATGTTGTATTCATTTCCCTTACGTGCCTTACGCACAGGCGCACCATTTCTCTCCACTAATATTAGCAGCGAATATTTCAGCAGCTGATTGCACTGACTTGTTTGGTGTGCACAACAGGAAATACTTCACTTTCGGAGAATAAGAAAAATAGGTTTATTTGTGTTACGCTTATTAATTTGTGCAGTTATTCTCAGTGTCTGGTAAGTTAATGTTCAAGAAAAAATACAAATTTTTATTAAAATGTTCTATTATTTTATGTTAGCGATGACTCATTTATTTCAGCCCTTTGTATTCAGCATGTCTCTATCGAAATAAACCTACGTTTCTAGGAAAATTGGGACTTTTGTGTGTTTTTGCGGCCGACATACCAGTAAACTTAAACCTTGTTTATTTGGCCTGTGTTAGCCTTTGAGTTTGACATGCTTGCTCTAGAGTCAGGAGTTAGGGGAGTTTACAAAGACCTACCATTCTCAACATGGTACCCCCATCTTCACAAATACATTTCCTGACTTCAAAACTCAATGCAAAATTCAGAGCATGTATGCAGCTTTCTGGGGAGAGGATCTGGGCTTTTATTGGACTCTCAAAGATGTTCTGTGTCTCCCCAGTGGGAAGGAGACGCCCTTACCAGCACACACACTCACAGTACTGTGCACATGAGCCGACTCCCCACCATTCCTTGAAACCATGGGACTTGTTCTTGCCATCATGTCTTGACACAAGCATGCTATTTCTTCTACTTTTCTGCCCATTTTATCCACTCCATGAAGCCTTCTTTGCTAACTCCCTCCCCTCTCCTGCCCCACTTGTTTGTCTGCAGTCTTTTCACACTTGATAACAATTTATTACTTTATTATATGTGGTCTCATGTTATCTTCTGATTGCTTCACATGAGTAAGCCCTGTGTCTCCAAAAGGATTGAAAAATAGCTAAAATGGAAATTTTTATATCCTTTTGCCCCTCCACCGGATTTTTTTTTAAAAATGTATATTTTATTGATTTTCGAGAGGAAGAAAGAGGGAGAGAGAGATTGAAACATCAGTAATGAGAGAGAATCATTGATCGGCTGCCTCCTGCACGCCCCCTCCTGGGGACCGAGCCTGCAACCTGAGCATGTGCCCTTGACCGGAATCGAACCCAGGACCGTTCAGTCTGCAGGCTGACACTCTTATCCACTGAGCCAAACTGGCTGGGGCCGGATTTTCTTTTGTGCATTGTACAGGGATTCCTTGCCAGCCATGGGAGTGGCATTCCTGAAGAGCACCATGGTTGGCAGAACCACAGTTGGCATGATCAAAGTCTCAGACAAAATAAGAGGTTAGGGAAAAGAAAACAATGAAGATGGCACTGAGTATATGTCTTCTGAAACCACCGTAAATAAAACTTCTAGGAGACATCACTGCCAAAGCAAACCAGCTTCGTCCACATTAAAAACCTGTTCCAGTTGGTAACCTTTTTCCTGAATTAACTTCTTCAGGAAAACTTGGCCATCATCTTGATGTGATCATGTTTATTTCTTCTTGAGTCCGTTCTGGTAATTTATGTTTTTCAGAGAACTTACCTGTTTCATGTAGGTGGTCAAGTTAATTGGTATAACTTCTTTATAATCTTCCCTTATTATTCTTCTAAGGTCTGTAGGGTCTGTAGTGATGTTCCCTGTTTCATTTGTGATATTGGTAATTGGTGCATTATCTCTTTTTTTTCCCCTTGATCAATCTAAGTAGAAGTTTATCAATTTTATTGATCTCCTGAAAGGTTTATATTTAAGAGAATGTGCCTCTTTAAAGTATTTTAACCAATCCTTTTTGCCTTGAAATATGTCTTTTGCTCTTGCAGCCTCTTTTGCTCTATTTTTGCAAGTGTAGACAAAATGTTTGTGAAACCACTAGGCATTTTTCAAGTTATTCATGCTTATAGGCACATTTTCTACACCTTACAACCACCACCCTTTTTTCTCTCTCTCTCCCTCCTCTCCCCCTCCCCCCCCTTTCTCTCCAGGGGAGGTTAAAGTGATTTCTCTCTATCAACCTGCCCTTGTGACATTCATGGGTGAAGTCAAGATGAAGTGTCCATTTGCTTCAGGGGATCTTATCAAACCCTGCATAAGTAACAAAGATACTAAACTTAAATCTCTTTAAATATGTTTTTATTGATTTTTAGAGAGAGAGAGAGGAAGGGAGAGGGAGAGAGATAGAAATATCAATGAGAAACATTGATCAGCTGCCTCCTGCACACCCCCTACAGGGAACTGAGCCTGCAACCCGGGCATGTTCCCTGACAGGGAATTGAACTGGTGACCTCTTGGTTTCTGGGTTAAAGCTCAACCACTGAACCACACTGGCCAGGCATAGACTTAAATATTTTTTTTAATGCAGAAAACTGCATGATCTCAGAACCACAGATTGTGCAGGATTGCTGGCTCTGTTGTTTGGAACATATAGATTGTTATGTTTCATAACAGTAATGTTATGTTTCACTTCTTACTATACAAAATGTTCACTGTTTAACATATTTGTGTCCTCCCATGCTTTTGCTACAAAGTATATTTTATCTGTAACCTTGCTTGAGACTTCCGTCTCTCTAATCTTTGCCTTTATGACAATCTCAGAGTGGCTCTTCACAATCATAGAACTGGGAGGATACTTAGTGATCCTTGAGTCCAACCCCCCTCACGTAAATCAAAGAAGACTCCGAGGCCCCGGGAGGGGAAGGGACTTGTCCATGAACATGGAGCATGTAAGAAGCTGAGGTAGCACGCCAGTGCCCTGGGGCATTTCCACTCCATCAGCCACGGCTATCCCTCCAGGGACAGGTATCTTGATGTTTTTGCATTGTACAGGGATTCCTTGCCAGCCATGGTAAAGTTTACCCTTTTAAAGTATACACGTGAGTGGTTTTTAGTATTCATAACATTGTGCAATCATCACCACTGTCTAATTATAGAATGCTTTTATCACCCCTGAAAGAAACCCCCTTCTTCTCCCCTCACCCTCCCAGTCTTTGGCAACCCCTAATCTACTTCCTGTCTATGGATTTTCCTATCCTGGACATTTTATGTAAATGGAATAATGCCATATATGGTCTTTTGTGGTCTGGCTTCTTGGTTGCCATGTTTCATGAATGTTATAGAATATGTCAGTGCTTAATTCCTTTATGTGGCTGCATAATATTCTATTGTATGTATGTGCTACGTTTTGTTTATCCATTCATCCATTGATGGGCATCTTGGTGGTTTTCATTTTTTGGCTATTGTAAATAATGCTGCTATGAAATTCATGTATAGATTTGAGTGTGAATGTTTTTTTTTTTCCTTTCTCTTGGGTAGATACCTAGGAGTGGAATTGCTAGGTCATATCGTACCGCCAGGTGTAAGGAGTTGTCAGGTTGTTTTCAAAGAGGCTGCACAGCTTTACATTCCCAGCAGCCGTGTATGGGGATTCCCATGTGTGATTTGCTTTTTATTTTGTAACTTATTTCTATTATTATTGTTTTACTGTATCCTACAGTCATGTGTAAACTTTAAATCATTACTGTGAGCAGCCACTGTTTTTTTTGTGTTTTGTTGTTTGTTTTTTGTCTTGTGGTCTCTACTCATTTTCTAAGTTACTTAGGTAAATTTCCTCCCCACTCCCTTCAATGAAGTCATGTCATACATCCTTAACACAGAATTAAAAAAATATTTTTTAAATAAATTTATACTTCGTTCACCCATTCCCCCCAACCAGAAGCTAATATGAATTGGAACAAAGCAAGTGGGCAAATTATGTTTATTTATATAACTACAACAGTATACAGTCAAGAAATATTAAAGTTTTTTTTCCCACCTTTGAGCCTTTATATCAAAATATACTTTTAATACTTTTTTTTTTCTTTTCATTTTAAAAGTGACAAATCCCAGCTCTAACACATACTGTGTGGTCATGAGCAAGTAACTTGACCTCTCTGTGCCTTAGTTTCTTCATCTGTAAAACATCTGTGGTTGTATCTGCCTGTATAGGGGGCAGATACAGTGAGTTAGTGCATGTACAGCTTTTAGCATATGTAGTCCCTGGCAGTTAGGAAGCCCCATATAAACACGAGCTATTATTTTTATTATGATCACATTATTGTTTTCGGAAATTTGGAGACATACACAAAGGAATAAAAGGGCAATTCTCCCCAGCTCAGCCTCACAGCCCAGAGGCAACTCCTCCTGTGACCATTGCTGTGTGTCTTCCTGGGCACTTCAATGCATTCTTTTTAACAATTTGAGATGAGACTATGTTCAGTTTGTGTATTTTGCTCTACTCATTTCACGTCCCAGCATAAACATTTCCCAGTGTTGTTGTAAACGTAACTTTAATGTTTGTGTGATAGACTCCCATGAGGAAGGGCCTTAACTTACCCGTCCACCCCCGGAGAGTGGCCATTTAGTTTGGCCCGAGCTGTTCCCACTGCTGTGGGTGTATTTCGGGCGGCGCTGCATACGCTTCTGGGCTGGGGAAGATTTCCCTGACCTTGTGAGGGACGGGCCCTGGGAGCGGGGATGCACTCGGGCCCCCAGCGAACTTTGCAGAGCTCGTGGGTGTGGGTGGGAGCGCGCCTGGGAGGCTGCCTGGAAGGGAAAGGATGCGGCACCGAGGGATCAAAGGCAGCGCACTTGACAATTAGGAGTCTTTTCCTGAAGTTGAACATGTTCCATGTTGAAAATTTAGACAATAGAGATAAAAAAGGAATAAACGTTACCCATAAATCTGTAACCCAGAGCACCCAGTCTTTTTTTTTTGTTTTTTTTCTACGTGCATGCTTGTGTGCACACACAGTCCGTCGTAGGAGGGAGCACACTGCACGTCGTTTTAACTGGTCTTTTGCACCTTGGACATCACGACTGTCTCTTAGGGGGGCTAAGCCTGTGGACTGTGGAGCAAGACGCTTGGGTTCAGATCTGGGCTCCACCCCGCACTAGCTGTGTGTTCTTGTGCCAGCTACTTCACCTCTCTGTGCTGTAATTTCCCATCTGTGAAGTGGGGGTGATAGGAGTATTTGCATCATAAGGTTGTTTTTCAGACGAGGCAGATTAGAATGTGTTGGAGCAGAGTGCCTGCTGTTACCCTACAGTTCGCATATTGCTCAGCATCCTTCAAAAAGGGAGTTTTATTGGCTTCGTAGTGACCTCATCGGTTGCTGGGCTTTCACAGATGTGGATGGCTCTGCCATAAGCCTTGAATCTCATCTGCCCCTCAGCCGCCTCCACCCTGGGCCTGTCCCCCCACTTTGGTTCTTACTGGGCTGCCCTGGCCTTGCCTTGTCAGGCATTGGGGAGCCTGGGGACCCCCTAGCCTCCTTGCTAGCTGTGCAGCAAGTGGCCAAAGGGGTGTGAGACCAGGAGGGGGACATTTTCCTTGGCAGCCTCAGTGTGGCTTCCCTGCACTGGCTGTAGGAAGGGACTTGGGCAGGAGGGGAGCAGGCACAGGGATGGGGCTGCCCATTTCACACCTGGGCCTCTGCTGGAAGCCACCTCAGCCCATTTGGGACAGAGGTGGGATTTGAACAAATGCCTTCATAAGCAAGAGTGAACCTTATTCTTGGTTCTGCCAGCAGCGTGCCTGTGCCCCACCTGGCTTCTGGCTTCCTGGGGCAGAGGCTGTAGGAGGGGACAGGGAGTCTGCGAGAAGGCTGCCCGCCTTCTGCTCCCTGGGAGCTGGCAAATCTGACAGAGCCTCCGAGGCCGGGGGCCCGCCGGGGGCCCCTTGGTTACGGCGTACCCGGCAAATGGGCTTCAAATGGGTTCACGTTTCTGGGCTCTTAAGATCATATAAAAAGAAAAGGGAAAATGCTGAACACCTACTATGTGTTCCTCGTATTCCTCTACTCATTCAGTTCTTCAGTGTCTGTGCATTGAGCACTCACCGTGTGGTGAGGCATCCGGGAGGGAACGGTAAATATGTCATCAGTTGAATACTCGCAATGTCCCCATGATAGAGGTGTCAGCCTGCTTTGTTTGAAAAAACTCTTTATTTTGAGATAATGTTGTGAGAAATAACACCAAGGTCCCACGTACCCTTCACCCAGTTTTTCCCAGTGGAAACGTCTTGCGTAACTAGAGTACAGTGCCACAGCCAGGGTACTGACACCGACACAGTCCACTGACCTTATTTCGATTTCACCAGTTTTACCTGCACTTGTGTGTGCGTGTGTGTGAGTCTCTGTGTGTGTTTGTGTCTCTCTGTGTGTCTCTGTATGGTGTCTGTGTGTCTCTGTATGCACGAATCTCTGCATGCATTTGTGTGTGTGTGTGTCTCTGTGTATGTGTGTGTGTCTCTGTGTATGTGTATGTGTCTCTGTGTATGTGTCTCTGTGTGTATGTGTCTCTGTGTGTGTGTGTGTGTGTCTCTGTGTGTATGTATGTGTGTGTCTCTGTATATGTGTGTGTCTCTGTGTGTGTGTGTCTCTGTGTGTCTCTGTGTGTGTGTGTGTGTGTGTGTGTGTGTGTTGTCTGTGTAGCCTGTTTCATTTCACAGGGAGGAAGTGAAGCTCAGGGTCAAGGCCTTACCCAGGACCAGGCACCCAGCATGCAGCAGGGCCGGGCTTCAGTCCAGGCACTGACTCCACGTCCCTGAATTACTCCAGGGAAACAATCCTGTTTACTCTTTGCTGCTGTTCTTGAACTCAGCAACCTACCTGGTCTCTGCTGCAACCGTGAGCTGAGACCCCCAGACACACTAGAATCCGAAGACGTTGGTGCTGAGCTGCTGGCTCCTCCACTTCACAGAGGAGAAAACGGGGGCTCAGAGGAGTTCATGGGTTTGCCTACCATCACCTGGCTGGTCAGGGACTGTTTCTTCCAGTCTGCATCTGGCAATGACTACAATGAGCTGCTTTTTCCAAGAGGTAGAAGGACAGAGGATGCCGTTGATCACAAACACCAGGCTCAGGATTCAGTGTGGTTGTCAGGGAGACAGTGGGGGCATTCAGAAAGGTTTCTGAACAGGAGATGACTCCGGAAATGTGCAAGGTGACCTCGGACACTTAGCGTGCTCCTCAGTGTATGCCAAGGAACACGAATGGACTCGGGGGTTGGGGTACGTTTTTTTCTTTGCTTTGAGGAGCAGTAGAGTAAAGAGAACTACACAGGGTTGTGTGCTGCAGGACTTATCAGTGCCTTCAGCGCAGTGACGTGCACTGTGACCCTCTAGATAGGGGACGGACTTCTGTTCTGCACAGTGTTTTTCAGGAAAATGTTTGCCAAGAGTCCCGGTGTGAGACCGAGGTTCTGCTCCCAGGGCTGGGGTGGGCAGAAGTCCCCAGGGAGCAGGATACGAGGATCTGAGTCTGTATTTTTTTTTTTTTTGAGGGGCGTCTGGTATGCCCACAAGTGAGTGTTCAGGGTGTCCGTGGGCCCAGCGGCTCTCAGAGAACCACGAAGGCTCCTTCCCAGCACAGGAAACGCTTAGGAGGTAGGCAGCGTGCGGAAGGTGGGGCGGATCTGTCCGCCGCCGCAGCCACGGACATTTGCCTTTGGGTAGGGATGTGTGTGGACGAGGGTAGAAACACTCACGGATGAAGTCAGCTGCCTTAGATTGACAGAATTTCAGGTGATTTATTACTTTTAATAATAATAATATATATATTTTTAAACCAACAGAGGAGGTTGGGCTCCTTTTCCTGGGGCAATAAAAAGCCATTGTGTGTTTGGAGCGGAGCAAAGAAGGATTGAGGGCGATAGAACAAAAGTGGTGTTAAGAGAAGGATTCTTCTGTGTGGCGGTGGGCAGGCGAGTTGGAAGGAGAGAGGGAAAACAGGCAGGAACCACTTGGGAGGAGGCTGCCCTAACCCTGGTCTGGGCAGGGGTGGTAGCTGAGAAGGGAGAGCTAGAAATAGCCTAGTAGTCCCTCCGCCCCACTTTCCTGAGGCCCAGAGAGGTTGAGTCACTTGTCCCGAGTCACACAGCTGCTGACCTGCAGACCTAGGACCTGGATGCAGCGCTCTGATTTCAGAGTCCTAGAACATTGCCACATGGCACGTGGTGTCTTCGTCTGCATCATGTTTTCCCACCCCTCGGGGTGTGTGCTGCGAATCTGCCTGGGGTGGGGGCGCTCGGGATATTCCTGAGGCACTGCCGGACCTCGGATATCCCTGAAGTGTTATTCGGTCACTGCTGTTCGATCCCTCTGGTCCCCCCGTCCCTTGTTGGGTGCCTTTGGGGCCAGTAGCGGCTCCGCATTGTTCAGCCCCTCGGGCAGATTCCTCAGGGCGGGTGCTGTATCTTACATCACACCCAGGGGCCCGGGGCAGCACCCTGTCATCAAACCCGCTATATTTCTGCACAAAACGTGACTACTCCTACCCAGTGGCGGGGGGGGGGGGGTGGGGGGGGGGGGACGGGAATGAGACTATAAATAGCCTCTAGGCAGGGCAGGCTGTGCTGACAAATGGGTTAGGAGACACTTTTGGGTTCCAGGACTTTTGGATTTGGGGGTTAGCACGATGCCCGTGAGTCACCGTCTAATCTCGGTTGAGGTGCCGGGGAGAGAGGGCCCCCTCCTCTCTGGAGTTTTGTGTGTTTATTGGAAGATAGAGGTAGGTGGGGCGGAGCCGTGCCCAGCTGTAAACATCGGCTCCCGCCGGGGGTTGGAAAAAGACCCACTTTTTATTTGTTGTTTGACTTGTTGCAATGAGCCTGTGTTACCGTGTACATTTTAGGGAGAAAATGGCCCCCAGTGTGCCCGGTACTTCCCTTGTACCAGGGAGCTTTGGCGATTTTTCTCGATTGGCTCCGAGGCTTCTGGTAGGCGTGTTTCCTCCATGAGTGGAGCCCAAACTGCTCTTCCCCGCTGCTGGCAGCCGGGTCTGCCCGGACCTTGGGAGGCTCCGTAAATTCACCCAGCGGCACGTTATCATTCTGCACAAAGGCTCCGGCAGCACGGGTCTCCCCTGGGGGCCGCGTGTTCCGACGGGGTGGGACCGGCTGGCATGTGCCTTCCTTCATTCAGAGGCTAAATGGATCTTTCATTAAGATCAGCAAAATCCATTTTTAAACCGAATCCGAAGGTCACCTTGGGCTTAGGTTGCTCCTGAGGATGCTGGGAGCGACTGTGTGGTCACGGCATTTGTGGACTGGCCACGTGTCTTGGAGACGGCTGCACCGTGTCGGGGGTTGAGCCCTGTCCAGGGAGTCGCAAGACTTTGTACGGGACCCGTTGGCTGTCCGGTGACCTCTGGCCAGCAGCTTAACTTCCTTGTTTCCTGCAGGGTCAGATGAAGGCTTAGATGTGATTCACTTGTCAATCAATCACTTATTGAGTACTTACTGTGTGCCAGACACAGGCCAGAGCAAGACCTGGTCCCAAGGAGCTCGGAGCCTGGGGCGGGGCGGGGGCTAGACAAGTGGGCAGGTGGTTCCGGGACAGTGGGGCGAGAGCTGGCTTGGGGTCCGCTTTGGAGGGAGGGGTTGCGGAATCACAGCGAGCCCCCCATTCACCTGGGGAGGGGCAGGGGAGGCTTATGACCCCCGGGCACTTCCAGCTTAAAATCTTGAACCTATATATCTCAGGTTAGGGCCTAAAATACAAAGGAATTGGGAGTTTTTTGCCTGTCAAACTGCAGTTCTAGAAGGTGGATAGTGAGAGCTGTATTCCTCCAGCTGCCGAGGGTCATGCAAGCGATGGCCCCTTCGCGGGAGGACTGTTGGCTGTTCTCTCACAAGATCTAGGCCAGGCGTCCTCACACTACGGCCCGCGGGCCACGTGCGGGTGTTTTTGCCGTTTTTTTTTTTTTTTTTACTTCAAAATAAGATATGTGCAGTGTGCAGAGGAATTTGTTCATAGTTTTTTTTTAAACTATCGTCCGGCCCTCCAACGGTCTGAGGGACAGTGAACTGGCCCCCTCTTTAAAAAGTTTGAGGACCCCTGATCTAGGCTGTGTCATTCAGGCCAGAAAACGAAGGGACGTCGTCCCCCCTTGGACCAAGCCCCTAAATCAAGTGCCTCTGCCTCCCGGTGGGCAAAATGGAAAATTCTAAGCGTTACCGCGGGGAACGTGTGGCCCAGAGGGAAAGGGCCCGTCCAGCAGCCCGGCTGGCCCAGGGTGCACCTGCAGCTTTGCAGCTGGAACGGAGCTGGTCTGGTCAGAGCAAGAGTCAGCATAATTGTTTGAAGTGTTTTTACTCCGCTCGGAGTGTGGCGAGTGTAGACGGAAATTTCTAGAAGCCATGAATGACACACTGGATTTTTTTTTTTTTTTTTTTTTTTTGTGCTCCAAGGAGGCAACAGTTCTTACTTCCTGTGAAGAGTACCTTGGTGGCCGGAATCCTCCTGTGGCCTCAGGTCCTCGCTCCCCAGACTGTGTGCCGGTTGGGCGGTGGGTGGGAGGAGAGCAGGAACATCAGAAACCCTGCCCCCGCTCCCCCCGCCGCCTCCAGCCTCCAGCCTCCAGCCATCCTGTAACTTTGTGGGGGACCCTCAGGGCCATGGAACAGGTTCACCCCAGCCCCCAGCCCTCGGGGACGGGCTCCCAGAGAACGTCGCTCCCCTGTCCCTAGCTGGCTCCTTCTCCGCTGGCTGGATGGGTGGCTGAACAAGGCTGGCCCAGTGCTTGCAGCGTGTTCACTCAGCACACGCTTCCTCAGTGCCAACTGTGGGCCAGGCGCCGTCCAAGGACAGGGCGGGGTGGCCATAGCCATGAGCAACACAGACAGGAATCCCTGCCTGCCAGGGGCTGACCTTGTAGCCAGGGAGACAGGCAATAAAGAAATGCCCGAGCAGAGCACACTGCACATCCACGGTGGCCTGGGGAAGAGGTGATGGCAGCTGGGAGAGGCGGGAAGGAGGTGCCCAGAGCCCTGCCGGCCAGGGGCGTGGCTTGGGGAGGGCCACTGCCTGCTCCCCCCACGGGAGGCCCCGGGGGCGTCAGCGATGCCTCAGATGTCCCCACGCAACCCTGGATGTCACCGCTTGACTCTGACGAGCACCACGGAGACCCTTTCCCCCAACGCTCTCTCCCCGTCTCTCTTTCTCTCTCGTTCTTTTTTTTCTGTTGTTGTTAGATGTGTTTTTATCGATTTTAGAGAGGAAGGAAGAGGGGTAGAGAGATAAAAAAAAACGCCGATGAGAGAGAGACATCGAACGGCTACCTCCTGCCCGCCCCCTACTGGGGATGGAGCCCACAACCCGGGCATGTGCCCTGACCAGGAATCGAACTGGGGAGCTCTTGCTTCATGGGTTGACGGAGGCTCAACCACTGAGCAACACCAGCTAGGCTCTCTCTCGTTTTTTCTGTCTCTGCCTCTCTCTCCGCCCCCCCCCCTCTCTCTCACTCTTTCTCTTTCTCCAGCTCCTCGCTCCCCGGGCTTGGGGCCCACAGGACCTTCCTGGCCAGGCGTCCTCTGTGTTGCCACATAGGAGCTGGGCATGGGGCTCCTCCTGTCCGCGGCTGTGGCTCTGGAGCAGAGCTGTGACCCTGGTCCTTGGGACCAAAAGCCTCAAGGGAGGGAGATGTATTTATTCTGAACTGTAAACACCCTCTCGGAGAATAAAATACAGAGGGGCCTGCTGTGTTTATTTTATCAGAGGCATATTGGCTTCCCTGCGAACAGACACGTTTGTTCACCAAGATTCCCCTCCTTTATTTCCATGTAAACAGGCAGTTTCTCTCTTGTCTGTCAAAAAGTGCTTTGGGCGGGAATGAGGAGTTTGCACCTCCGCCTTTTCTCTCTCTCTCTCTCTCTGAAATCTACGTTTGAGAGCTCAGATCCAAAAAGGATTAAATGGGGACACTCTGTCCCGTGGGCTCACTGTCTTCCCTCCGCCACAGGCAGCAGGGAAGGTTTCGGAGCAGGGGTGTGATCTGAGCCGAGAGGGAGCTGACCCCTGTGTGGAGGCCCCCTGGACACCCGGAGGCTGGTGGCCGGGAGAGCCGGGAGAGGCTACTGCAATGGTCCGAGCACAGGCGTGGGGGGCCGCATAACAGCCACTATGGGATGGGACAAGCCAGGCCTGGAGACAGACTGGCAGGCCAGGAGACGTGACCTGCCGCTCTCCCTGACTTTGCCCTGCTCTGTTTTCCCCTAAATAAAAATAGCTGGGACTGTCACCCTCCCCTCTGCCTCTGAGGACAATCCCACCTTCTCCCTCACCTGCTCCTTGCCACCTTGTCATTCTCCTCCACCCCTTTCCTTCCACCTTCAAATAGACTTGGGTCTCATTTTTGTCGCTGACAGAGCTTGCGGGCCAATTTTATCTTTCCGCCAGGGCTCTAAGTTCCCTTAGGGCAGGGCCCTCTAGAAGGAATTATTGGGTGTTTTCCATATCGCTGTTCTCAGGCAGCCAGGCCACCATCACGGCTATCTACGGTCATCCTGTAAGAAGAGGGGTAATTCACATTTGTGGAGTATTTTCCTGAGGCCTGGGGTCTCATTTCTCAGTGGCTGCCTGCACTCTGTTGCAGGAGCAGGGAAAAGAGGATGCTTTGCTCAGAGAGGTCATCCAACATCCTCAAGTCACACAGCTGTCCATGGTGGAGGCCGAACCTAAACTCAGGGCCCTGGTTTCTGGATCCCAAGCTCTCTCCCCTGTGGCAGTGTTTCCTGGCGGGGGGGGGGGGGGGTCCCCTCTCATACAGGATGACTTCTCTTAAGCGGCCTCTGAATGTGACATTAACTGACAGGGAATCATGGAGAGAAAGTTGTGCTTTTTGACTCCACTTCTGATCTTACTGGGGAACACCTCCGGACCAGTGTCTCATTTAAACCCCACCTTTTGTGTGTGTGTGTGTGTGTGTGTTAAAATGGACATAACATAAAGTTTGCCACAAAGTTATTAAAATATTTTTTTAGTTTTTAGAGCCTTTTAGATTTTGGAATCGCAGATGCGGAAGATAGAACTCTAAAACAAAATTTCTAGATATAGTTTAGTTATGATCTGTGGCTGTTGACCAATACTGGTTTAAAAAAAAAAAATCTTTAAAAGGTTTTTAAAAAGTGAGTTGCTGAAAATGAAACTTCAGGTAAATGGTCATCCTGGTGAGAGGTGCGGAGCCTTAACCAGGCTTAGGGCAGGCGGCTGGGGTGACACCCCCCCTACCCACCCAGGCTCTCCACACAGGCCCGGGGGTGACCGTGGGCTCCGAGCCTGTGATGTGGAGGTGTTGGGTCCCAGAGCCGACCCCCTCTGCCCAGCAGTTGTCCGCACGGGGGCCGTGAGGTGCCAGGCAGGCCGTGCTCCTCCCAGAACCTCTCCTTCCCCGCCCCTGCCCCTCTGGAACCCAGCACCTTCTGAGAAGGGGATCTGAGTGTAGGGTCTCAGGAGACTCCCCAGCCACACCTCCCACCATGACGTGGCCAGAGTGTGGGCATAGGGCCTGCTGGAGGCTCGGCCTGGCTTCCAGGGGCCGGGAAACAGCTGCTTGGCTGTTAGCAAGTGAGCGAGGGGTCCAAAGAGCAGAGCCCAGGGCGGGAGGTGCTGTGGGGGAAGGCGGCCGACGCTCTCCAGTGGGCTCTGGAGAACACGGCAAGTCCACCAGCCGTGGGTCCCCACAGGGCGGAGCCCCCACCCTGGGAGCATGTGTGCACATGACGGGCCACCAGCACATGCTGCCCTGCGATCCTCAGGACAGACCCCCAGAAGGACTCGTCCCCCGAGGGCCAGCAGTGCCCTCCCTGGGGGGCCCCCGCCCTGCAGGCCAGGTTCTGGGAAGATGACCGTGGTTGCTAACAGCACGGAGCCTTCCTGTTGGAGCCTGACAAGAAATCACACCCAGTTCCCTTGTCTGTTCTTGTCCGGGTTCCCTCTTTGGAGCCCAGATGTGGTCCACCCTCTGTGGGCCCAGAGCGGAGCCAGGCTGATCTGGGGGAGGGAGCGGGGGGAGGCCAGGGGTCAGGCCTCGTCCCGCCGCCGCCCTGGCGACAGGCTGCAGGCCTCCTGGCTGTGCCCCAGCTCCTTAGGGAGCCGGGCCAACCCTGCCTCTTTCTCTCCTGCCAGCTCCCCACTTCTCCCCCCTCAGCCAGAACATCTGTGTGCTCAGGGAATGTGGCTCCCAGCCCGCCCAGAGAGGCTCTCTCCCTTGATGCTCACTCCTTTGGCCTCCAGTCCTCTGGGAGTGGGTCCCCAAGGGCACCCGAGCTCTAAGCCCCCACCGGGCTCAGGGGCCTCTCCCCAGCCCCCGCCTCCCCCCAGGGCCTTACCCTCTGCCTCTCTCCCAGGGCCCCACCCCTTGCCATCTCCCCGCCAGCTGTTCATGCTGGCCACCCAGCCAGAGCTTCTCGGCGGGTCTGGCCTTGACCTGCGGGCGTTCTAGGCCTGCAGCAGCTCCCTAAGGGGGTGGCTGCTCGGCGGGCTCCTGCCTGCAGCGGGGACACACTCGTGTGCATGGCCCAGGGGAGTCTAGCGAAGGGCGTGTGTGCCCAGGTGTGGGCAGGTATAGGCAGAGCATGGGAGGGCAGCAACGGTGAGCCCTGAGCCCTGAGAGCGGAAGGAGGGAGCCGTCAGCGAGCCAGCGTGGTCTGTGTGCAGGGCTGTGGACAGGACACAGGACATAGGACACCGATGGCCACAAGCCCTGCAGGGAGGGCCTGGGTGATAGATGTAGTCACGGCCCGGCTCTCCTCTCCTCCTACCGGTCCTCCGCACCGGATGCCAGCAGGCCAGCCGCCCACGGATGCGCATCACACAGGTCAGCCTGGCAGGGCAGAGAAGAGAAGGTGGACCCGGACTCCATGTTGCAGACAAGGGACCGAGGCCAGGGAGGGTGTTTTCTTCGCATACAGCTTTGTTGAGATACATTTCACACGCCCTACAATTCAGCCACGTCGCCTGTCCAAGTCAGCGGTGGTGAGCATGTTCACAGAGTGTGCAGCTATCACCACGACGGATGGTAGACTGTTTCCATTACCTCCGAAGGAAACCACCCCCTTTACCCATTATCAGCCACTCCCCACCCCCCTCCCCCAGCCCCTGGCAACCAGTCATCTCCTTTCTGTCGCTCCAGATCTGCCTGTTCTGGACGTCTCCTATACCTGGAATCCGACGCTGTGTGGTATTTTGTGACAGGCTTCTCTCACATTCATGATGTTTTTATGTTTCATCCATGTTGTAGCAGGGTCAGGGTTTTATTCCTCTTTATGGCCGACTAGTATTCCCGTGTATGGACGTACCGCATTTTGCTTTTATCCATTCATCAGTTGGTCGATGTTGGTGTTGCTTCCACCTTTTGGCTATTGTGAATAGTGCTGCGATGAACATTTGAGCTCTCGTGTGGACGTATGTTTCCATTCTCTTGTGTAGATGCCTAAGAGTATTGGATTGCTGGGTCATACGGTAACTGCCAGGCTGTTTTTAACGGCGGCTGCACCGTTTTGTATTTCTGCCTGCAGTGTTGGAGGGTTCCAGTCCCTCCACATGTTCACCAGCTCTTGCTATAGTTCATCTTGTTTAGCGCGGCTATTCTAGGGGGTGGGGAGTGGTGTGACATTGAGGTTAAGGAGTGGGATTTGAACTGTGCTCGTTCTGGCCCCAGAGACTGTGCCCCCCCCCTCAGCAGGAGCTCACCCCGAGCAGGGCTGTCCTCCCTGGGGCTAGTGTCCCCAGCAGCAGGTCATGCAGCCCTGCATCGCCTGTGATGCCAGGTCTGCCTCCTTCTCCCCCAACACCTAGCCACCCAGGGGTGCTCTGTGCTCACGGGTCCTTGCAGGGTCCTGGAGCTAGGACCTAGGTCAGGGGTGGACTGCAGGCCCAGAGTCCGGGAGTCTAGGCAGTCAAAGCCCCTGCCTGGGGTATTCGGAGAAAGGCCCCTGGGAACCCGAGAATGTTCCAGACAGAGAGCGTGCCCGAATCATGAATCATAAAATCTCTCATTTGTTGGACACACATCTTAGCTCACTCGATCCCCACAGCCTGGAAGAGGTGAACGCTGTGGTCATCATCTCCTTTTAGTGGATGAGGAAACTGAAGCCCAGAGAGGGCAGGCCCGGGCCCAAGGCTCCACAGCAGAGCTGAGACTGGAACCAGTGTTCCGCTGAATGGTCCACACTCAGGCCACGGTCTTCATCCCCTTACCTTTTCTCCCTTCCTTCGGTTTCCTCCAAACTACTTCGTCCCCACAGGCCTGGCGTTCTCCAGCGGGGTGAGAAGCAGCAGTGACGCGCTGCCCTCCTCTGGGGCACCTCACAGGGTCCACTTGTCAGCAATAGTTGGCATCCTCCCGTGCCAGGTACTGTGGGGACAGGGGCCACCTGCGAAGGCCTCACAGACTGGGAGGGGAGTTGAACTGAGCCCCAGTAACCTTTCTAGGTGATGCAGCCATTCAGATCATTCCTCCCCTCACTGACTCACTCAGCAGCTATTTATTAAGTGCGATTGTGCGCCTGGCAATTAAGCAGCGGTAATGTGCAAAACCAGACACAGCCTCTCCCTCACGGAGCTGCCAGTCTGGTGGGAGAGAAAGGCAGATGCTAGTCCCTGAATCACACAAACAGATGTAAGCTCGCAGCCAGGGTAAGTGCTTAGGAGGGGAAAGTAGGTAATGGGGCCTTTCACGCCACGGGGGTCGGAGGGGGCGGGGTACAGCGCGTTGGAAGCTTCCCGGAGGAAGTGACGGTTAACCCCAGGGGGGCCCAAGGGGGTAAGGGGAAGTGGACCAGGCATAAGAGGGGAAGGAAGAGCATCCAAGGTAGAGGAGACGCATGTGCAAAGGAGAGAGGCAGGAGAGGAAGCTGCATGGGGAGGAGCTGAGGAGGCGGGCGGGGCTGGGAGCAGGAGCAGGAGGCCTTCAGGAGACGGCCAGTTGCAAAGGGCTTCAGCTGGGGTGACACAGCTGGGTCTGCCTTTTGAGAGGCCTCTTGGTTCTGGAGGGAGGAACCGAAAGAAGGCAGCAGGTTTTGACCCTGATTCGAACCAGCAACAAGGACTGTGCAGCGGCAGAGTGAGAGCTGACCACCTCCCCGGGTGGTCTGAGCGGTCCTTCACCGTGGCAGTGGGCCTCCACAGGGCCTGGGCCCCCGCTGCCCCGGGGACCTCCCCTCCTTCCCGAGACCCAGCTGGACGCCCCAGGGGGGTTTTGAGGGTGCTGTAAAAAAAGTATCTGCCTCTCTTGGCCAAGGCCAGGGGCCCCAGAGAAGGGCCTCACCCCTCCGCTCCCCCTTCTGCCGGTGGCCCGCACCTCTGCCTCCGCGGGGCCTCCCAGCATCCTTACCGTGGCCCATTCATTCACAATCTCCCTCTGCCGCCTTGAGAGAGGGGGAGACTTCCAAGCCACAAGGATGGAGGTGCTGGCCCTGGGCCAGCCCAGCTTCCTGGCTCACCACCCCCTCCCCAAACGTCCCCACCCTGGCCTGCCCTTTCTTTATGGCAGGCAAAGTGCTAATTCCCAGCGCAGAGAGGTGGGCCGGAGTCTGCGGCCAAGAGAGGAGAGACTGTTTACAGCCTCCGGCAGTTCTTGGCTCCAGCGGTCCGGCGGGCTGGCCTCGCAGTGACATGTTTATTCTTCGGGCCCAAGCTGGCCCCCGCTCTTGGCAGGGACGTCTGAGGGTTCTTGGTGATGGGGACAGGCTGGTGGCTGGGGGGCTGTTTGTGTCCGAGCTCGCCTGCTCTCGCCCTCCCTCCTGTTCCCACATTCAAGGAGGCAGTGTGGAGCCGAGGCCTCCCGAGGGCACTGCCCCCACCACAGAGCCTCCTGTGCCCCTTTGGCCAGAAGACCCTCTGTGGGCCAGGGTTCCAGAGTCCCACCGGGAAGGCCCTCAGGCCCCAGCAGTCTGCGCTGTGGCATTTTGGGGGCCCCTCTGTCAGCCTCAGGCACTCAGTCATGCTGCAGATTCCTGCCGAGCACCTCGCTTGTGCCAGCCCCTGGTGACGGCGTGAGCAAGACAGACGAGGCCCTGTCCTCTGGGGCTGGCAGCTCAGCCGGGAGAGGCCAGCCATCCCCTGTCGGGGGTAACTGAGGATCTGTCGGAGGTCCCCTCCCCGGCCAGCCACAGAGCACCTTCCCATTCACAGTTCTGCGGCTGGCAGGAGCGAAGGAGCCGAGAGGTGGGGCCGGGCGGAGCTGGGGTGAATCCTAGGTTGGCCTCTGCCCAGCAGGGTGACCGTGGACGGGTCCCTGCTCCTCTCCCCCCTCTGCTTTCTCATCGGGAACATGGGAGAAGGAGTGGTGCCACTTTACAGCCGACCTCGTGGGGCTGATCGCGCCGGGCAAGCATGGGGACGGGAGTGGCTTTTCGGGGCAGCACCTGAAAGGGGGTGGCGCATGAAGTGGGGGTGGCTTTCTGGAGGCACCAGGCTGGGGCAGGACTGACGTGATTCTGTGGGGCGTGACTGGTCGGTGTCCCTGGGCCCCCATTCTGGGGCCTCACTCAAGGAGCATCTTGTCTAAGCCAGGGCTGCCCCACGGGAGGGGTCCACTGTGGTCTCTGGAAACAGGAAGTTCAGGAGGTTCCAGGTGCTCGGTCTCACGGGGCACTACCCGGAGGCCGTGTGCAGCGTGGAGCACCAGCTGGGGAGTTACGATGCCTGGTTCTCGTCCCTGACTGGCTGGGGACTGGGCGAGCCATGCTCGCTTGCCTGGTCTCAGTGTCCCTGGCGTGTAGTCTGCACCATCTCCATATTGCCTCCGGGTCTGGTTCGTGAACTCCGTCAGATACGTGGGGGGGGGGTCTGGTCTCTTGGTCTCCGTGAATGCTCCTGTCCTCACTGTGGGGGCAGGTGCCATCCTCAGGCCGCTTCCCCTGCTTTCCAGACAGATGTGGGCAGGAGCCCGATTCTGGACCCAGCGCTTTGTCTGACCACACAGGTCCTCAAACTGCAGCCCCTCTTAGAGACACAGATGCCCACTGTTTTCCCTCCTGGAGGTCCTTGCCCCTATACCACCTGTCCCCTTTCAGATGACTCCATGGGAAACTGCGGAGCCTCCAAAGCAGGGAACAGATGGTAAATACTTTAGGCTTTGTAGGCCGGTCTCTGGGTCTCTGTTCCACGTTTTCCCTTCTTTGTTATTTATTTATTTTTGTGCACTCCTTTAAAAATGTAAAAACCCGTTCTTAGCTCGGCCGGCCAGTGGGCCACAGTTAGCCGCGGCCCGCTCAGAAATAGCAGGGTGGGGTGTGGGCTCACTCTGGGTGCTAACCAGGATGCAAAATTTGCTCTTTTTTTCAGTGCTCTGTGCTCCAGGCCTGCTGTGCTGCACACATCTTGGCTTCATGAACTCTGACCACTTTGTGATAGCCACTGTGATCCCATTTTATAGATGAGGAAACCGAGGCACAGGGAGATGAGGGAACCCACCCATGGGGTCATAGCTGGTCAGGACAGCATCAGGATTTGAACCCAGACATCCTTGTCCTGGTTCTTCACCATGGTGGCCTGCTGCAAGGCTGTGGGAGCCTGGCTTCTCTGCCTCCTGCCCCAACCCTGATTATGTTGAATGTCAAGGAAGCCCAGATGCTATTTCCGGCTTTTTCTGTGTCTCTCTTAGCCCCTGAGTGGTGTGTATCCTCCTTGTTATTTACCTCTTCCCATCCTCTCCCCACCTTTGCCTGCCCCAAATTAGGGAGTCGCTCTCTGGAGTACCTCAGAGTTCCAGCAGTGGCTTCAGCTGCACCTGGTTCTCCATGTCCGGCCCTCGGGTCATGCAAGGCAAAGCCATGTCCCTTCAGCTGCTTGGCCTACGTTCTGCAACCCTATATCTGAGCCACGTGGGCTCAGCCACGGCACGTGACCCAGGGCAGGGAGTGGGAGCCCCAGGTGGTCAGCCTGATTTTACCCGTTGGGCCTGCCCTGGTGGTCGTGCCAGCTGAGGCTGAGAAGGCCACTGGGAGAGGCCATCCCCTGCCATTGGTCAGACACCAGGCACATAAAGAGACCCATTGGTGTCCTGAAACTATCAGCCACCAGAAGCTGGTTCCTAACTTTCCAGAGTTGCTGTAAAAAAAGACAGGGAGTTTGCCCGGCTGGCATGGCTCAGTGGTTGAGTGTCGACCTGTGAACCAGGAGGTCACAGTTTGATTTCCATTCAGGGCACATGCCCTAGTTGTGGGTTCAATCCCCAGCAGGGGACGTGCAGGAGGCAGCCAATCAAAGATTCTCTCTCATCATTGATGTTTCTATCTCTCTCTCCCTCTCCCTTTCTCTCTGAAATCAACTAAAATAAATAAATAAATAAATAGGGAGTTGAACAGGTAGTTAAAATGAAAGAAAACACAAATGATGAGTATGTGGGAAATGGTTATATGAAAGCTATTAAAATACCAGAAAAATGATAAGACTCAGGGCTGGCGAAGTTGCAAGAATGTGGTTTATTCATATTGCTGGTATTATATTGCCTTTCCCCCAAACCATTAGTCAGTATGTATCAAGGGCTTTAAAAACACTTGATACTTTGACATGATTATTCCATTTTGGGGAATGCATCCTAAAGAAGTAACCCGCCAGGGTGAAAATGATAAGGTGCACAGAGATGTTCTTTGCACTGTCATTTATAATAGTGGGGGGAATCCCAAATGTCCAACTATGAGGTACGGTTAGGACAACTGCCGTGTATCCCCTGGGTGGGATATCATGTGGCACTAAAATGATGGCCATGGAGCCCATTGCAGCACAGAAAGATGCTATTAAGTAAAAATAAGCAGAACACAGAACTGTGCATGTGCCATGATAATAGCCTTAAAGAAATATATCTGTGTAAGTCGAGGCTGCAGGAGAACTTGGAAAGTTGATGTGGCTGCTCAGAAGGTGATGGGGAAACCCCCTTTCCCATTGAAAGGCACTTGAATGCTGTCACCATTAAATGTAAGGGAGGCAGTTTTGCCACTTCTGTGCCGTGTGACCTTAGATAAGCCATTGGCCTTGTTCCCATCATCTGTGAAAGGCGGTGACCCTTCGCAGCTTCCCTTGGGACTGTAGGACCGGCAGGGGCCTGTTTTGCAGCCCTTTCTGGGTGACAGCTTATCTTGTATGGAGCCTGGTGAAGCCAGAGGTAGAGGGGGGTCGTGAGGGTAGAGGGATGGAGACAGGCCGCCACCCTGCCCCGTGCCCAGGACCGAGGAGGCCGGTGTGGAGTGGCTTGTCCAAGGCCACAAAGCTCCTGAGACGTGGAGCTGGGAGCTGGTCCGGGCCTTCTCCCCAACTTCGATGCTGCCACTTGGGGCAGAGCGTTTCCGCAGGGCCTTCTTCCCGGAAGCCAGTGGGACCTGTGTCATGACAGCTGGGGGCTGAAAGCTTCTGTGTCATCTTGGTGCCAGTGTCACTTGAAGCACGGCCCATCACATGGCTTTTGTCTGGTGGAGGACACCTATCATGGGCTGAATTGTGTCCCCTATAATCCCTCTGTTGAAGTTCTAACCCCCAGCACCTCAGAATGTGACTGTATTTGGAGACTGGGCCTTTAAAAAGGGGGTTGAGTTAAAATGAGGTCATTAGGGTGGGCCCTGGTCCATTATGACCGGTGTCCTTATACGATGAGATTAGGGTCAGGCTTGCATAGAGGGAAGACCAGGTGAGGACACAGGAAGAGGCGGCTGTCCCAGCCAAGAAGAGGGGCCTTGGGAGAAACCAACCCCATGGACACCTTGATCTCCAACTGCCAGCCTCCAAAACTATGAGAAAAACATGCCTCTGTTGTTTGAGTCCCTAACCTGTGGCCTGCATTCTGCAACCCTGTATCTGAGCCACATGGGAGCTTGGCTGGGACAGCCCGACTGATGCACTGCCCTATAGACATCCAGGCTGGGGTGTCCACCCACTCACAGGGTGGCAGCGGAGGGAGCCCAGCAGTGTGTGAAGACAGGAAGGACATATGGGCTTTATTAATCACTAGAGGCCCGGTGTATGAAAATTCATGCACTGGAATGTGGGGGGGGGGGTGTCCCTCAGCCTGGCCTGCTCCCTCTCACAGTCCAGGAGCCCTCTGGGGCAGGAGGTGACCCGGCGATCAGGGAAAGGTGATGCCCCCATCACACCTCTGCTGCTGCCACTGCCGACAGCACAAGCCTTGGCCGGCCCTGGTTACCTGAGCCTCAGGCGGCCCTGGGCGGCTGGGCAGCCACCATCCGAGGCTTGCCTGTGCCTTGGGCTGGCCCTGGGCAGCTGGGGAGCCACCATCCAAGGCTTGCCTGCGCCTTGGGCAGGCCCTGGGCAGCTGGGGGTCTGAAGGGACTGGGGGACTCCAGAGGCAGGTGCGCGGAGCGGCCGGACCCACCTGGGGGAAGGCCTGGCCATGCCGTGCACCTGCTGCCCCAGTGGGGCCGAGGGGACTGGGCGCTGCCATCTTTGAGGGTGTGGCAGTCAATTAGCATATTCCCTCCTTATTGGCTGTGGGCACCGCCATCTTTGTGAGGGTGTGGTGGTCAATTAGCATATTCCCTCTTTATTAGATAGGATACCTTATTGCTGCACACTTAATGTGCTTCCCCCACTATGATAAATAATAGTGGACTTTATTTTCACTAGTGTAGGGTACGTTCCCAGAAGGACCATGGGGGCTGCACATAGCTCCACAACCACCCCGAATGCATTGCTCAGCAAGGCTGGTCCTGCCGTGTGAGGAAGATGCCCAGCCCTGGGGAGACCAGAGCCTGGGCTGTACCATCAGGAGCGCCCTTGAGAGGACCACATGACCTTGAAGGTCATTTTCTGGGCTCAGACTCAAAGCTGGGATTCTCATAGGAGCAGACAGCATGGAGGAACCCCTGGGCCTGGGGAGGGAAGGCAGGCGCCTGCAGGCAGCCCCAGGCTTGCAGGCTCCAAGGGCAGAGGTCAGCGGGCTGTTGGCAGCTGCACGGAGTCAGTTGTGTGGGAACGGAGGCCTCGGTCGTCCCCACAAAGATGTTTCTGTGGCTGGTTCCTGAGGGGGGGAGGGGAGGGCAGTTGTTACGTGAGGCGGAGGCCATCCCAGGGTGTCTCTTGCCAGGCTGGGAGCTGGCACTGGGGCCCTTCCTCCGGGTACATACTATCCCATAATAGGGTCTGGCTGTTTGGAGTCCAGAGACAGAAAATAGATGGACATCACGCAAGGGTTGGGTTCGGTGAGCGGAATGCCTGCTGGCCCCTTCTCCCCATGGGCGGCTCCTGTTCACCCCGCAATTGCTGCCCCGGTGGCAGCCCCTCAGGGAAGCGACTGGGCTGGGTGACCAGAGTCCCAGGGGCTCACGTCCACCGGAACCTGTGAATGCGACCTTATTTGGAAGTAGGGTTTTTGCAGATGTAATCAAGTTGAGATGAGTTCCTACTGGGTGAGGGTGGCCCCAGATTCCCTGGCTGGCGTCCTGCGAGAAGAGGGGAATTTGGACACTGGCAGGGAGCGTGGGCACACTGAGAGGCCACGTGAAGATGGAGGCGGAGAGGGAGGGATGCAGCGACCAACCGAGGCGGCCAAGGAAGGACCCGCCCCTAGAGCCTTCAGAGGGAGTGTGGTCCTGCTGACACGTGGACTTCAGTCTCCTCCCATTGGTGAGAACACACTCTTCTGTCGTGCTCAGCCACCCCGGGTGTGGAACTCGGCTCGGCAGTCCTGGGACCCCCGTGCGCACACCCGATGGCCCTTCCCTTTCTCCCCCTGCAGGGCCCACGCATTCCCTCCTACAGGCCGTGTGTGTCACGGGAGATCAGAGCATCTTTTACAGCCTCGTATCTGAGGTGGGGCTGGCAGCGGGCTGACACACAGTAGGTACGCAGGACTTGTTTGCTGAGTGGATGAGAGGGGTTATGGCAGGAGGACCCCCTCAGTCTGGGGTCACTCGGTGGAGCAGGGGTGGGGCCGGAGGAGAAGGGAAGGGCTGACCCTCTGAGCAGACCCTGTGGCCACAGGGGGGCGGCCCTTCCCTTCCTGAATCTGCCCTCCCCTCATCTAGTTTCGGCTTCAGGGGGCAGGGTGGGTAGGGGCACTGTGCCAGGCCCAGGCGAGAGTGCTCACTGCTCACTTCCCTCTCCTGCCTTTGCTGGCTGTCTGGCTTTGGGTAACTTGCAGCACCTCAGTTTCTCCCAACTGTAAAATGGGCCTGCAGCATCCCTTCTTGGGGTTGTTTCGGGAAGGAGTGAAAAGCAGTGTGCCAGACCTGCGTGTGGGTCTCGACAAAGGCTGCTTTGATTGATGGCCCTTGAGGAGGGAGGAGGGCTCCGTGGTGGACAGAGTGGCATTAGAGGGGGGCAGATCTGGTTTGGGGCCTTGGCTGCACCATATCTATCCTGGAATAACCTTAGGCAACTGACTGTCCATCTCTGCCTCGTTTTCCCCATGTGATGAATGGGAGTGATGATGGTTTCACCCTCACAGGGAGCTGGGAGGGTGTGACGTATAAGAGAGTCTCACGCAGTCTCTCAGCAAAGCCTGTGCCTCAAGGTCATGGGGGAAGGGCGGGAGTGGGGAGAGGGACCCTGATAGGGACAGGACAGGCTGTGCCCTCTGGAGTGTTTTGGGGGGCTGCATTTGGAGCAAAGAGCTGGCAGGACAAAGCGGAGGAAGCTTCTAGGTCTGAAAGCTTTGCATCTGAAGGTCAGTCATCCCTTGAAAGGGCCTGCAGGTGTGACAGGCCCGGAGCTGGAAGTCCCTGAGCCATCTGTTCTCCATCCTCCACGTCTGACCAGGGAATCCCAGGCTCAGAGGGCATGTGACTCACCCAAAGCCACACAGCATGTGAGAGCGGTGCTGGCCCACTGCCATGCGCTCTGCCTCCCGAGGGGTCTGCATTAAGACTGGGATCCCTCCGCCCCATGCCTCTCCCTGCTCGGCCCTGGCCTGTGCGTTGGGAGACCTCTGGCAGGGGTCAGAGGGCAGTCTGCACCATGGAACCAAGGCATTAGGATGGAGACCCCAATCTGCGTAGCTGGGAGCCAGGCCTGTTGCATCATTGTGTACCCCTCAGGGTTGGGGTGGGCAACTTGCCAAGAGGCATTTTTCCCTTCGTGTATCCTCCACAATTGCACAGGAAGCTCCCATGTACCAGGTACAGCCCCGAGATTGTGGGTCCCTCCTCGCTCTCCCAGGACCACCGAAAGGGCTGCTTTATGCCCATTGTACAGATGGGTCACCTAGGCCTGCCCGGCTGGTGTTTCTCTTGCTCTGTTTCTGGCCTGGGTCAGGGATGGCACGCTCTCCTGATCACCTGGCCCTGCGGGCGACAGGAGTTTCCTTGGGACAGGTGGGCAGGACTTCCCCGAGTGACCCCAGACTGCGCGAGGCGCATCCCTGCGGCTATTTTTGGCTGTTCCAGGTGGGACCTGGGCTGTTGCCACCGCAGCGGGTCCCAGCTGCCCAGACTTGGTGGCCTGCGGGGTCTCACATGATGTCGAAGCATCCTCCTGGCCCGGGGGGGTGGGGAATAGGGGGAGAGAGCACCCCACACTCAGGCCCTCACCCCTTTCTCAGGAGGCCGGGTGGGGGCAGGGGGGAATCCCAAGGCATGTCCTCCACCCTCGGTGCCCAGAGCAGCTCAGCGTAACCCCGTGCCCAGGCTTTCAGAGCGCTTCTTGGTCCCCCCTTTCCAGTGGGTGGCTGTAAAAATAGCACTTGGTTTGAGTTAGGAGCTGGGGGCGGCGGGGGTCTGGTTTCCCTGCTCCTGGAGGAATTACCGGCCCACATGTTGCCAGGAGCCTTGGCTGGGAGAGGCAAGCGCGGCTCCAAGCCGGCGAGCGGGCGGCGGCGCAGATGGAAACTCGATCACCCCCGGCTCAGCAGACTGTTTGATTTATTTTAAAATCAAGCAGATGGCTGCTGCAGGGGTTTGTTTAAGTTCAGCTCAGAGCCGGGCCCGCGGCCAGGAGCCTCGGGGCAGCTGTGCCAAAAATTTTTCAATGACTTTGGTCGTCAAACCACCTCTTCCCCTCCCTTTTGAACTTCAGCCCCACCACACACATGGCGGCCTGCTCGCGCCTTCTCCCCGCCTGCCCTGCGCCTCCTTCTCCAGGTCTCCCTTTGTCTCTGTCTCACTGCCTGGGTCTCGGGCTTTGTCCTTCAGTTCCGTCTCTCTCTCGGTACAGGTCTCTGTCCCTCTCTGTTTCTCTCTCTCCATATCACCGCTTCTCTTTCTCTCTCCACCACCCCCCTTTCTCAGAAAACCTTCCCAAATGTCCTCCCTGCTCCCTGGCTTCCTCCAGCTCCCTGCTGCCCCACCCCCACCCACTGTCCCCCCCCCCCCCCACAGCTCCCCTCTTCCCCATCCCTGGCCCAGCAAGGCACACGGGAGAACAGCCAAGCCTTTGTGGCCACTCAGCGTCCTCCGGGCCGTCCCCTTTCTGAGACACGTGGCTGGGAAAACCAGGCCTAGACTGTAAAATCCTGGAGAAGACCAGCCCTTCAGGTCCAGGGGCTCAGCCCCCTCGCTCTGAGGCTGGAAAGCCCGGACGGTCTGCAGCTGTCCCTGCTGGGGGAGGGAGGCCAGGTGGCCTGGTCACTCACGAGGGGCCCACTGTGTGGCTGGTTGGCTGGGGATGTCATTGCAGGCTGCTGGGCTGGTTCATGGTCCTCTGACACGTGTTCCCCCCTCCCCCCCCTCCCCACACACACACTCTGCTTGTGAACAGGGAGAGTGGCATTCCCTGTGCCCACAAAGAGTTAATTTCCCCCCTGTTCTGATGGCAGCAGGCTCTCCAGCCCCAGGACTCCCACTGGCCCCAGGCTCCTAGCCAGGGTGCCCCCTCGCCTTCACCCCCTCAGGGGCCCAGCCCCAGCTCCCTAAATAAGAGAGGCTTTAAAATAGCAGCCAGCTCTGTAAATAGCCCCAGGTCCAGAGAGGACACTCTCCTGGTGGGTGGGGCACGGCCCCTTGCCGGGGCTGGGCCGGGTCCATGGCAGGCCCCATTCCCGGGTATTTTTCTGCCTCTGGGTGGAGAGGCCTGCTGTCTGGTTGATCTGGTAGGATCTGACTCAGCTGCCCATTTCTGTCCCCCAGGGCCCCCATGACCAGCTGGCCCGACTCAGGGATGGCGTGAGAGGCCTCCATCGCCCTGGCCACATGGCAGCCGAGGGTCTGATGGTGGGGGCACCTAGGGGAGAGGTCAGGGTGCTGCTTGCACATCTCCCTTCTTGGCCGAGTCCATGTTGGTGGGGCACCTACCTGGGCACCACTGTCCCTCCACCCTCACTAGCGTCCTTGGTGGAATGAGCTCACCTGCTTTAGGCTGGAGGCTCTGCTGCTTCCTCCTGCAGATTCTGCCCTGAGCTGGGCCCTCGGAAACCTGGGGAACGATCCGTCTAGAACATCATCATGGGAGCCCAGTCTCTGGGGGTTGGGGGAGGCAGAGCAGGACTCCTCAGCCTCAGCAGCCCTTGCCCACCAGCGTGAAGTGCAGCGTGCTTGCAGGACTGCAGGTTGGGCTGGGGGCAGAGCCCTTGGCCACAGCACTCTGGCCTCCACACGTCCCCCTGGGGACGTTGTCAGGTCCCGGCACAATTGCGTTGTTTCTCCAAGATATGGCTGATGGTTGAAACCCTCCCAACCAGCAGCTTTAGGAGGGGGATTGTATCTATTTCCCAAAGCAGCCGATTTCCACCTCCCATAGCTGTGCACCAGCATCTCTGTCCGATCAAGCCGTTTGGAAATCGTAATGAATTTCAGCGCTTCCTTGAACACAAATGAAGCCCGGGGAAACCGAAAACATGGCCCAATTAGAAATGCATCTGAGATGGAGCGGGGATAGCTCCCCCCGACAACGCTCTCTCTGAGGTTGGGCGCTTTGGCGTCTTTCTTTTCTGTCTCATTGGTCTCCAGCCTGCTGACGGCCTCTCCGGACCAAGTCTGGGTCCACGCAGAGCTCCCTCCAGACGCTGACTCTCCTCTCTCTCACTGTGCTAATTTTGTGTGCTAAAGAGGAAAGTAAAAAAAAAAAAAAGTTGAAAATCGTGTACTAAATACCCCGAAAGTGTGTTTGTGAAATTTTATATTCTATATAAACTTTATATTCAATTTACCAAATTGATTTTTTTTTTCTGATTAGTTTTCTGATAGGTTGATTTATCGGGGAAGGCATGAATCAAAGCTATCACGTCATTTGTTCTATCATAAACCTACCATTATTGTAAGTGACACGTCCTACAAGCTCCTGAATTTGATGGTGCCAAATGGGCCAGCACTGTATTTTTTACACTTTGTAAAAAGTAAACACAAAGTGAAATTCGCCATTGTAACCATTTTACAGGGTACAGTCTTGTGGCATTGAGAACATTCACACTGTTGTGCAACCATCTCCTCCATCCAGTTCCAGAACTTTCTCGTCACCACGAATGGAAACTCGTGCTCATCACCAGCACCATTTGTAGGATGTTCTAGAGGCAAAGACTCTTCTCTCCTTGGCTTCTCGGGGCAGCACATGGCCCATCTGAAAGGCCCCCAGAGGAGGCGTTAGACAGAGGATTCCTGGGTAGGGGGTGACGGCCCCGGACGCTGGCGCAGAGAACAAAGCAGCAGAGAACTGGGGTAGAAAACCGGGGCCCGATGACAGGAGTGAACACGGAGGGCGAGCGAGGAGGGGAGAAGCGAGGGAAGAGGAGCAGGGTTGGGAACACAGAGGAGAGACTTCTGGAGCCAAACTCATTAAAAAAAAGATCCTCGGTCTGGTTGGCAGCCGAGAACCATTTTTATACTTGGGTTTTGCTCGAGGCTCTACAAATGAGCGTGGCCTGTTCCCGTTCGAGTTTATGGCTTAGTTCAGTTCGAGTTTGCCTCCCCGGTTTCCTGGAGGCCGACTCCTTGGCCGGATCCAGAGGCTCCATCACGGACTCCGTCGGGGTTTGTTGAGCACCTACTCTGTGCAGAGCATGGCTCCGAATAAGGGAGGTACAGCTCTGAACAAGACAGACCCCCCTCCGCTCCTTTTGGGTTTAGAAGAGTGAAGAAATCATGGGATAAATATGTAATGTGGTATCACATACAGGTCAGTGTTACCGGTAAGAGTGAAGCTGGTAAGGGTTGGAGCGAGTCGGGAGCAAGCGCTCTGTGGGGATTGACTAATAGATGCTGTGGTTGGGGTGTCTCTGAGCAAAGCCCTGAGTGGAGCCAGGCACAGGCCAGGTGAGGAGTGGTCCTGGCAGAGGGAACAGAAAAAAAGTCAGTACAGAGGCCCTGAGGTTGGAGTGAGTCTGAGGATTTGTAAGAAAAGGAGGAGGCCGGCATGGCTGGTGTGGATGAGCAGGGAGGAGGGAGAGTGTGTGTGTGTGTGTGGAGGCGGGAGGAGTTCAAGAGTTCAGTAGGGGCTACAGGACATGGAGTGTTTGGAGTTTACTCTAAGTGGGAAGGGGGTCTATTGGGGGAGTTCTCCAGGGAGATGTGTCCTGACTCAAGTAACTCCCATCCCTCCACTGCTGGGTGGAGAGCAGACTGGAGGGAATGGGCATGGACATGGAATCAAAGGCTACATTGGGCCCCATCAGGATCCATTTATTCCCCTTTCAGTTGCCCTTTGCTCATGACTACTTCATGGAGAGTCTCGGTTTGGAATGGCTGTCTTTAGTGCCTAACACTTGCTGTATGAGTTATCTATTGCTGTATAAGAAAATACCCCAAAATGTTGCAGCTTAAAACAACAGATATTTATTATCTCACAGTCTCTGTGGGGGCAGAAATTTGGGAGTAGCTCAGCTGAGTGGTTCTGGCTGCAGGTCTCTGATGAGGCGATGATCAGGGTGTTGGTCGGGGCTGTGGTCTCACCTGAAATTTTGACTGGGGCTCGAGGAGCAGCTTCCAAGATGGCACCCGCGTGGCTGTTGGCTGAAGGCCTCAGTTCCTTGCTAGCTGATGGCAGGAGGGCTCAGTTCCTTGCCATGTGGGTCTCTCCATAGAGCAGTTAGCTTCACCCAGAGTGAGTGAGAACCATGAGGAAGCTGCTGGTCTCAGAAGCCACACACTGTCCCTTCTTCACGTTCTGTTTGTTGGAAGCAAATCACTAAATTTGATTCACCTTTAAGCGCTTTGCCTGTTCAAGGGAGGCGTGTCAGCATCTGTGGACATCTTTTTAAACCACCATACTTGCTGATCTCTGTTTAATAGAGAAAGGATAGGCCTTGGGCTCGGTGCCTTGGTTGGGAATAGAATATAGCTAAAATTGAATACCATGGTTTTGTTTCCATGATATGTATTTTTTGGGTTACCTTCCATTTATGTTGCTTAATACTGCTTTTCATTTTAGGGTAGCCATATACATTTTACATTTACTCAAGCTTAAACAACGTGTTGATTTAAGGAAAATTATGAAGTAAGAAATCCTAAGTAGAATTAAGATGAAGGACAGGGAAGTGAAAATGTCAGAAAGTAAGGAGGTGAAACGTGACGGCCAAGTCTGGGGCCTGCTGGCAGGAGAGTGGCTAAGAGTGTGGGCTGTGGAGCCAGACCACCCGGGTCCAAATCCTGGCTCAGCCACCTACAGCTGTCTGACCAGGGCAAGCACCTAACCTCTCTGGGCCTCAGTTTCCCCTTGATTCAAAGAGGGAGCATCCTGCTGCCCAGTGCTGTTGTAGAGCTCAGGTCGAGTGGAGTCTCCACAGAAGGCTTTGGCACAGGGCCGGGTACATCTTCAGGGCTTGATGAGTGTCCCTGCTAGGGCCGGCGCTGTGCTTTCAGCCCTACCTCACTGTCTGTGGGGCTGTTCCTGATGACCCCCGTGGGCGGGCTGTTCCTGATGACCCCCGTGGGCGGGGTGTGTGTGAGTGTATGAAGGAGGGATGTTCACACTGAGCGATGGTAGCACTTGTTGGTGAAGCTGGAGAAGACCCTTTGTTGGTTCTTCATCTGATCAGAAAACTGAGGTGACCCATGAAGGCCTAAGTAACTCAAGCAGTGGCCATTCTCCCCTAGTTGTATGCATGCATCCATCCACTCATGTATCTGTCCACTTACCCACCTCACCATCCATCCTTCCTCCCATCATTCATTCATGCATAACATCTATCCACCTGCCTTTTCTTCATTCTTCCATGTCTGTCTGTCCATTCATATATATAACTGTCTTACCTGGTTCCTTCTTTCCATGCATCTCTTTTTTCCTCTCTGAGCATCCATCTACCCATCCAGCCATCTACCCATCCAGCCATCCTTTTTTCCTTCCTTTCATTCATTCATCTGTCTGCCCATCCATGTCTCTCTGTTCATCCATTCATCCAAGAGGCATTGCATTTTACAGTGAGGACATAATAATGAGCAAAACAGCCCCCACCATCAGAGAGCCCCAACCCATTCAGGGAGGCCTGTGCATTGTGCAGGAACTGAGAGGAGCGGGCTGGTTACCCCGTAACGGTACGGTGAGTGCCTGCTATGTTCAGTGAAGGCAAGCACACGTAGCCCTCCCTCCTCATGAACACCACATGGGTATGTCCTCAGGACAGAGGGTGTCAAAAAAGGACCTGATCAGCTCTGCCTTGCAAGGGAGGAATACTTGAAGGGACTTGATGTATAGGAGTTCCAGGACGGGGAAGGAGAAAGGGTGATGCAGGTGGCAGGAATCACACAGGTCAATCTGAGGAAGTCTATGCAGTTTAGTAGTGCCTGGGACAGTAATGGGGTAGGATCTTGGAGGTTGGGGCCCGAGTAGTAGGTGGGGGCCACTTGAACAAAACCTTGGAGAGTTGGGGAGGATAAGGATAGGCAGAGAGGAAATGCGAGAGGAAGTTTGTTTCAGGCCAGCCAGGACTCCGGGTATATTGTGGCTCTCTGCTGAGCCCCTGGAGATGGAGATGCATTCATTCATTCACTCACTTATTCACTCAACATTTCCTCAACACTGGCCATCTGCTGGCAGGGGGCATGCAACTGTAAACAAGACAGCTGAGGTCCTGCCCTCATAAGCTTCCAGTCTGACTGGGGGCAGCAAACATTAAACAGATAAGTCAAAGCCAAGAGAAGATCCTGCAGAACAGTGAGAGAGGGAGGAAGACAGTATTGCAGGAGAGAGGTGGAGCGAGGAGTGCTGCCTCAGGGGCGCCAGGACAACTTCTACAAGGAGGTGGCAGTTAAGCAGAGGGGCAAAGAGGAGAGTGTGGCTTCCAGAGGGAGAGAGCGATGTGTACGAAAGCCCTGAGGAGGGTGCAGGAGGAGGTAGCTTCTAGTCTAGGCTCTCAGGAGCCCTGGTATCTAGCTCATGGTGGCCTCAGGAGTCAGGAATAAGGAGGGCTTTGCAAAAGATGGAGTTTGTTCTTTTCCTGTGAGTGCTGGGGAGCCATTGAAGGTTGCTGAGCAGGGGGGTGGAGGGGGGAGAGTTGTAAGCACTGTTCTTAGGCAGCAATGTCCAGGATGTCCAGGAGGGGGACGGCAGAGCTCCCGGGCCCAAGAGCTTCTGGGAATGCTGAGTCAGTGCAGTTAATGCCCTGGCTTTCAGGCCAGCCAAGCCTGGGTTTGAATCCCTGCCCTTCTATGCACTCGCTTTGTGACCTGAGCAAGGGACGCGCTCCCTGAGCCTCAGTGTCACCTGTGAAATGGGAATAATAATAGTGCCAACTTCTGGGAGTGTCATGAAGATGCCAGGAGGTGGTGTGGGTAAAAAGACCCCGTCTGCAGGATGTGCCTAGTGTTGATCCTAGCTGTTCCCCGGGCCCTGTGAAAACCAAGCGGATTGTTGGTAGCAGGCACAGACAGCCGGGAGGGAAGATCAGTCATGTCTGATTAGGTTTGGGGAGAGGAAGCAGGTCAGCGGGAACATGCTCTTGAGCCCACAAGACCAGTTAGCAGAAAGGATCTGCTTAGGAGATGGTGCACTGGGAGGGGAGCCTTCTTCTGCAAAGGACTGTGGAGCGCCCTGAGCCTGGTGCCTTTGGGCCTCGCTGGAGAAAACATACCCACAAGGGTTACATGGCCCTCTGCCCAGCAGCCTGTTCCGAGCTGTGCAGGGCCTGGGCATCGGGCACACCAAACAACTGTTTCTGACTCACTGCTGCAAGGCTGCCAAGTGGAATTGCTTCCACACACTCAGCTCCAGTGGGAGGGGTGGAGAGACACGGCTTTCTCCCCTGGACGCGAAACGAGCTGGCTGAGAGTCAAGGAGGGTGGCCTAGAGAGTGGTGGGGGGACATCTCTGGACGGGGGGCTGAGGTCCACCCAGGCCGACAGGGCGCTCACCTCCTGGGCTGCCAGCCTGGCTCCGGGTGGCAGCGCGGGCAGAGGGGAGACGGGTGGGCTGCGTCCTGGGACGCCTCTCCCTGCAGTCATCGGCAGGCTGGAGCCAGCTGCTCCGGCCTTGGCAGGGTGAACACAGAGCAAGTCAGCGCAGCCTCTGCAGTGCCAAGGCGGAGAGCAGGCTCGCAGCTCCTGTTCAGCTCCTGCGGGCCTAGGCCTCTGTGCCTGCCCACGCTCACCCCCACATTCTCTGACTGTGATGGCTAATGAAAGCTGATGTCTGTCGGGTAGGTTTCGTGTGCCAAGCACTGTGCTAAATGTTTTTATTTGTACTACGTTACTTAACACTCACAAACCTTATTCCTTTTCTGTTGAGAAGGGAACAGAGGCACAGAGAGGTTAAGTAACTTGCCTAAGGTCACACAGCCAGCAAGTAGCGGAGCTGGGATGTGAACCCACGAAGGCTGGCCCCAGAACCCATGCTCTTAACTGCCTCATGAGACCGCCTCTCTCAATCAAGAATGAGAGTGTAAACTGCAGCCCCAAGTATGCAAGAGATCACCTTTTCCTTAAATCCAAGTGTGAGTTTGGCTCTTTCCTCATGGTTACCAACTGGCTGCCGTAGCTCCAAGCATCACATTCTTACATGATAGTATCCAAAAGAGGATAGGAAGGGGTAGGGGGTTTTCTTGCTTTTTCCTCTATGGGGAAAGAGTATTTCCCAGAAGATTTTGGCTAACTTGGGTCCACTCGTCTAGGGCTGGGTCACATGCCCATCTATAATCGCAGGGGCGCTGGGAACTTGAGTCTCTGACTGTGTCACATTTTATGGGGGCAAACTGTGCCATCAAAACAAAAGAAAGGGGGAGGGGGGTTAGGCCCAGCTGGTGCGGCTCAGCGGTTGAGCATCGACCCAGGAACCAAAAGGTCACTGGTTCGATTCCGGATTGCAGACTCGACCCCCAGTAGAGGTGCGTGCAGGAGGCAGCCGGTCGATGATGTTTCTGTATCATCGATGTTTCTATCCCTCTCCCTTCCTGTCTCTCTAAAAATCACTAAAACCATATTTAAAAAAAGAAAAGAAAAGGAGGGGTTAGGAAATGCTGGTGGGTAGGAAGCCCAGACCGCCTGCTGCTCTTTCACTGATCTTCAGGCAGCCTTGCACTGTACGTGGTGCTGTCTCCATTTTATAGATAGAGAAACTGAGGCGCAGTGATCGGGGTCTTGCTGGCCTTGAATGTCTGGGCTGTGTGGCTTTCCTTACTGTTTGTGTTTTAGAAGTGCCTCTCCAATTGGAGGGTCAGCCTCTGTCTGGCAAGGACAGGCTTATTTGTCTTTTGGTTGTCTTTGTCTGACTCGGGGACGAGCATCCAGAAGGTTCTAAATCAACTTGTCCTACATTAGAAGGGTTTGTGTTACCCATCACCTTTCTATTTGCAAGTGACACAAACCCAACTCCAACTCGCTCTAGCAGAAGGGTGTGTTATTGAACAGATGAGGATGATGGTGGCTTCAGGAATTCTTGGACCCGAGATGTCTCGAATATCTCCAGCCCTCTTCCTTGCCCCAGCCTCAGCTCTGCTTTCTCCTGTGTGGGAGTCATTCTTTAGCGTTCTCCTCACATGCTAACACAGACGGCCATTAGCAGTTCTAGGTTGACATCTAGTGACCCTCGAGGAGGGAAAGAGTGATTCCTAGCCACGTCCCAGTGAAGATTCTGATCAGCCCAGCCTGGACCACAATGCCCACCCCTCGAAAGGGAAAAAGGAGTGTGTTGATTGACAGCCCCACTGGGTCGGGGAGGAACAAATATATTGGCTAGATAAAATGAAAAAGTTGCTTCCTACAGATGAGAGGGTGGAAGGACAACAGAATGATGGAAAGGTGAAGGATGGAAAGGATGGATGGATGATGTATAGATGGACAGATGAATGAGTTGATTGATGGAAGGATGAAAGAATAGAATGTAGTGGGTAAATGGATGGTTGGATGGATGAATGGATGGTTGGATGGATGTTTGGAAGGATGGATGGATGGATGGTTGAGTGTACGGTTGGTTAGACAGACAGATGGGTGCTTAGCTCAATAGATGGATAGACCAAGAGTTGGATGCAAGGTTGGAGTAGAGCGGTGGCTGGCCAGACGTAGCCCCTCTTCCTGCCTTCCTTAGGGGCGCTCTGAGTGGAGCTCCCTGTGTGAATAGCACGATGGCTAACACGGGGTCTTTCTCACGGGCAGCTACCCGCCTAGGCCCCAAAGCCCATCTAAACCTTCAGTTTCACTTCTGTGTCAAGGTAACTTCTGCTGCTTCCTCTTGGGAGCATCTCTCATAACACATACTGTTCTCCCAGCACAAAATGATGCCTGGTTGTCTTAGAACACGTAGATGATGCAGAAAAACTTGCAAAAATATATGGAGAGTCATCCTGGTGCCAGCCTCTGAGGACCCCCCCCCCCCACCCCGGCCCCCAATTCTGACCGCTGGTAGATGTATCGCCCTGTGGCTCTTCTGGCAGCTGCAAGTGCCAGTGGTTGGCTGCCCCTCTGCCCCTGGTTTAGGGAGTGCCAGGCTCATGGGGCCTGGGCCCAGCCAGGCTCGCTTCCCCATAGTTGGGGGGTGGGAGACGGAAAGCCGCAAGCCTTCTTGGCAGGCAGACCAGAACCAAGGCGCTGGCTTCGGCACATCTCTTAGGAGGTACATGTTTGCTGGCACGTGGCCACACCAAGCCAAGTGCTTTTACGACTTCTTCCTTGGAAGCTGTCTTTTGAACCCAAAAGAACGTGCAAACCCCGAAGAGAAGCCCTGGCCACAGGTGCTACCTGGGGGCACAGTTAGAAAAGGCCAGCCCTCTTCTCCGAATGTAAATGGTGCCCATTTGAGCACCACTCTGCGCCCCTCAGGCCTCAACTTCACTCGGGAAGGATGGGGACTCAGACTACCGCGTCAGACACCCTGAGACAGGCAGGTGGATGGGGCCTCGGGGTATGGATGGGCCCTGAGTATCTGGAGCAAAGAGGTGACTTTTCCCGTTCCGGGTGCAGGAGCAAAACAGACAGATTCAGACCCAGTCTGCTGCCACAAGGGCCCTGAGGAAGCCCAGCTGAGTTTCGGTGTGAGGAATAGGCAACAGAGAAGGCGGTCCTCTCTCCCACCCTCACTTGGTGTGCCTTCCAAGGCTTGGGGGAAGCGGGGTTGCCAAAACACCCGTCCCCTGCCCTCTGGTATGACATCATACTTGCCCTTCTGTCTAGAACATGAGCTGCTTTTCCTTGAATGTGTCACCTCTTCCTGGAGGCCTCCCTGACTACCCCAGCTGAAGAAAGCTCTCTCCACTCTGGTTGCATCTCTAGGATCTCACCCCTATGTTTCCTTTTCCTTTCTGATGTGAATAGATGAATGGATGAATGGCTCTAGGCCAGTGATTTTCAACTGGCGTACCGCAAGAGGCACCCTGGTGTGCTGCAAGAATTTTTAAAACATACAATACCTGACTATTTAGTCAGGGGCACTGACCTCTTTTCCCTTAGAATGTTTTTTTTTTTTTTTAAAAAAAAAAAGCAACAACATCAACACAACAATAGCCATGTAGTGTGACTGAATTAAAATGTAACTTTTTCTTGTCAGATCGGCAAAAAACATGTTTTTTTTTGGTGTATTGCAGAATTTCAGTGAATAGCGAATGTGTGCCGTGAGATGAAAAAGGTTGAAAATTGCTGCTCTAGGGACGAAACATATGGCTGGGCCATGGGTCAGAGAGGGCAGTGGGCAAGCAGGAGCTGGGAGACCTGTGCTTTGGTCCCAGGGACCTCTGGGGGCTGCTGGCCCTGGAGTCCCCCACCCAGGCCTGTTCTCAGTGAAATGCACAGGAAGTACAGTCCCAGCCTGCTCACCCCAAGAATCAGTGGGCTCACCTCCCTCCCTGCTTGCAAAGGGAGGTGTCTGCCAAACCATGTTTATCAGCCAGTCATTAATTTGCCTCCTCCTCTTCTATTAATCATCCTGCCCACCAGCCAGAGCCTCGATGGGGATGAAAAGCCCTGGGGAGGCACCAGGTTGACAGAACTGGCGCCTCAAGCAAAGAAACAGGCGCTGGCGCTTGGCTGGGGCCCTCGGGGGGCGCTGCAGGGCGGGTTAGCCTTTGGGATATTTAGAACAGCTCCAGAGGCCCTGTTTGTCTCCTCATCGGGGTGGGAAATGCTGACAGCTGTGTGCACACACACATGTGTCTCTGTTTGCATGTCTGTGTGACTGTGTGCATGCAAGTATGTGAACATGTGCACATGTATGCTCTTCATGCAGTATGTTGTACGGTGTATGTATGTGGTGTATGGAATCTGTGTGCCTGTGTGGTGTATGCGTGGCATGTGCGTGTGGTATGTGTAGGTGTGTGGTGAGTTCATCCAGAGCCTGTGTGATGGTGTGTGTGCTTGCACATTTGGTATGTGCATTGGGGGTGGCATGGTGTGCATCTGGGTGTATGCGGTGCATGTGCATTTGTGTTTATGCATGCACGCTACATGTGATGTATGTGAGGGGAGTGTATGGGCAGGGACAGGAGGAACAGATGGACTGACAGGGAGTTTCTCTGGATGATTAATGGCCTTTGGAAGGAGGCACTGCATCCATCAGACACTCCTGGCAGGTTCTGAGCTTGGCACCCAGCCCACCTTCTGGCTGAACCAGCCCAGGTGAGACTGTGTTTCCAGCCCGGGTGGCCCAGGGCTGGAAGGCTGGGTCCTGTAGGGGACAGAGAGCCCCCTTCAGAGCTGCCTTGCCTCCCATACACCCATGGCAGAGCATAGACCACCCGGGCAGCAACCCGAACACAGTCCTCAGCTGCTTCCCCAACACATACCTGGGAATAAATGCAGAACCCAGGGCCTCCCCACAGGGACTCTAGACTAGGGCCCAGGAGTCTGCATTTTAAACAGATATGATAGGAGTTTGATTCTGGAGGGCTTCAGACACAGAAGAACCTACCTAGCGCTGTAAGGAGCCTTGACAAAGGTTGGGAAGGTGCTCTCCCCTCCCCCTCCTGGATTTGCCCCTTGAGCATCCACTCTCTCTCCCTTTCATTTGCTGGGTGACCTTAGGCAAGTTACTTTAACTCTCTGGGCCACTTCCTCATCCTATAAAATAAAAGGCCAGGGACCATAAGTGTCTACCACCTCTCGGTCCCTCCCCCCACTTCCCCTGGCCCGTGAGCAGCAGATCACGGCAGCGGGCAGGGCGGCTCGCAGCTCGCAGAGCAGGGGGGCGGGGGGGGGGGAGGGTGGCTCTCGGCTTGGCAGGCAGGCAGGGCGGCTCACAGCTCCTCGAGGCAGCGAGTGGGCCGGGCCCCCTCACAGCTCGTGGTGGCTGGCGGCGGGTGGGGCGGCAAGTGGCAGCAAGCAGCGGTGAGCTTCGAGCTCACGATTTTGTGCACTGGGCCTCTAGTTTCTTATAATAATCCTGTCTCTTACTGGCTTTAAGACCTTTCTGTGCCTCGACTTCTTCATCTGTGCCATGGGGTCAGTATACTACCAGCCGCTTGGGTTCTTGGGCTCTTGGAAGGAGTGAACAAGCTGTGTCTGAGGAGTCCCCTGGGCACCTAAGTTACCACTGTTCTATGCCCTGGCGATAGGCAGTGTGGTAAGAGGGGGCAGTGTGGCTCGGAGTGGGTGGTCAGGGAGGTGAACAGCATCCTGGATCCTGATAAAACTGTCTGTGCTCACGGAGCCTGCTGCAACCTGTGGGCTGTGTCCTCCCCATTCCCACTTTACAGACCAGAATACCCAAGGCTCAGAGAAGTCACATGACTCACCCAAGGTCACTGAGCACAGGAGGGCAGGATTCCAAAGCCTTCCCTCTGTCCTTGGCCTTTAGAGTGAGGTTGAGGCTGCCAGACCACCCCCCCCCCCCCGCCCCCGCCGCCCTCCTCCCCAAGCCCTGGGAACCCAGGCAGCAGGGAAGACTAGGCTGGAGGGGTTGGGAGGCACTAGAGCTGAAGCTGCCAGCAAATCCAGCCCAGATAGGGGATTAGACTGTATCGGGCTCGGCTTACACCAGAGAATCAAAGGCGGCTGCCTGCGCCTTTATCTGGGGAGAAGGGGCAGGAGGTGGGGGGACTCTTCTCTGGCCTGTCCAGGACCTACATGGAAGGGAGGAGCAGAATCTGGGCTTTGGTCCCCCAACTTGCTCCCCTGCTCCCCCACCCCTGAGGGGTGACCTCACATCTCTGTATGGAGGACAGCGTGTGCCTGGGGTGGGGTGAGTGGAGGGGATAGGCTGGGGAGTGAGGTCCTTCATGGGGGTGGGGGACAGGGAATCCTGGGAGCCCAAGGTTCACTGCAACTAACCTTCCCAGGCAGCTGGCCCAGTCCACGGTGGGGAATCCCAGCCCAGGGCACTGGGCACGTGGACTGCGGGCCCTCCCCCTCAGGCCATGGCCTCAAACCTAGCACTAGGCCTCCCCCCTTAATCACCGAAGGGAAACAGCCTATAAAGCAGAGAATCAGAGCAAGCATCCCATCCACCCCTCTTCCATCTGCCAGAACCCCACCCCCTCACCACAGAGAGGTGTTTGGGGGTTGGGGAGTGTGCAGTGAGTTTTTCTGGCTCCCACTTCACCCCCATGGGGGTTCTGATCTCGTCCCCCTAGACCACTGCGGGTGGGGAAGTACATTGGTCCCTCCCCCAGGCCGCCCCGGGAAGCACGGCTCGGGTGCCGGGCAGGCGGAGGCAGCAGTGAGTGCCGGCTCGCTGGAGCCAGGAGCTGACCTTATTAGCCGGGGGCAGCTGTTCACGGTGCACATCTGGCAGCGGGCTGCGGCCGTGCCCCCTCCCCCCGCCCGGCCTGCGTTACCTTCCAGGAATGCTGGCAGCTCCTCCTGCATCTGGAGCGTGTTTCTGGGGGCAGCAGGCGCCCCCTCCGGCGCCTGTCCCGGGCTAGGGGGGCGCCCCACCCGGATTTCCTGGCTCCTCCCTCCTCTGGCTGCCGGCGGCGCCTCCCAGGCAGGCCTGAGGCTGGGCCATGAGACAGAAAGGGCAGCAGGACTTGGCTTTCTCCCCGTGGAGCTGGGGGACCTCAGGGACCCACTGCTTGGTTCCCATTGTAGATCGGGGGAAACTGAGGCCGGAGGAGTCTAACGCCTTGTCCAAGGTCGTGGCTTCCTGTGGCGTAGGCCGTTGAGTAGCAGATGCTGGTTTCAGTGTGAAGATCGCAGAGGTCTGAGTCATTCCACAGCCCGTGGCATCCTCCTGCCTGGGTCCTCACCTCTGCGGGCCGGGCTAGAAGCTGAGGGCCTGGGGGACACTGGGAGGAATGAAGAGCCAGCAGCACCGTGTGGCTAGCGCTGTAGGCAGTCCAAACCGTGTAAGGCACTCGAGTCCGACTCCCAGCCCAGCCTCGCCGCTTCCAAGCTTTGTGACCTGGCCATGCGACTTCGCCTCTCTGTGCCTCCGCTTCAGCTGTAAAAGAGGCTGGTCAGAGTCCCTACTTCAAGGAGTGTGACGCTGTGGGTGACGCCAGGGACTCGGGGCCTGAGGGCAGGGAGGGGTGCGGTTCGATCTGCTTGGGATGGAAGAGGGGGCTCCCCTGAGAGGACCAGGAGGGCTGGTGAAGCACGAGTCACCTGTGGAAAAGAGGGAAGGGAGTTCTGGGGAGAGAGGACAGCAGGTGTGTGTGCCTGGGGTGGTTGGAGCTTGGATCTGCAGTGGAGGGGGGAGGGGCCAGCGTGAATGCTCACTCTTGGGTGCCAACAGCCGGCTTCTCTTGAACGTTGTAGCCGGGCCATGGGGAGCCCTTGAAGGTTCACGAGCAGGAGAGTGGCTCGTGGACCCCCCAGGCAGCAGTTGTCTGTTCAGCTGTGGGTGGAGCATCCCAGAGACGGAGGGACAATTGCTGCCTATAAGGCCTCAAAGCCAGGACCTTCCTGCTCCCTCTAGGCCACCCTGTGACCTTTGCCCTGCTGTCCCTGTCACCCCTTTCTCAAGCCCCAGACCTCCCTTCTGCAAGATCTCCTGTGAATCGCATACGCCCGGGTGCGCTTGTCACCTCAATCTCACACGACAGTCCTCAGTTTAAAGCTTGTATCCCATGGAGGGGATGAGGAGACCTCCTGAAAGAAGCGTGAAAGTGGGATGTGGTAGAGGGGACGGAATGGTACGGCCGGTGGAGGGAATGGCATGGGCAGAGGCTCGAAGGAGGGCATGAGCATGAGCATGGCACACACTTTGGGCAGCCGGTCCAGATGACTGGAGGGCTGGGATGGGGCCGGAATCCAGAGAGGGGAGTTCACACCAGGAGTTGACAGCTTCGAGTGCATGCTTGGGGATTCGCCTCGTCCTGAAGGTACTTGGGGAGCCATTGAAGGTGAGTGAATGAGCGCTCCATGGGACAAGACAGGTCTGCTTGCTGCTCCAACCCCCATGCCTGAGTGGGGCCTTTGGATGTTCTAGGAGCTCCCTAGTCATGAGTTGAATGAATGAATGAATAAGGTTCTATGGGAGGAAGTCCAAGGGCAGGGCCAATGGGGAAGAATGGACAACAGGGAACTGAGGTCTGGGGTCCTGGCTTGGGCACCCATCCAAAGGTGCTGGCAGATCCAAGACAGGGGGAGTGTTGGCCACGGGTGCAAGAGGACCCCCGGGTGGTGGCATTCTGCCAAGGACACTTTCTCTGACCGGATTCCCTGCCAGGTCCAACCGGAAGAGCCTGGGGACCTGACCCTGGCCTGGCGCCACAGGGCACCGGGGCGGGGGGGGGGGGAGCACCCTCCAGCCCAGCCACCCACCAGCCTGCCCTGACCTCCGCCAGACACCCCGTCTCGCCTGCCAGCATCTGCTGCCTGCTTCCTCCCTCCCCCAGCGCGTGTTTGTTTTTCTTCCAGAACCATCGCCTCCCACAGAGGCAGTCATCCAAGAGAGGTGGTGTTCTGGAGACATCCCTCTGCCCTCTGCAGCCCCATCGTGCCTCACAGCCCTGGAGGGGATGGCGTGGGAGGCTGGGCCCGGCGGGCAGGCGGCATCCTCGGCGGCCAGGATTTCGTCAGCCTTTGGCTCCTTGTTCTGCTGGTGGAATCCGGAGCAGGCGTGAGAGCAGCCCTGGCCTCCGCGTCCTGGGAAGGGGCTCTGGACGGCTTTCTGCTTGTCTTGGCCCCTCTCCCTGCTCCCTTTCTGCCCCCTTGGAAGAGTCAGGCAGGATTGGGTTAGGGCCCCAGAGGGGAGGGTCCCAGGCCCCAGCTTCAGGCTCTCCCTGGGGCCCCAGGATCCTGGGCCTCTGGGGCTGCCCTCAGCTCAGGCCTGGTCAGGACAGGCAGCTGTAGTGTGCTGACGCTGTTCCTCTCCCCCTCCCCCACAGACACCTAATGGACACCTACTGTGTGCTTGGCTGGCGAGACCAAGCCTGCAGGGCCCCACGCTGGGTACGGTGTGGTGGCCTTTTGTTGACGTGGAGGGAAGCCATTGGAGGATGGCGGGGAGGGTGCCATGCCCAGAGCTGGGCTTCTAACTGACCACCGTGACTGGTGTGGAGGAAGGAGCCACGGTCTCCGCCCCAGGGACACGTGTGTATTGAGCAGGGCAGGGGTGTGAGCAAGGCCGGCAGAAATGCTCCCCCGGCCACTGTGGACGAGGGGGGGCTGCAGAGGTGGAGAGAAGGGAATGCTGGAAGAGCCACGAGAAGGGACGTGGATGTAGCCCTAGACGGGATGCTCCGAGAATTCCCCTTCCCCTTGAGCCTCCCCCTGGAGCTGGGCCTCAGGCTCAGCGCCTCCCCGTGGCCACCATTTCTCCGGGGCCATTGAACCCTGGCGGCTGCTCTCCAGGGAGCCCATGGCCAGTGTGCAGGAGAGGGAGCGGAGGCCAAGAGAGGGGGGAAGGCGGAGCTCCGAGGGCTCCTTCTGGGCACCTCTGTCCCTCTCCCAGTAGGCTTGGGGAGACCTCCCAGGGTCTGTGATTTTGCCATTTTTTGTGGTTCTACAGAACTCTGTCTCTACTATGCCCCATTCCCAAGTTTTGGATTGTGAAATCCTACCCTGGAACCCTGAGGGTCCCCATCCCAAGCTGGGGGGGCCTTCAGACTGGCAGGGGGTAGGGTCCAGAAACGGCGCAGGGCAGGCACGCCAGTCCATCCGGACAGCGCTGAGACCCGTCAGTGGGGAAGGATGGAAATGCTTTCTGTCTCGATGTGCTGGTTGCATTGAGCACTTAACTGTTTGTAGAAGTCTGTGGCCTCGTGGGGAACACTTTTCTGAGGGCCTGGAAGAAGAGTGACTGCATGAAGCCACCCCGCCCACTGGCAGGAACGGCCTGGCAGAGGCCCGGAGGAGGGCATGAGCACGAGCATGGCACACACGGCTCCCTTCGAGCCTCTGCCCGCGCCGTTCCCTCCAGTGGGCTGGGTGGCTTCGTGCAAGTCACTGAACCTCTCTGAGCCTCAGCTTCCTCATCTGTAAAGTGGGGACATGGGTGCTGCCTTCAAAGGGTTCGTGTAAAGACGAAGCACGTTAACACCAGCGCAGCCCTTAGCTGTGGTCCCTGTTCAGATCCACCGGGCACGCGCCGCCGGGTTTCTGTGCTGCCCACGGTCGCTGGCCCTGCCCGTGGCTTCCCCGTCAGAAATGTCACACCCTTCCTGTGGGTGCCAGGCTGGGTCCTTCCCCCAGCCCACAGAAGGCCGGTGTGTGGTTCTGACCCTACTTTCGACTCTTCTGGCTCGCTTTTAAAAAATAGCCTTATGAATCAAAAGCTGCCCCCCCCCCCCCGGGGTCCCGCGTTCCAGCCTGGCATGCATGGCAAATTCCCTCCTCAGAAGCCTTCGTCCCCCCTTGGGAGACAGACAGCCCTGGGTTTGAACCTGGCTCTGACACTTCCTGGCTGTGTCCCTGGGGCTCATTGCCTCCCTTCGCTGAGCCATGGTCCTTGCATCAGTGAAACAGGGCTGGTGATTTCTACTCGAAAGGCTTGTGGTGAGGATTCAACATGGCAGCCCCCAGCCCAGCACCTGGCACTGAGCAGGTGCCGTTCCCTTAGGCTGCCTCCCGGGAACTCCCTGTTGGTGCTGAGCCGTGCACACCTCTTCCCAACTCCACCCGAGTGACGTCACATTGGAAATCAGCTGTGGTGAGAGTATTTACACCATGGAAATGGGCAGATGCTACAAACCAGTTGTTTTGGTTTTGGTTTTTCAGAAAGCTGGTTGCATGACATTTACCTCACACCCCGGAGGAGGGGTTGTCAGTGAGTCTGAAAGAACTGTGCTTTTGACCCCGCGTGCCCAGTGCCTTGATTTAGGAATACGTCACACAGCTAGTAGGATTCAGGCTCTGGCCTGCAAGAGTCCAGAACCCTTTGCCTTAAGTACTCAGCCCTGCAGAGATGGTCAGCAAGGCTTCCTGGAGGTGGGGCTCCCAGCCAGGCTTCAAGGGATCTCGCCCCCACTTCTGTCCCACACCCGTGCTTTAGGACTAAGGACGAGCCAGGCACCCCTAGCACATCCTCCCCAAGGTTCCCCAGGCCCGGAACTGAGCAGGCAGCCTGGCCATCCTTTGTGGTGACTGCCAGGGAAGGCGTCAGCCCCTGGAAGGCAGCTAAACTCTCCCAGTTTCTGTCTGCACCCCCCCTGTCAGCTAGGTCCTCTTCACCCTCCACCACCGCTTGGTCTGCCACTGTCCCAGTATTACGGTGCCCGCCTTGCAGCCTGTATTCTCCGAGATTTGTGGGCCTAAGTGTTCAAGTGACTTTCTGGTGCTGTGGAAGGGCTCCATGCTCTCCTCTTCACATGCCCTACTATCCTCCTAACCCCTTCCCTGGAGCCCCTCCTGCTGCATCATCCCTCCAGGACCCCACAGCCTTTAATGGTTCCCCCTGCTGGATGCAGCTCCACACCCAGGCCTTGGCCATGTGCCTGTCCCGCTGCTGGGGGGAGGGTCCCATAGGTGCATTCAGAAGGAACAGGTGGGGCCGCTGTGTGGGGCTGCTGGGTGGGCAGGTCTTCCACAGAGGTGCCCTGCGCACATCGGGTGTGTGGGCACCAGTGGCACGGGCTGGGAGGATTCGAGGTTTGGGGTTGGGTGGGGCCTGAGTGTGAGCACTGAGCTGCCCCGAGGCCCCCAGCGTGAGCAGGGACCAGGGCTGGGTGCTGCTGGTTGCAGGTCAGCTCTGGGGCATGGTGACGGCCGTCCGAGGGCCCCATCTCATCCTCCTCTCTGTGGAGAAGGTGGCAGCAGGCCAAACTCAGCACTGTCACCTGAGTGCTGAACACGACCTCTCAGCACAGGTCAGGTGCCTTGGGGGGCAGGCCCTGTGCCAGCCTCTCTGCCCACGGCTTATTTTAAACCCAGAGCAGCCACGTAAGGAGGGTACGATCCCGGGCATTTTACAGATGGGCAAATCGAGCCTCAGAGAGGGCAGAGGAGCCTGCCGGGTGCGAGGGGCGAGTGGGGCCTATGGAAGCAGGATGCCTAGTCTTGGGGGTGGACCTGTGCCCACAGCTCTTGCTGGGGCAGCAGCCCTCACCTGGCTGCTCCTTAGAAAAATCTGGATGCCAGCACGACCTGGGGGTTCCGTCTTGACTGTCTGGGTGAGGCCCGGCATTTTTGTCAGTTCCCAGGTGCATCTGATGTGCAGCAGCGAGGGGACACAGTGTATCAGTCTCCTGTGGCTGTGTCACAAGTGAATGCAGGCACAGTGGCTGAAAGCAGCAGGCTGATTATGTCAATAATAAGAGTGATATCTGAGGCCAGCATTCCAGAGGCTGCGTCACTAGGCGCAAGTCGGGGTATATATCACAGGGCTGCTTTCTTCTGGAGGCTCCAGGGAGGGTCTGTGCATTTCCTGTCCACCTTCTAGAAGCCACCCCTGAGGGGAGAGACATGGCGGATACGGGGATTATCGCAAACAGGGTGCACATTCTTTTGACCTAACAGCTTTGCTGCCAGGCCTGTGTCCCCTGCTGTCGCCTTCACCCCAGAGGAGCCCTCAGGGGGCGGGCACCGCACCTCAGAGCAGCCTGACGTGTTGAAGGAGGTGGGGGTACGCAGGTGCCCGCTGCGGCGCCGTGCCCGCGGCAGGACCCCCCGGCCACTCCCCGTCCTGCTGGAACGCAGGGCTGAAATTAACCAAGGGAGCCAGGCGCGGGCCTCCGTGCCGCGGCCGGAAAGCACGGGGCAGTCCCATGTCTGATGTGCTTTGGTTTGGGCTTCAGCAAATAAGAATATGCGAACACCCCCCCACACACACACGCACACACATGTGCACGTGTGGGAATGACAGGTTTGGGACAGTGTGCAGAAAAGTGTGGACAATGGCCACTCCCGGAAGTCCGAGGGATCCTCACTTTTAACTGTGCAACATTCTACACGCTTTTACATTTTAAAAAGCCTTCGGTGTAAAAAGGAATGTTACCAGGGGCCAGGGGACTACCTATTCCTGGCTCAGAGGCCGGAAAGGCAGGGATGGTTCCGCGGGGGTGGCTTCCTGTTAGACTTCCCCTGAGGGTGGCCCCTACGCCTGTCACTGCTGGAGGAGGAGGGCGGGCCCAGGAAATCTCGGGTGGCAGGTGCATGCACATTGCTGTGCCCTCGATGTGCAAGGGGACGATGGGCTGCCCCCTGTGCTGGGTCCTGTTGCTGCAGGGTCACCCCCCGGCCAGACATCTGCTGGAAGGAGCTGATGAGGGTTTGGGGGTGTCCGGCCCAGAAGGAGAAAAGCTAAAGGGTCGGGGGTGTAAGAGACTGCCGTGTGAACGAAGGGGTGAACCCCTGGGTGGGGAGCCCTGAGAAAAGTGGGTACACCTGGCGGCAGGCTGAGGGTGCACCTCCCAGGCCCGTTTGCTCTGGAGCAGGAGGTGAAACGAGACGAGGGTGGGGACAGTTTCGTGGGACAGTTGAGCACGTGGACTTTGGCGAACTCAGCCCTGGTTCCGACGTCCCGCTCTGCCGCTGGGCGGAGCCCCGTGGCCATCAGTGCATCCCCCGGAGACGGACACAAAGGCAGCAGTGAGGATTCTCCGTCACCATCTCTGCTCGGCTCCTTCACACTCACGTGAGACGTACGCCAGCATTCATTCATCATTTTATTTCCTTAGACCCCCATCACAGCCCCGCCGTGGTAGGCGCGTTGGCCCGTGGTGGCTCTGCACCCGCCTTGGCTATTGTCGTCGCCATTGGAGAAGGAGCTTCCTAACTGACCGTGATAAAATAAAAAAACAACAACCCACAACCCTCCCGTTTGGCCCCTTTCGGTTGGACTTATTAAGATAAAATTACGTGATTTTAAAGCAGTTACGTTAAAATTTTGAAGTATTTAACTCTTAGACTAGTCCTCAGCACTCCCTCCTCCTGCCCGTCAATTTCGTGCTTTTCATAGGTGTAGGTACCAGGATTGATGCAGACTAGGGGCCTTTAACAGAAACCAGTGTCCTCTTCGGACTGGAGGTTGGAGGTGGGGGTGAAGGGTGCTGCCTTGGGGTCAGCCTGGGCCAGTCTGGCTGTTCTGGGAGACAGACCGTAGGTGGCGCTCAAACACCAAACCTGCAGGTTCCCATGCCTCACTAGAGGGATACTGTGTGCACGTATCTGCGTGCTTGTGTGTGTATTGGGGTGTCTGTGTATGCATGTGTGTGAGTGTCTGTGGGGTGCAGGTGTGTCTTTGTGTATGTGTGTGTGTGTGTGTGTGTGTGTGTGTGTGTGTTGTGGGGAAACTGCCCTGGGTATGTTGTCAGTAGTGGATAAGAGTGTGTGAGTGTGTGTCTGTGTGTGTGTGTGCGTGTGTGTCTGTGGGTGTGAGCTTCAGGAGACCTGGAACCCCACACTCTCCACCAGCACCCTATGCCCTCACTGGAAGCATGGTTGACTTGGTGTGCTCTGGGCCCCCTGCAGGATGTCCCAGCTGCAGGGACCCTGCAGCCCACTCCACCCCACCTCGCTCATCCTCAGGAGATGTGATTAGCAGATGTACAGGGCCAGGCCGTGATTTATGTTCCCTGTTGCCTAATTATTCCCAGGCCTGGAGGAGGAGAAATCAAATGCTTTACAGGCCCAGGAGCCTGAAGTCCTGGCAGGGGCTCCTAGGCGCCAGGCTTCCCACCCCCACCCTCAAAGGCCCCAGGTCTCTGAGGCCTGGAGAGGGGGAGGGGCAGCCAGGGGGACTGGATGAAAGGGAGGGGCACTCGCTGGGAAGCAGACCTGGGTGGGGGACCTCTGTTACTTCCTATGAGCCCTGGCGGGTGGGGACTGGGGGTGGGGGTAAGGGGGATAGAGGGTCAGCCCCCCCGTGAGGATTTATGGCTGATGCCTCCCCCATGCTTAGCCCAAGGCAGCTTTGTAGAGGGGCCAGATTGGGTCACCCTCTACTTGGGTTCCTGGGGGGGCTTCCCCAATGCTCTTAGAAGGAAATTCCCAATCCTCACCTCAGGGTTCAGGGGTGTCTGACCTCCCCACCCTGCCCCCAAGCTTCTTCCCACTTCTCAGGCACGCTATGTTGGTTCCCACCTCGGCTTTTACACCTTCCGTTTCCACTGCCCAGGATGCTGTTCCCCGTCTTCTCAGGGTCGCTGCTCTCCTTCAGGCTGTCACCAGGCCTTCCCTGCCCACGTGTTCTTGGGCACTCACCTCTGACCAGGTATCCTCTGCTCCACGCAGGCAGGCCTGTGTCCGCTTGTTCATGCTGTCCTCAGGGCCTAGAAACAAATGCACCTGGTGGGGAGGGAGGACGTAGTAGATATTTGTGGTTTGGGTGCACAGACAGGCAGATGGACAACGAGGTAAGCCAGCAGTGGTGTTGAGAGGCCCAGGCCCAGGGCCGACAGGACCTCAGAGCTCAGGGGCAGTGGGGTCCCCGGGGGTGAGGGAGGTGGCTGTGAAGACGCCCAGGTCCCGGAGAGGCGTCCTGAGGGGATGATGTGCGCTCATCGGGGGAGTCCAGGTCTTGCTGACTACACAGGCCCTTCTCTGTCCTTCCTCCTCTAGGGAGCCCTCGGGGAGTGGGTGGGTGAGTGCCGCATCTTGTCCCTTAGCCCCAGCCGAGGACTTGCTCTCTCAAAGGCAGTGCACCAGGGCTCAGGAGCATGGCCCTGACCTAGAGTCACCGGCCTTGACCGCCAGTGTGGGGCTCCCCAGCTGGGGGGGGGCCTCAGAGGGGCTGGTCACTCAGCCTCTGTGTCCTCCTTCTCTTTCTCTCTGCATGGGGCCAACCGTTGCCCCAGGGGCTGTTTCAGGGACTCAAAGAGGGGGCATGTAGGCAGGGGCTGGGTGATGGCGGGCCTGCCAGGGGCTGGTCTGTAATTGCTGATGGAAAGGCTTCACCCCTCCTCCTCTTCTGAACAGTGTCAGGCACCTACTGTGTGCTTGGCGGCCGAGCGAGACATACATTTAAAGGGCTCTCAGCAGGAAGATCTGGGGTCTGCAGAGTGGTGGCTCTTACCTCCCTGCCTTTGTGTGGGGTTAAGGCCTGCTGGGGACAGCCCTGGCTTTAGGAGGACTTTGGGTCTGTTTGGTGTCCCCCCGCCCTGCCCACCTGCTACAGGCGGAGGGCGCCGTGGGTGAGCACACTGCAGGGGCAGGCAGACAGGGACAGGCAGGGCAGCGGCAGGAGACCCTGAGGGCAGGAGGGCCCGGGCTCCTCAGAGCTCTCAGCCGCCTTCTCCCCGGTTCCCTCCTCTTCCTTGGTCCTTCCTGCCTCTCTGGGCCTCCGTCCCAGTCTCTCCCAAATGTTTTGTTCCTGCCTTTATTCTGTCTGCTTGTTTCTACCCATCTCTCTTTTTATTATTTTTTTAAAATTGATTTCAGAGCAGAAGGCAGAGGGAGAGAGAGAGAAACATCAGTGATGAGAGAGAATCATTGATTGGCTGCCTCTTGCACGCCCCCTACTGGGGATTGAGCCCTCAACCCAGGCATGTGCCCTTGATCAGAATTAAACCCGGGACCCTTCAGTCTACAGGCCGACGCTCTATCCACTGAGCCAAACCAGCGAGGACTCTCCTGATCTCTCAACTGTCTCTCTCCCTGTCTGTCTCTGCCATCCTTAGTATCTCTGTCTCTTCCTCCCCTTTGCCTCCCTTTCCCTTTTTCTATCTTCACTTTTCTTTTTTTCCTCTTCCTGTCTCCCTCTTTCCTCTCCCTCCCTCCCTCCCAGTCTCTTCTCTCCCTCTCTCTCTCTCCCCCAGCAGCTGTTACCTAATAGGCTGTTAATGATGATACAGTAAGTGGAAGGCACGGTCCTGGGGGAGCCGCCATGATCTGTGTAATTGGTCTCGAAGGAGACAGAAGTATCTAATATTTACACGCCAGCATTAGTCTTTTGGGAACCTTATCTTAGCTGGAACCGAACAGGGACAGGCGACTCTGGCTGGCGCCATCTCCTCCCATGGGCACCCGCTCAGAAAGTCTTTGGCCAACAGGAACGGCTCCCTTTGGGTGGGGACGCTAGGGCTGGGAGGCTCAATGCCGGGGGTGGTTTGATGGGACTAGTCTGGGTGGGCACTGGGCACTCAGCACCCCCTTCAGAGAACATTACATAGTGAGAGTCCCTGTAAAGAACTCACGGGGCGATGGGGGGAGAGACAGACACGGACAGGAGGCAGCTCCCAGGCGTGTTTGAGCCTCTGGATCCAGCCATGCCTGAAGTCCTCCCGCACCAGGCTCTTCACTTACCAAGTAAACAAAGTCCATCTTTTGCTCAGCCGGGTTGGGGCACAGCTGAGGAAGTCCGCCTCACCATGCACGGGAGATACTTAAGCAACAGCAGCGTCTGTTCAGGTTCCATCGTTCCTAGTGGCCCAGTACACCCAGTCGAGAGAAGCAGAGTGGCTCCAGGTGGGGATGCTGGGCCAGAGCCCACCCCACCCCACTGCACCCCTTCTCTAGGTCCCAGGGGGCAGGAGGAACCCTGGCTGCAGACCCTCCCCTGGCCTCACAGAGGAGGCATGGGGTGCCATGAGGGGGGGTCATGGGGAGGACCACCACAGCTCCTGCTGAGGGAGCACGTGCTGCACCAGGCCTGGGACCCAGCGTTTCCGTGTTAGCCCTGTTCAGAGACTGGGACCGAGAGGCCGAGCTGGGTGCAAACCAGGCCTCCCAGTTCTGGGGAGGGACTGGAAGGGTTCTGCCCGCCCCCAGCTCAGGGGGCGGGGAGGGGGCCTTGCACAGCGGAAGCCGCTCGGTGGAAATGACAGCTCTGCAGAGCAGCGCCCTGGGCTTTCTGCCGCGCAATGGGATAGGCGGTGTCCAGGCCAGCTCTCGGGCCGGGGGCTGATCTGGGGTCCCTCCTGCCCAGCTGGTCACCATCAGGATGATGTGGGTCTTCCATGGGGCTGTCCCTGAGGTTCAGCCTTCACAATGAACCAGTACCACTAAGTTACGTTTTTCTGAGCTCTGTGAGCCCTCCTAGGAAACCATGGAACCTGAGGAGGGTAGTGAGATCCCCGATTTATAGCCAGTCGGTAAGGAGTATGGAGACCTGGGGCTTGCGATTGATGTCTGAAGTGGGGACAGTCTCCTGGGACTGAGCCCTTGACCTGTGGGCTCTCTGCCAACTCTGGTGATGGTGTCCGAGTGGAACCAAATTGCAGGCCCCCTGGCCGTGCCGGCGCCTGGAGAGTTGGCGACGTGGTTGGTGTCGGCAGTGTCCTGCGGATGGACGTGATTGCAGTTGTCGGGAGCGTGTCCCTCTGCTGGCCTGTGGGCCTGGCTTTGGGTGGGGCCTGCTTCTCACAGCTCTGGGCCCAAGAAGCAGGTGGCAGGAGGGCAGGCAGATGGCCCCCCCACGGCCCAGGCCCCAACACCCTCTGTGAAGACAGCTGACGTCACAGGTGCACCAGCTGCCAGTGACGTAGGGCTGAGCGTGGTGTAGCCGGGTAGCCCTCCGTGCCTCGGTTTTCCCATCTGTACAGTAGGATGGCACTGGTTCCTGCTCTCTGGCTGTGGTAGGGCTCATGGGGGTGTACGGTTTAGGGGACAGTCCCCGCCAGGCACACACTGCCCCCTCCCGCACGTGGTATCTATTATTATACCGGTCACAGCCTCGGCAGCTTCTCACCCGCCCTCTTCCAGTTCGTTGGCTGTGACCTCAAGAGACGCCCCCACGTCCTGCCCACTGCAGAGAGAGAAGATGTAAACTTCCTTTCCGAAGGGGCTCGGACCTTTTCCACGGGTCCCTGTCCAGAGTGGCATAGTGGCCACCCATACACCACATGGTTCCTGGAATAAGCCCCTGCCTAGCACTGGACGTGTGCCCCCGTGAGGCCTGCCCCCCACCCCGCCCCTGCCCCAGGACTCACTGGCAGTTTACAGACAGATCAGCCTCAGGGGTGTCTGTTCTTGGTCACCCCTGCATCAGCTGGCTATCTCCAGGACTTCTGGTGAGTTGGGCTGGTAGGAAGAGGGTGTCTACCTCTCAACCGCTGTGTGCCCATGCTGCCTCCTGGGGAACCCGGGCAAGCCTCCCCTCCCTGAGCCTCCAAAAACACCCTTGCCATGGAAGTGGGGTACCTGCAAGCACCTCTTATTTCTCTGGTTATAAAACAATGTGCTCACTCCTTTTTATTTTTGTAATTTCAAAAACACCCCGATGTATGAAAAATTGCATTCTGCAAGTACTATTTTAAGTGCCGTTTTTTTTTTTATAACAATTTTATAATAACTTGCCAAAGTGTAGAGTTTAGTGGATTTTAGGATAGTCAGAGTTGCAGCCATCACCACTATCTAATTCTAGAACATTTTACCACCCCTAAAAGAAGCCCTTTACCCTTAGCAGTCACTCCCCACTTCTCCCTGCCTCAGCCTCTGGCAGCCACTGATCCACCTTCTGTCTCTAGGGATTTGCCTATTTTGGACATCCTATATAATAAAAGACTAATATGCAAATCGACTGAACAGCAGCATGACCAGTCGCTATGACGTGCACGGGCCACCAGGGGGCAGACACTCAATGCAGGAGCTGCTCCCTGGTGGTCAGTGCACTCCCACAGGGGGAGCACTGCTCAGCCACAAGCAGGGCTCATGGCTGGCGAGTGCAGCGGTGGTGGCAGGAGCCTCTCCCGCCTCCACAGCAGTGCTAAGGATGTCCGACTGAGGGCGCTAAGGATGTCCATCAGTCGGATATCCCCCGAGAGCTCCTAGACTGCGAGAGGGCACAGGCCGGGCTGAGGGCCCCCCTCCAAGTGCACGAATTTCGTGCACCGGGCCTCTAGTTTTATATAAGTGGAATCATATAATATGTGTCCTCTCGTATCTAACTTCTTTCACCTGGAAGAATCTTTTCAAGGTTCATCCATGCTGTAACAGGTGTCCATGCTCCATTCCTTTCTCTGGCAGACTAATACTCCATGGATGGAGGCCATGTGTGGTTTATCCGTTCACCATCGAGGGGCATTTGTCTATATGCACATGGGGCTATCATGAATAGTGCTGCCTTTGAACTTGTGTGTGCCGGTTTTGCGTGGACATAGGTTTGCATTTCTCTTGGGTACACAGCATGGAGTGGACTTGCGGGGTTATGGTGACCCCAGTTTTCAGTGCACTTTCAAAACAGAACCTCTTGCAGCTCTTCAGGCCCCACCTCTACGTTACTCTGTCTAATCTCGTGGACACTGAGGAGGCATGTGACCTGTCTCTCAGGGGCAGGACTTGGGTCTTGTTTGCCACTGGGTTCCAGTCCTGAGCAAGTGGTGGCACAGAGGAGGTGCTCAGTGAACACTGGGGATGCCTGAGCCATGTGACCTGGTTGTTAGGCCAGCCTTGTTGCAGGGGACCCGAAAGACCAGAGAGGCTGTGTGGTGCCCGCATTGCTCTGGCAGGTGGCCCGGGGAGCTCGGGGGGGAGGTCAGCTTCCCTCCCGTGTCCCCCTCAGCCCTGGGCACTTGTCAGCTGCCTCAAGTAGAGGTAGACACTGCCTTTCTCCCTGTTTCACTGAGCTCAGCAGGTGACTGGACCCAAGGTCATCGGTCCCAGGTCTGCCTGACTCAGAAGCCAGCCAGGGCTGGAGTAGAGGATTAGGGTGACCCTGTTAGGGGCCTGGGCCTGCCCGTCACGATGCCCACGGGCCTCGCTGGGCCATCTGAGCTTGTCAACTTACGGGCGGGGCCCCAGCTTCCCAGCGTGCAGGTGGGGCTCTTTCTAAACCCAGAAGGCCTTTTCTCTTTCCTGCAGAATTCTAGGTCCAGAGACCCAAGTACTACAGTGACTGCCCAGCAGCCTGGCACCTGCTTCCTCCTCAGCCCCATGCTGCCCGCTCCCCATCAGAGGCAGTGAATCCCTGCCACCCATCTGCATCTGGGCCTCACTGCCACACTCTGTCCCTCTAGTCCTACCCCCTCACGTGCCCAGCCTCTGAGATGTTCCGTGCTGCACCAGCATCTCCCTAGTGAGCCCAGCCGGGCCTGGGGAAGCTGGCCTGGCAGGGCATCACCTCATCTGCGATGCGGCCACGGTCACATGCCTGACATGGAGGGGCTCGGTGCTTGTTTGCTAGATGGGAGCAACCCAGTCAAGGGGCTTCCCGCCCCTTCCCGCGTCAGAGAGCACATCTACCCAACCGTTGCTCTATACAGCGTGAGACTGACACGTGGATTGCGGTACGTGAAAGTAACAGGAGTGCTGGGCTCCCCTGGACGGTACCCTCCCGCTGAGCCACACCCTCCCGCTGAGGTTGGGTTCATCTTCCATCTTACAGAAGGGGACCCGAAAGACCAGAGAGGCTGTGTGGTGGCCAGTGGGCTGGAAGCCTCCATGCACAGGCTCCCTGCTGGGGCATTGGGTGGTGCCCGTGGGGAAAATGCCCGCATTGCTCTGGCAGGTGGCCCGGGGAGCTCAGGCCTGGAAGATACTCGGGCGGTGGAGACAACAAAACTGGATTGGATCTGAGCCCCACGGTGCAAGGCGGATTTCAGGCAGACAGTTCACTCCTCTGAACTTTGGGGTCTCCATCCGTAAGAGTGGGCCCAAGGCCCCATCACAGGTATTGGGTGAAGAGCACTAACCCCATGGGGAGCCCTTCTGAGTGCCTAGCGCTGGCCTAAGCCCTGCACATGTATGTAGTGGGGTCGGGTAGTGTCCTCCCAAATGCACGCCCATCTGGAACCTCGGAACGTGGCCTTATTAGGAAGGAGGGTCTTTGCAGATGCAGTTAGTTAAAATGAGGTCATGCTGGGTACAGGTGGCCCTAAACCCAATCCATGTCCCTATGAGAAGAGGGGAATTTGGACCCAGACGGAATGGCATGTGAAGACGGAGGCAGAGATTGGAGTTCTGCTACCACAGGCCACACCAAAGATCGCGGGCCGCCAGCAGCAGCAGGAGGAGGCAGGAAGGATGCACCCCTTGAGCCTTTGGAGGGAGCACAGCCCTGCCCATACCCTGACTCCGTATGATGGCCTCTGCAACTGTGAGAGAATACATGTCTGTTGCTTGAAGCCCCAGTTTGTGGTAATGTGTTATATGCCCTGGAAAAAAGTAATACACTCTATTCACTCATTTAATTCTCACTGTCATCGACAGCTAGGAACTGGCGTTCGGTTCATTTTAGAGATGAGGAAACTGAGGCACCGAGATGGAGTCCCTCAGCCCCTCGAACGAATGGCAGAGGCAGGATTCGAACCCAAGGATTCTGGCTCCTGAGCCCATAGCTAACACCTGCACCGTGGGGTTCAGTGACTATCCCTGGCATTTAGTAGGTGCTCAGTAGACATCTGTTGCCATGGAGTAGCCTCGGCCTGGCTCCTGAGGGGTATTTGGCTGCATTAGGAGGCGAGGCCTGCTCGTAGACACGCAGTAGTTCCTCTTGCATAGTGCAAAGCTCCAGAATTTCCCTTCCCTCCCTCTGCATGTAGACCTTCTGTAGAAATCAGCTCTAGACAGTGATTTCAGAGGACAAGCCCTCCCTCACGTTTTTCCTCAGCTCCCTGGGCAGAACCCGAACTCACTGGCAGAACTTCACGGCTCTGGGGAACCCAGTTTGAGAAGCATGAGTCAGTTTCAGGCTTCAGGCCCAGAGTGCCTTATAGATCCCACTGCTGGGGTTGGGGAAGCAGCAGGAGAGCAGTGCAGGGTGGTCTCCATGGCGCCCTGAAGCTGCGACGGGGAAAGAGGAAATGGAGGGTGTCCTGGCGTGGGGACTCCCATGGACACCGAGCTTCCAGACACCAAAGGGTTCTGCGGGTGAGTCCACCAGCCCCCTGCGGTGGTAGATGCCCATTCAGAGGCTCTGGGTGACAGGACTGGGCTGCCCTTGCGGCTGTGTGGCCTCGAGCAAGATGCTCAGCCTCCCTAGGCCTCAGTTTGGTTGTCTGTGCTGTGGCATCATGGGCCGCTTCCCTCAGAGGGGTTCTGGCACTCCTCCGAGCAGCTCCGAGCAGCTTGCTCGATGTAGCAGTTGGGGTGTGCTCAAGCTCCACGGCACCCTGCCCCCACCAGCAGGCTGCTTGCAGGCCTGCTGAGGATGCTGTGACAGGGAGAGCATATGGCGGGCATATGCCATGTAGGAGCACGGCTGCCCATGGGAGGAGGCAGGAGTTCTGGAGAGGGAGCTAAGCCCTGGGTCGCCAACGGCAATGCGCCGAGCCTGGCACCCCTCTGCCCCGGGTCCTCCCCTGGAGGTGAGCCTCTGCTGACTTGGGGACTTGGGGTGCCCCTAGAGGGACCTCCTGGAGTGGTGGGCAATATGCCCACTGTCCACTAGATGTCGCTGTCCCCTGCAAGATCTGGCAGAGCCAGCCCTTGGATATATGATGGATTCTCTCTCAGGGGCCTGCCTGTGTGGCCTCTTCTGTGTCTCAGCCTGGGACACCTAATCCAGCCTCCTTCCCTGAACAGGTGGTTCTTCCTTCCCTTCCGCCTGTAGGAAGACTATGAGTAGCCACATGGCAAAGGAGGGTGGGCAAGGGTGTTGCCAGTGGAGGGAGCTGTGTGCGCAAAGGCCAGGACATAGGTCCAGGCCGGGTGCTGAGCTTGGGGGGCGGTGAAGGAGGTTCTGGGTGGCAGGAGCACGGCCTGAGCATGGGAAAGTGTGGGATGGAGCTGGAGCTGGACCCCATCGCCCTACTGCCCAGCCTGTATATCATGCACCAGGTACCAGGCATTACCTCATCCTAGCCTTCTAACCAGCCCAGAGAGGCCGAGTAACTGGCCGGGGGTCACAAAGCAAGTGGTGGAACTTGTTTAGAACCCTCAAGGGGTAGCATCAGAACTGGGGGAGCAGAGGGAGGTCTTGGGGTGGCCATTGATCCCTTTCCACCCTCGGGACTCAACTCTTTTCCCTTGGGGCCTTGCCTACCACCCTGCCTGCTGGAATTAGCCCCCAGCACCTGCCCTCCCTGTGCAACCCTCCACACAGATGCACCACAGGCCTCGTTCTCTTAGCTGCCTGGGCTGGGACCCAAATTGACCCTTAGAGGTTGTCCCTTCACCTCTCCCTCAGTACCCCACACAGCAGGCGTCCAGTACATGTTCTGCTGTGAGGTCACCCCTCTGCCTGGGGAGAGGGGGGGGTCCCTCAAGCTCCCAGGAGGTCTGGCAGCGGGTGTCAAAAATTAAGACAGATGGCTCTGGGCTCTCAGCCTCCAGGGGCCTTTGCCACCAACGGGGAAGTCTCAGAGGGCACCCGTCCACACGTGGCTCTCTACCTTGCTTGCTCTTAGTCTAAATCAGGTCACACACCAGGCGACAAGGATAAGTGTGTTTCTGGGACAGCAGGGGCATTTGCAGTGGGAGGGTTGTGGACCCCAGGCTCTGCGATCAGAAAACCCACAGAGGGAAGGACACAGGAGGGGTCCTGGCTATGGGCGGAAGCTGGTTCAGAGCCCACAGCCACATCCCTGGGGCTGTGCTCATTTGCACAGGTGACAGCGAGGCTCAAGGTGGGGAGGGGCATTTGGGCCTGCTGTGCCCACCCTACCATGCCCCCCGAGAACCTCCAGGCCCAGGGGAAGGGAAGGGTGGGGGGAGAGCCCCCACTGCGGCGGCAGCGGACGGTCTAGGCAAGGACCTGCCGCCCACCCTGATCCCCTGCGGGAACAGATGGGCAGGGAGAGGGAAGGCGGCAGCAACAGTTGGTGCTACCAGCTTCTGGCTCCCCCGCGGCGGCGGGTGTGAGAAGCAGGGGTAGGAATGAGTGGCAGAGCCCAGCCCGCTGTCTGCACCTCCCCCTCAGCCTGCCTCCTTGGCCCTTCCAGAGGCCTGTTCTCCAAGCCTTTTGTCCAGACCGGCTCGGCAGGCCCTAGAGCTCCATGGTCAGAACCTGGGCTCAGAGACCCACAGGCCCAGCTGCCAGCTCAGCTCAGCAGCATCCTGGCTGTGTGGCCCAGAACCACTGAGCGTGCCCTCCGAGCCTCAGTTTCTCCATCTGTAAAATGGGGTGATATCAGTGCCTACATTTGAATCCTGACTCTACCATATGGAGCTGTGTGACCTTGGGTATGTCCCTGACTCTCTGTGTGCCTTGGTTTCCCGATTGGTAAAGTGGGGAGAGTTATACTAATACCTGACTTGTAGTGTTGGGGTATGTCCCTGACTCTCTGTGTGCCTTGGTTTCCCCATTGGTAAAGTGGGGAGAGTTATACTAATACCTGACTTGTAGTGTTGGGGTGCTGAAAGGAGTTGATTGCAGTATAAGTGTGTTGGGGGAGGCGATGCCAGGAGGCATGAGCTGTGGGATCTGCCCTTGGCAGAGGGACTCTGATGTCTCTGGGGGGAGGCCTTAGGTAGTGAGGACAGCCTCAGCCAACATGTCATTTATGGCGTGTGTCTGTAATCAGGCATGATCTCATTTAACCTTTCAGTGCCCTTAGGTTTGGGGCCATTATTGTTGCAGTTTTACAGACGGGGACGTGGGGGTGTGGGGCAGTGGAGGGTCTTGCTTTGGGGTGCTGCTCCACATCCCTTCACAAAGCCCTCCTCTTGTCCAGCCTGACTCCAGCACCTGTCCGCCTCTGAGCCTCTGCTCACTCACTGCTTCTATCCGGATTCCCTGGCCCTGTCCCCCTCCTCCCTCCACCTGCTCAGATCCACCAGCTCAGATCACCTGTCCATCCCAGTCCCAGGAGCTGGACTGGGCCAGTCGTGCTGTCAGCCCCGAGGTCTCACCCCTCCCTCACCTGTCCTCTGACCTCAGGAATGCTCGCCCTAAACAATGAAGTTCTTACTCCAGTGCAAGGGAAGGTGGCACAGGGGTTCCAAATGGAGATCAGGAGTGGGCGATCCTGGGGCACAGCCTGCCTGGGGACGGCTGGGGTGATGCTAGACTGGGGAGTGGGGCCCCTCTCCAAGGGCCTCAGATGGCCTGCCAGGGCCACTTCATCCTGGGGTTTCAACCCAGGCACAAGGGTAGTTCTCACCGTATTTGTAAATTGATTTATAGGAGAAGTCGTGGGAGATAGGAGGAATGAAATTACATTTGGTTGAGCATTTTACAGATTACCTTCATTGAAAAGAAAAAGGAAATTAAATTAAAAGTCTTCTTTCAATGTCTCAGCTCAGAGACTCCAGGAGGGAGCCATGGCAGTAGGGAGCCTCACAAAGTCAGTTCCTCACTTTGCCTAGCAACCTCGGGCACCTTGGCTCACTTTCAGGACCTCGGTTTCTTCGTCTGTAGAATGGGCAGAATAACCCTTGTCCAGTGCCTGGGGGAAGCCTGGTGGGAACAGGGCCTCCTTGCCTGCTTTGAGAAGGAGCAGAGCTGGCCAAGGCCCCCCTCCACCTCCCGGCAGGCCCATCACACAGCCCGGAATAGCCAAGCTCCCCTGGAGGAACCGACTTGCTTTTTCCTGTCCTGGGATGGAGGGAGGGAAAAGGGTCCTGGGAGCTCCTGGGAACACACGTTTTCCTGGCATCCTGTCCTGGGAGCAGGCTCTGAGTTCCTCCAATGTGCACATGAGAGCAAGAAAGGTCCAGAAGGCCGTGGGTGCTGCCTCCTGTGTGTGCAAGGCAGGGGAGGGAGGAGGCGGCAGATTTAATCTCGGGGATCTTTTGTCCTGGCCCTGCACCCAGCAGCCTCCCCCGAGCCTCAGACACAGCCTCAAAGGGGCGGCCATGAACATGCCCATTTGTTCATTGTTCTATTCGGCACGTTTTCACTGAGGACCCACTACCTGCTGCAGAAACAGGGAGCGCGGCCCCCTGGGCCACGCGGCCAGGGGCCCTTCCCACCGGGGGTCCAGGTGAGGTGAGGGGCGGGGGTGCCCTGTGATTCAGATGGTATCAGAAAATTCCAGCCAGAGCCCTCCACCCCACCCCCATGTGTGAAGAGGAGGGAGGTGGGTTTCCCCAGATGTCCAGCCCCTGTCAGGTCACCGCACTCTCCTCGAAAAGGACACAGCCCTGTTATGTGGGGGCTTGTGGGGCCCCCACCCAGCCCCGTGTGACCTCTGCTCCCCAGGCCAACCCTGCCCTAGTGGGAGGCCAGGCCTAGGGTTCTGCCAGACTCCGCTCCTGCCAGCTGGCCCGCCCTGCACGGTTGCCATGGCAATCCTTCAGCATGTCAGTGGGCCTGCTGCTCCCGCTTCATCTCTCTCAGGGGCCAGAGCCACTTCAGGGAGGCGCCGGGGGCTGCAAGGCAGAGGGGAGGTTCCCAGAGGCTCCAGGGGTCCTGGGCCCAGGCCAGGCCTTGACCCCTGCTGGGGGGCGGGGGACCTCTGGGCAAAGAAGGAGGGTTTCGCCGCGTAGCCAGGGAAATGAAAGGAAGCAGCTTCGTGGGGCCAGGATGGCTGTTTAGGCCCAGCACACATGAAGCTGAACAGTATGAAATGGGGAAAGTGGTGATTTCATACGGTTTGTTTGATCTGATCTGAGGTGCCTCCGAAGGGTTTGTCACAGGTATCAGAGCCAGTGGCTCTCATGGGCCACATCCAATAGGCAGAAGAAATGCAACCTTTAATGCATGAACCAAGTCCACTTCCAGACCAGACCAGGGATTCCGGAACCGTGTCCTGGGCCAGCCGCTTTGGGGTCACCTGGGAACTGGGCAGAAATGCAGATTCTGGATGAGAAACCCTGGGACAGCCAGGCTACCTGTGTGACGAGCTGCTCGAGTGTGAGAAAACCCTGCCCTAAAAAAATAAAAAAATAAAGTAATAGACTGTGTTTTTCTAACAAGCAAAAGAAAGGAAGAAAGAAAGGGAGACTTGATGGTCTTTGCTGTTCATCCTCATAGACATGATGGCACTGATCAGCGATGATACAGTCAGTGAGGTCTTTCCTGACCATGCTGTTATTTTAAAGTGCAACCTTCTCCCGCCCCATAGTCCCCCGCCTCCCTGCTTCATCTTCCTCGTGCTTCTGATCACCTCTCACGAGCTGTCAGACGCATGTGAGCCAGCCCGGCCCCTTCCCAGACCCGGACCTGGACCTCGACAATCAGAGGGATTGCACGTGCTGCTGATGGTTCCTTACTGTCTCCTTCCTTCCCCGCCCCCGCACCTAGAGCAGTGCCCGTACCTGCATGCGTAGGTGCTCAGTACATATTGAATGGATGAACGGAGGAACCCGGACACATCGTTCGTTCAGCTCAGCCTGCCTCTCATTCTCCTGCTGGATGCCGGCAACAAGCTGAGGGAGCCAAACATATGCTGCTCACATACCCAACCTGCAGATGAGGAAACTGAGCCTCGGGGAGGGCGGCCTCGCCCAAGGTCACCTGCGCCTCGGACACCTGCTCTGGTCTGGGTCCCAATCCCGAGCCCCCTGATACAGTAGTTGGCAGATTCAGTCCCCAAGGATCAGCCGTTCCGGCCTTGCCCTCCTCTCCCTGCCACAGGCAGGCCCGTGTCAAGGGCACCGCCGAAATGGAAATCGTTACCCTGGAAATCTCCGACCCAGGAACGGAGGAGGAGGCCTCGGCGTGCAGCCTCAGGGCCATGAGGACGATGCCTGCCATATGAGAGGCCCCCGGTGCAAAGGCACACAGCTAATTAGCTGTCAGGAGCGATGCAAACGCTAGCCCGGCCCCTCCCCGACAATCTCTCCCGGAATCGCCCTCCGCCACCGTGTGTCACCACATGATAAAAGGAAATATGTTCAAAGCTGAGCCACTAACAAGAGATGGGGAGGCTCACAGACACAGGCAGAAGCAGATTGCCTCTGACACTCTCCGAGGAAAGGGGGATAAATTAAAACCATTAAAAAAATAATTTGTCATGGTCAGGTTTCAGAAAGAACTTATTCTTGAAGAACAGGGCGTTCTGAGCGTCGCCTGGGAGGTGCCAGCAGAGGGGTGCAGGGCCTGGGCTCTGGGTGCAAACAGGCCCTGCCTCCTGCTCCCTGTGTGACCTGGGGCACCTCACTCCCGTGGCCTCAGTCTGCCCGACTGTAGAGTGGGGGCGATAAAAGTCCCTGCAGCATAAGGTTTGGGGGAGATCCTCTGAGATGAATGCATTTAAGTGCTCAGCATCATGGGGACATCATAGCGTGTGATAAATCATAGGCGCTCTGCACCCATGCTACTGCTGTAGGCACGTGGTCAAAATCTAATCTTTTCTTTTTTAAATATATATTTTATTGATTTTTTACAGAGAGGAAGAAAGAGGGATAGAGAGCTAGAAACATCGATGAGAGAGAATCATCGACCAGCTGCCTCCTGCACACCCCCTACCAGGGATGTGCCCGCAGCCAATGTACATGCCCTTGACCAGAATCGAACCCGGGACCTTTCAGTCCGCAGACCGACGCACTATCCATTGAGCCAAACCGGTTTTGGCGTGGTCAAATTCTTAACCTCTCTGTTTTCCCATCTCGAGCGAGAGGTGGCACCAGGACTCCTGCCCCCCAAGGGCCCTTGTGGGGTGTTGCAAGCGCCCAATAAGTGCTGGTGGGCGCTGGGGCCACAGCAGGGATGCTGATCAGCAGGAAAGCACTGGCTCTGTGCCCCGGGTTCAGGAACACAAGCATCTCAGGGCAGAAGGACAGCACCCAGATCATGGGTAGGAGGGGAGATGAGGGCAAACCATGAGGACTGGTAGCTTAAGACACTGCTGAGCACCCAGTTCTCAGGGGCCAGGCCTTTCCCCGGGTGACCTGAGCTCCTAGGAGAGGACGAGACCTTTTAGGACGCAGCCTCTGAAGCCGGTGTCACGGCTGTCTCAGTTGAATCCCCCCAAAATGCCGAGCTGGGCCTCACGTCTTTCCCACATGCCTCCCTTTCTGTCTGCAGCCGGGCTGGGCGGGTCAGCAGATGTCCCCGGGAAGAAAAACAAGAGCCCATCTGGACGCTGATGCGGACGGCTAAGGCTGCACATGGACTGAGTGTCCTCCTAGACAACAGCCCCTGTGCTCGTATTCTAGGACGTCGGGGCCCGTGGCGGGGCCCTGCAGCCCCGGCCCTTACAGCGCACTCCAGGGCCGATGGGCAAGCACAGGGCCGTCACCTCTCACCTTGGGAAGCGCTAGGATGGGGGGCGCGCAGGCAGGAGCACCCAGTGTGGCTTCCTGGAGGGGAGAGTGCCTGGAGGGGGCCCAGGAGAGTGCCATGAGTCAGCCCCTGTTGCCATAGAAACACACTCCTGCTGGATGAATCCACTGAACTGAAATATTTGACCTGACCGGTATCAAGGTCACTGAAAGTAGAGCCACAGCGTGACCTCAGAGACCAAAGGTGATGGCAGGGTTGGGTAGCTGAGAGGACTCGCTGGATGGGGAGGGACTGAAGCTAGCCCCTCGGTGCTGCTGGGAGGGCAGGTGGGTGTCTGAGGCCCCTCCCATGGGCCACCCCAGCCTGGGGCCACCATCCACGGTCCTTTCAGGGGCTTGTCCTGGGAGGGGGGGGTGGCCCTACCCCATCCCTTACTAGGTACCTCCTACTTCCTCCAGCCCCCTTCTCTGCAGCTTCCTCTCTTGTCGCTTTAGCTCCAGCCAGACGAGTGCCCTCATGCCAACCCTGTGCAGCTCTGTGCTGTCGCTTCCCCCTCCTGTGCCCCCGAGAGCCGTGACTGCAGTCTCTATCTGACAGCCCCGGAGGACTGTGTTTAGACCCTCAGACTCCGGAGGACTCAGCCAGGCCCTTTGGAGATCCAGAGCAAACATTCCCACCCCACGTTATTCTAGTAAGGGATGGGGAAGGGAGGACAATGACATACAGGCAGTGGTGTGCCAGAAGAGAGCTCAGCCCAGGGTAGTCCCCTATCCAGCCTGGGCATCAGGGAGGGCTTCCAGGAGGAGGAAGCACCTGCGTGAGATTCCCACAGACTCTCAGTGCCACTAGGTGGGAAAGGCGGGATGGGTGTTCCAAGTGGAAGTGACATCTCGCCTGGAGGTTAGGAGTGTGATCATGGGGCCCAGCCTGCTGGGGGCAGTTTGAAGGGGTGTAGCCTGGGAGTGGGGCCCCTCTCCAAGGGTCTCCAAATGTCTTACCGGGGCCATTTCATCCCGGGGTTTCATCCCCGGGGCAGAAGAGGCCCCTGAAAGATGGGGAGTAACGTCTTTGTGCGGACATGTGTCCTGGACGCAAAGTACGTTGTCTGCCTCCCTGCCCACCCAGATCCTTCTGGAGCACAAGGAACCCCACAGAGACCCCATGTCAGACTGGTCCCGTGCAGCGGGAGGAACCCGCCCACCGTCCCATGTGCCTGGCACTGCTGGCCAGAAGCTGGTCCCGGTGAGATGGGAGCCTCGGCCTCAGCCAACTGGACCTCGTCCGGGTTTCATCTGCTTCTACTCTGTGGAGCCCCCGAGTTCCTGGGGCCCAGTCTGTGTTCCACGCATTTTCATTTTATTTCTGACCTAGTGGTGCTAGGAGCACACCCCCCTCTATCCTTGGCACAACCTCTCTCTGAGACCTGGAAGCAGCCTCCAGCCTGGGGCTGGAGGGCGGAGGGAAGGGACTAGTCCCGGTGCTGCCTATACTCGGGGAGGTCCATCTGTGCCGGTGTCCGGCACCCAGCTCCAAGGTGCTGCCAGAGGCTCAAGCACTCTCTCTCCCTGCCGGCCTCCCAGCGGCTGTCATTCCAACATGGGTAGAGTCACGAAAGAGGGCTGTGAAAGTGGCCCCTCCCTTTGGGGGAACCCCTGATGTAGGGTGTGTCTAGAACACATAAGCATCGGGGCCAGGGGGATTAAGTCCTCCCATTTTGAGATCAGACTCTGGGTTGCTGTGTGATGCCATTTTAGTGACTTGGCCTCTCTGTGCCTTAGCTTTTGCCTCTGAGAAAGGAGACAGTAATGGTGCAATGGCAGTGTGTAGGGCTGTGGTGAAGAACAAACAGGCTGGGGCAGGTTGAAGGGGTGTAGACGGGGAGTGGGGCCTCCTGGCGTGCGTGGAGGTTGCCTGGCGTGTTGTAAATGCACAATAAACATTCACTGTTATCACCGCGTCACTGGCAGGGGTGGGGGGAGCTGCTGCCCTGTATGGCCACATTGGGAATGATGGGAGGGGAATAAACACCATTTTATTCTTCGGAGCAAGCAAGCGATGGACTTAGATGAACAAGGGCCTGCGGGTAGAAGCAGGGTGTGTAGATGAGGGCGGGCCGAGGAGGGAGTTGAAATTAGTTTATTTGCAGCAGGAAAAGCTTGTCACCCGTCTCAGCTGCCTGGCATGCCTGTTTCATAAGCAAAGCAGAAAGGAGCTTGGGCCACCCTCCAGTGGGGGAGGGGGTCCTGACTGCTGCTGATGGGAGCTGTCCCCTCCTGCTGAGTCTGACATCCAGGGACCCAGTCTCGCCGCCCTCCCGACCCCACCACATAGACCCTCTGCAAGCTCAGGCCCCCTCTGGCCTCCTCCTGAGTGTGCCCCGCCTGTCCCTTGTAAGTGGGATCCCCCCCCCTCCTTTGTGCTCAGCCCTTATCCTTGAGGTCCCATGTCCCCAGTGTGGGGAGCTGCCCCATGATCCAGACCAACACCCTGAGTGAGGGTCTCTGGCTCCGGAGGCCACCACTCCGCCAATGCTGCTGCGGGCAGACGCTGAAAGGACACGTGTCCAGGGCAGGTTCTGATTGTTGTGAGGGAGGAGTGTTCTGATCAGGCCTTGCAGGGTGCAGAGGAAGCGGGGGGGGGGGGGGGGCGAGGAGGGGCGGTGAGACCCCACTCACCCAGGTGTACGAGGCTCATGCAACCTAATGGCACACTTTTCCAGTCAGCATCCCAGGGTCAGGAGGGGAGGGCCCGTGTCCATGGTCAGGGGCGGCATGGACCCAGGTGTCTGCACTCAGCCCGGTGTGCTCTGGGGGCCCTGGGCCCCACGCTGTGGAGGACGGGTGCTGCCCTCCCGGGAGAGTAGCCTGGCAGCCGGCAGAGCCCCAGACAGGAGACGCGAAATGATGGATTCCAGGCCTTGGCGCCGGCTCCGAGGGAGGAAGGGAATCGCTCATGCTGTCAGGGGAAGGCTGTTCCAAGGACCCCGAGGCTCCTCAGGGGGCGGCGTGGCCTCCTCCCCAGGTTGTGGGCACCTTGGGGGGGCTGAAGGGACCTGCTTCTGCCCTGGGGGCACGGCTGTGTGTCTTCTCTCCCGAGGACACAGGAAGAGGGATTTGATACCTGGGACGGGAATGACCTTGCTTTGCTCAGTTAGGGAAACGGAGGCCCAAAAAGTGCGTTAATGCTTGTCAGGGCCCATCAGGGAGGCCTTGACCCTTCATTCCTGCTTTTGCTCCACCAGATTGGGGACCCGCTGATGGCCAGCTCTTCAGAGCTTCCCTGGGGCTTCCCTTTAACGGGGAGGAGTGACAGCGTCCACCAGGAGAGGGACCCGTGGTGGAGCTGAGCACCTGCTTCCTGCAAGGCTCCTGCGGCCACTCGTCCCCATGGGCCTATTTCTCCGAACCTCGAGGCAGCTTCTGTTGTCTTGCCTATTTCACAGATGGCAAGACCGAGGCCTGGCCGTCTACCTTGCTGACTGTCACTAGCAGACAGGGCGGAGACCCCCCTCCGAACTGCTGAGCCCTGCCTCCCCAGGAAGGGGAGGGGGTGGTGTGGGGTCTTAGAGAAAGAGTGAGAGCGGGAGGAAGGGGGTGAACATTTCCTGGGGGGTGTGGGGGCAGAGGAAGGATCTAGCGGACCCTGTGGGTACTGGTCACGGAGTCCCGTGCAGTTTCATCCTCAGAAAAACCCTATGTGACCCACATCGTTCAGTGGCCTGAGGGACTGACATCTGACTTGTTAAAAACCACGCTGTGTCCTGCCTCTTCCCACCTTCTCCCCCCACTGCAGGGGATGTCCTACCCGCTGAGCTGGGGGGACAGGAGGGAGCCTGCCGGGGTGGGTGGCTCTGCCCTCAGCCACAGGCCCTTAGGCCCTGGAGCAGCAGCTCCTTCCTGCCTCCGAGCAGGGATGCGTCTCCCGCTCAGCTAATTATGTGGAAAATTGGAAGAAATTGCATGAGCCTCAGTGGGAAATGAGGTCAGGGCTGAAGGTTATCAGAGCAGCAGCAGTGGCGGCCGCAGGCCTCCCGTGAGACTCCCTGCCCCTCCCCTGAGGCAGAGCCGCATCCGAGGCCTCCTCCCAAGCCCAGAGTCAGGAAGCAGGGGAAGCAGTGGGCAGCTAACCTCTCCCCCAGTGTGTGGCCCTATCCATAAAAATCCGGAAGTGAAATGTACCAACTTTCCCATCTCCTATCTGCCCGAGTCCTCTTCTCTTCCCAGTCACTCCCTCAGAGGCTCCCCAAGGATCCTGGCATGAAAGGGGGTACCGGGCGGCAGAGGGCTTGTCGTGGACCATTCAGGGACACTGCTGGGGACTGGCAGGAAGGAAGTGAGGGCAGTGAGTGTGTGTGTGTGTGTGTGTGTGTGTGTGCAGGGATGGGAGGCATTGGGTGCAGAGGCATGTGCATGCAGAACAGAGCCAAACCCCTTAGTCTGTACCTTACTGTTCTCACTGTCTCCAGCACCTCATTCAACAAATATTTATTGAGTACCTACTATGTGCCAGGCATATATTTTCTTCTGGCTATATTTACTTACCTCCATATTCTCTCTCTCTCTTTTTTCTTTTTGTTAATCCTCACTCGAGGATATTTTTCCATTGATTTTTAGAGAGAGTAGAAGTCGGGGGAGAGACAGAGAGAGAGAAACATTGATGTGAGGGAGACACATCGATTGGTTGCCTCCTGCATGCACCCTGACCAGGGTTGGGGATCAAGCCTGCAACCGAGGAACATGCCCTTGCCCGGATCAAATCTGGGACCCTTCAGTCTTTGGGCCGATGCTCCATCCACTGAGTCAAACTGGCTAGGGCTACCTCCATTCTCTTGAACACTTGACACTTTCCCTGTTTCCTCTGCTGGCAAACTCCTATTCACCCTTCAGAACCTTCAGCAGGTTGCCCCTCCTCAGGCAGCCAGTGCATTAAGACATTCTGCTGTGTAAGAGGCAGCAGAGTGTGCTGGTTACGCCTGGACGGTGGAGTCAGATACCTGGTTCAAACCCTGCCACAGACTAACCGGTGACCTTGGCCTCACCAGTTGCCTCTCTGAGCCTCCGTTTCTTCATCTGTGAAATGGAGATAATGGAAGTGTGTCTGCGTCAAGGCTGATTGAGTACGACATGTAAAGAACTTGGTTCACCACCCGTCACAGCCCAGGGGCCGTGTCAGGTTTGTCACCGTTGGTGGGAGGGGGTGGTTTTCTCAGCGCCCCCAGCCCCCGGAGCCTTCTCTTCTCCGTGTTCCCATAGCCTTCTCTTCTCCGTGTTCCCATAGCCCTCTCTGTCTATGTTCCCATAGCACTCACTCTCTGTCTTGCCACCCTAGTGGATTGTCCGGGCCTGGAACTCAGAAAGGTCACTGCTTTCCTGCTCTCACGCCTCGGGCCTGGGTAGGCAGGGCCCCCAGAGAGCATCAGTGCAGAGGCAGCATTGAACACAGAGCCTCTCTGGGCTCTGACGCTGCAGCAGCTGCACCCCAGGTCCTCCTCCTCATAGTGATGAGGATGGTGATGGTGATGATAATAAAAGCACCGGTCACACCACCCAGCAGGGACTGCACGGCGAACCCCTTCTGTCCTCTGCACTTTGCATTAGGCCCCCACCTGCCGCCCCCTTCCCACGGGACCCCACCCCATCCATGGGTCCTCGGTGGAGAGCAGTGTGGGCAGTGGGTGTCACTGTTCTTAGGAGAAGGTGTTGTAAGTCAGGGGAGTCCTTTTTGGGGCTGCAAACTGTGTAGGATAAAGGGCAGCCTTTGGCCCTAGCCCCGTGGTCAGCAAACCACGGCTCGTGAGCCGCATGTGGCTCTTTGGCCCCTTGAGTGTGGCTCTTCCACAAAATACCACGGCCCGGGCGAGTCTGTTTTGAAGAAGTGGCGTTAGAAGAAGTTTAAGTTTAAAAAAATTTGTCTCTCCAAAGAAATTTCAATGGTTGTACTGTTGATATTTGGCTCTGTTGACTAATGAGGTTGCCGACCACTGCCCTAGCCGGTTTGGCTCAGTGGATAGAGCGTCGGCCTGCTGACTGAAGGGTCCCAGGTTCGATTCCAGTCAAGGACATATACCCTAGGTTGCAGGCTCCTCCCTGGCCCGAGCCCTGGCCAGGGCTCATGCAGGAGGCAACCAATCGATGTGTCTCTCTCACATCGATGTTTCTCTCTGTCTTTCCTCTCTCTCTTCCACTCTCTCTAAAAGTCAACGGGAAAATATCCTTGGGTGAGGATTAAAAACAAAAACGGGCAGCCTTTATGGGTGTCCCGGTGTCTGACTGAACCGTGTCCGGCTGCCAAGGATGGGAGTGCAGCCTGAGAGGCTGGGCCCGCTGCTGTTGTGATCTCAGGGTGCAGCGGTCCCAGGTACCCTGGGGCTGGACAATTCACCTGTCAGCACAGACTCGGCGGGAGGGGTCCCAGCCATCCCAGCAGGAGTTCCCTTTCCAGGGGGACGTTGATTCTGTCACTCCTTGGTGATAACCCACGAGCCACCACCCCCTGCGGTGGACTTCAGGGGTCTTCTCTCTCCTCCGGAAGGGTCTTTGCTTATCTGCTCTCAAGCCTCTACTCAAAGCTGCCCAGACACCGGGTCTACAGGAGGAGACCCATGTCTACCCTGGCTGGTGGGCCTGCTTTCCCCACCTTCCGGCAGGCTCTGATTTAGACCAAGGTCCAGGGAGGGTGCGGGGGGCGGGGGGGGTGGGAGGGGGCCTAGGACATCCTCTGAGCCAGGGATTCCCACCTGGCTGCCGAGGTGGGCAGGGCTCCATCTTACAGGTGGAGAAAACGAGGGCAGGGCTTTTCAGAAACGTGCCCGAGGCCCCTGGAGCCACACCATTTCTTCTTCTTCTTCTTCTTTTTATTGCCATGATGTTTAATACGGAGGCTGAGGGATGAAAATAAATGAACCACCCCCACATCCAGTTTCCTCCTAATTGACAAGTTGGCAGCCTCCTGAGGGCTGGCGGCCCTCCGGGGGGATCGTCCCACGTCCTACCTCTGCAGCCGATAACGGGGAGAGGGCTGCCCTAGCGGCATCAGAGGCTGACTGGGAGGTGGGCGTAATTGACTTGTAACATACAGACCATGACAGGCTGTCATCTGTGTCAGGCTCGGGTGGGAGTGCACCTGTTAGTGCGTGTGTGCTGTGTATGTGCATGCTGTGTGTGCGTGTGTGTGTGTGTATGTGTGTGTGTGTGTGTGTGTTCCCTCCCTCGGGTTTTAAGAAGATAACAACCTCTCCCGATTCAGGAAAGCCTTACAAACACAATGAAGGCGGCAGACGGGGCTGGGAACTGGGACAGAACCAGGGACTCCCAGCTCCCTGGAGCTTCCTCCCACGCTCTGCCTGCCCAGCCTTTCCCCTGCCCCCTCCAGATGCCCCTCTCTCCAGTCTCCCCTGCCCCCCCTGGAAACCCAAACGAGGGTTCCAGTGCCCTTGAAAAGTAGCCGAGCCCGGCTGGTGTTGCTCAGTGGTGGAGCATCAATCTATGAACCAGGAGGTCACAGTTTGATTCCTGGTCCGGGCACATGCCTGGGTTGTGGGCTTGATCCCCAGTAGGGGGCGTGCGGGAGGCAGCCGATCAGTGATTCCCTCATCGTTGATGTGGCTATCTCTCTCTCCTCCTCCCTTCCTTTCTCTGGAGTCAGTTAATATCCTATATAGTAAAAGGCCAGGGACCATAAGCGTCATGACCATAATGACCACTCAGCCAGTCGCCATGAGGTGCATCGACCACCTCTCGGTCCCTCCCCACCCGGCCCACGAGCTGGTAAGCTGCGGTGGGCAGGGCGGTGCGCAGCAAGCGGCTGCTAGCTACTCGCACACGATTTCATGCACTGGGGGTGAGAGGTGGCCCTGTAGGTAGGGTGCGTGTGCTTCACACACACACCGCTGACCCACCAGAACCGGAGACAGTGCCTCGCGTAGCCGCATTCCACGGACGGTGTTGAGCGTTTTGGAGTTTGCGTAGCCAGCCCCCATTTTCCAGGTGTGAACACCGAGGCCCAGAAAGGTAAGTGACGTGCCTGAGGCTGCACAGCTGGTAGAGCAGGGACACAAACTCAAGTCCACGAGGCTCCACCCGCCTGCTCTTCATGCAGTGCTGCCACGTGGCCTTCTCCTGGGGGCCTGCTGTGGCTTCACCCTCTAGAGTCACTCTGGCCAGAAGGGACTGGACAGGTGCTGGGTAGTGGCCTCGCTGGGCTACTGGCTCCCTGAACAGACTCCTGGTGCTCCAGCCCTTCACCTGCGGCCCCCGCCCAGCCCTGTGTGTGGGCTCTGGGAGAGGCGAGAGCACACCGGCACTCGTCCCTCCAAGGCCTGCAGGCCATCTCAGCCAGGCAGGGACCGTGGTGACCAGCTGCTCTCCCCGGGGCATCCTTCAGGTGCCCCATCTGGTGTCCTCCTCCAGGGTCATTTGTCTTGGTGACATCAGGGTTCCACTCCCTCTGCCCGGCTGACTCTCTGAGGACACAGCCGCCTGGACGCTCGGCCTCGCGAGCTCCAGACGCCGAGGTGGCCAGAGGTGGGTGGTTCCATTTGCATCCTCTTTTCAGATATTCTCAGAATCTGGAAACAGTTAAAGCAGCCCAGTGGGGGCCGACTTGATTAAATCAGCGCGCGCGCGCAGGCTGTTGTGCTTGCTGCATTGATGCTGCCCTGGGCTGCCCGCTTTGTTACCGCTCGGTCCGGCGTGTGGCCTTGAAGGAAACGCGCGCCAGAGGGAGGAAAAGATCCATTTAATAATCCTTGGAAGGCCGGCTCCCGCGAGCCGCAGAGAGCATCGCCCCGGGTGTTTCCGGGGTGGGAGAGGTTCTGGATGAGGTCTTGCCATCCGCTCTGGAAAGAGCAGTTTCTAAATGGGCCTGTCTGCGGCTTCCGACAGCCCATCCATCCCGGGCCAGACGGAGGAAGAGAGAATGGGAAGCAGGCAAACCGTGAGGGCTTCCCATGTCTCTCTCGTCTTCAGGGGCTCCGCCAGCTTTGGTTTCTTCGGTTCTGAACTGGAGCCGATGCCCCCTGTACAGTGGCTTGCTTAGAGGCACCGTGGATGCTCTCAGGCCCCTTCCCCCCGTCTCCCTTGCCTCTTCACCCTGCAGCCTGGCCTCCAGCCACCTGCCCCCGAATAGATCTCTTTTTCCAGGTGCTTTCTGGGCCCCAGGAGCACCCCCATCCTGCTGCGGGGCAGGCCAGCGTGCTGGAGGTTAGCGCCCTTCCCCCGTGACTGAGGAATCGGTGTACAGGTACCCCAGCCCCCTCCCATCAGGAGGGTCATTGATCGTATCTTCGTAGTGGTTGCTAGAGCTCCCTGGCAAGCAGGATGGAGGAGGATGGAGGACTGGGTGACCTGCTCAGCCTGGCTCTCTCCGCCGGTTATCCTTCGCTTCCTGCCTTCCTCCCCTCCTCCCTGCTGTCCTGACAGGTCTGCTCACACATGGGTCTTTGTCTGCCTCTGCTTGCGCCTGGGGTTCAGTGGGATGCAGACTCTGGCTCGGGGACACAAGGCCCGGTGGCAAAGTGTCATTGTGGCTGTTGCATCAGCAGTCTTTCTGGGGCAAATGGAGAGACGTCCCCAGAGCCTGAAGCTCCGCCGGGGCCAGGGAGAAAGGGTTTACAAAGTGCTTATCTGTTGCTGATAGCGTGGCCCCGTCCTAGGGGCAGCTGGGGCTACCAGAAGCAGCCCTGGTTCACACCTGGAAACAGAGGCTCGGAGAGGCCAAGACACCTCTGGGGTCACAGGCCCATAACCTCCTTTTCAGTGGCACCTGGGACAGAGTCCCAGTGGGGGGGCAGCATTGCCTGGAGGGAGGGTGTTGGGGGAGAGGGGCCGTTTCTGGTCACATTCTGGAAAGATGTTTTCATTCTAGGGAAGCAGCCAGAGGCCCCCAGGGCTGGAGTAGGGCGACCTTGGGAGTGTCTGTGGGGTCCTCATGGCCAGTGTCTCAGGAGGCTTTCTCAAAAGGACTGTTTTTCTTGCAAACACCCTCCCGCCCCGCCCTTCCCTCTGTGGAGGAGGCTCCCGGAGCCCCGCCGATGGACAGGCTATTGGGTGTGTGACCCTGCCCAGCGCAGGCCACTGACCCTCTGAGCACAAGCTGTAGGTGTGCCCCAGGCCCGCCATTAGCTCAGAGACAGGCAGCCCCATGCTCTCCTCTCCTGCGTGGCTCCCATTCCGGGGGCGTTTCGGGTTTGCTCCAGCTTTGCCCGTGCTTTGGAACGGCTTCGAGCGTGGGAACGATCCGTTCCTAAAAGTTCGAAGGAACCTCGTCTGGCCTTCCCCATGCCTGCAGTTAATCCTGTGACAACTTCTCTGTCTCTTCCCGGCTCTGAGGTCTGTTCGTGTTTCTACTTCTCTTGGATGAATTTTGGCACTTCCTACTTTCTGCAAAACGGTCTGGTTTTGGTGAGGTCTTCCTACGTGCCGCGTGCAGCTGCACGTGGTGTTCCGTAGCCCCTGAGCGTCTGCCAATCGGCGCCCACCTCGCCTTCCCACCCCCCCTCCCACCACCCCTTCTCACCACCCCTTCCCACCACCCCTTCCCACCCACCTCCCAGGCCCTGGCACCTGCAGCCAGCCCTCCTGGCAGTGCTGGGGGCTTGGTTAAGGGGCATGAGAAGGAGGGAAGAGAGCCCTGTAGCGCTGTCTGTGCCACCGTGTCCCTGTTCTCGGGCAAGAACAGAAGCCAGGACTGGCTGGGAGTTGACACGATGACAGCCTGGAGGTGAAAGGTGAGAGCTTCGAGGCCACAGAGGCCTGCTCCGGCCCAAGCTGCACCCTCAGCGTTAGGGGACGTTCAGCCTCTCCAACCCCACGTCCCCGTCTCTGACATGGGGCGACTGTCACCCACTGCCCCAGGGGTTGAAAGGGAGACACGGGAGCATCAAAGCCAAGCGAAGTGTCCACGTGAGAAAGGGTGTTACTGTATGGACTTACACCTCAGCAGACCTGACTTTGGAAGGAACGTTTTGAAGGAATTTACACATGAATGTTCACAGCAGCATTGTTCACAATGGTCAAAAGGTGGGAACAGCCCCGGTGTCCATCCACAGATGACAGACAAAACGTTGTGCATCTACACAAGGGAGCATCACTCGGCCATTAAGAGGGGTGAAGCACGGCCCGGCCTCGGGGCTCGGTTGGCTGGAGTGTTGTCTGATACACCAAAAGGTGGCAGGTTCGATTCCCTGTCAGGGCGCGTATGGAAGGCAACTGATGGATGTTTCTCTCTCTCTCTCTCCCTCTCTTTTTTTGTCTCCCTCCTTCCCTGGCTCCCTTAAAAGAATATCTTCAAAAAAAGAAAAAGAAAAAAGGAATGACATTACAATATGGATGATCCTTGACAACATCATATATCACAGAAGGCCACATGTGAATGATTCCATGTATATGAAATATCTAGAATAGAAAAATCCGTGGAGACAGACAGCAGATTAGTGGTTGCCAGGGGCTGGGGGGAGGGGTGGAGTGACAGCTAATGGATGCGGGTTTCTGTCTGGGGTGATGAGAGCATCCTGGAGCTCCATCGAGGTGGTTGCACAACCTAGGGAATGTACTCCGTGCCACTAACTGGTTTACTTGAAACGGCTAGAGATCAGGCTTATCTTACATGGGTTTTGCCGTCACCACCACAACAGAGAGTTAAGGGAGAGGGAGAGGTGTGCCGGGTGCTGAGTGACACCCGGACTCCCAAGGCTCTGGTCGGGCTTGGCCCCCGGGCTTGTGGCCCGGGTTCCAGCAGCTGTGCTCTCTGCTCCCTGGGGGAGTAAGGAACCGCGCGGGACTACGGACAGTGCTCCTGCGCTCTGCAAGCTGGGCACCCGTTTCCCTCTCACCAGTGGTAGGAACGGAACCCAGAGCTCCGGTCCAGCCGGTCCAGTCCCTGGCACCTGGACCCTGCAGGCTCCCCAGCACCCTGGCCCTGCAACCTGCAGTTCTTGGGGAGAGGATGCATTTTCTGCAGTTTCTCTGTCAGCAGCCTTGAGGATCAGTTATAGCTTCCTAATTATAGCTTGTTGGCAGCCCGTGTCTAGTGCTGGGAGGTGGTCAGCAGTGAGAGGCCACATGCAGTTCTGCTGGGCCTGGCCACTGAGCGTGGCATGGAACGGTCAGCTGGCCACAGGCACTGACCTGGGCCTGTGCTGGCCCCGCCTACAGGCAGAGGAAGATTCCAGAGCACCTAGCCGCAGAATTGGAAGGAGGGAGGGGAGTTCCAGCCAGGGAGAGCTCGTCGACACCTAAGGAAAGGCCACATAGAAGGCGGCCAGGGGGAGGGAGGGTGGGAGGAGAAGGAAGCCCAGGCCCAGGACCTGCGAGAGCAGAGGCCAGAGGTGGGAAGGCGAGAGCTCGGGGCTCTAAGAGGCTGTGCCCCCGGCAGTGGCAGGAGCCTCTTGAGGGAAGTGCCTCTGCGTGATCCGCCTCACCAGGTTCATCGTAGCTTCCACTGAGCGCAAGCCACACCAAGGAAAGGAGGGACGGTGCTGAAGCCAGCACCCAGCATGGCCATCCATTGACCCATGGGGTCAAGGTCCATCTCAGGGGTCTGACCTGGAGCTAGGGAGCCAGTCAGGGCACAGGGACCCAACAAGGGAACATTGAGGTCCCGCCCCTCACCCCAGGCCCCAGACCCAGGTGGGAGCTGAGCCAAGGGACACCAGGGTGCTGAGTCCCATGCTCCCAGCAGATGGCAACCTTGGTCCAGGAAGGGAAGAGGCCTACCTGGGAAGAGGCAGATGGCTGAGCAGCCCTGCCTGTACGCTGCCCTTTGGCCCCTGCTTATTTCCGCACAGGTGGGTGCAAGGCCTCACACAGGCCCTCCCTCCGCTTCAGTGGGGCTGTAGCAAAGCCGGGCGGGTGCTTCCTAAGTCCCTGGGCCTTGGAGGTGCCCATACCAATAAGGGGCTTATTCCTGCCTTAGAGAGTGGAGAGCTGATAGGTAATTGTGCTAGCATGGCGCCTGGCAGGTAGGCAAAGCCTCAGAGAAGGTCGTTCTAACTATCAGATTGTGTTGGCAGGGTTCCCATCCCCACTTTTCAGATGAGGAAACTGAGGCCCAGAGAGGTTGAATTACTTGCCCAAAGTCACACAGCTTGGAGGATTACACCAGGCCAGTTCTGGGGCAGCCTGGTGGCTGCTAATTTTTGCTGCGCACTTGCTGTGTGCGCTGTCTGAGCATCTGACACGAATCTTCAGACTTAATTCAAAGGTGGAAACTGAGGCAGGAGGACCTAAGGAAGGTGGCCCAGGAGCCTCTGCCGTCCTGCACACAGAGGGGTCATGGGCCGTAAGACAGGCAGCCTCGAAGGCTTTCCCAGATCAGTTCAGAGGAGGCACAATGGTGGCCGCTCTTACTCCAGTTATGTCATTTAAACCTTACGGCTGCCACATGAGAAAGGTCATTATCATCACCCCTGTTTTACAGATGTCAAAGCTGAGGAGAGAGGTGCCCAGTTGTCATGGCCAAAGTGCAGGATTTGATCCCAAGTGGGCGAGGGGCTCCTGGACCCCCCTGCACGGGCAAGAGGGACTCCCCACTGACCCAGGCTCTGCAGGTCTCGGCCTGAGCTCTCCCTCTCTTCTTGCTGCGGAGCCATGGGGCCGAGAGGGTGGGGGCAGTGGTGGGCCTTGTCTGCTCCGTGAGCCAGGGGCCCGGCACCCCATTGCTCACGTTGCTTTTCTGGATTTGTTTTTATTTGCTTGTTTTCCATTAGCTTTTTTGAGAAAGGTGACATTGTATTTAATGCAGATGTTTTTTAAAGAATCACTTGACCCTGACTTGTGATTTCTCTATGAGCATGAAGCCATGAAGTTTTTGATTATTGGTTTTTGTGTGTGTGTGTGTGTTTTACCTCACATATTTTGGGGGTATGTTTGTACTCCAAATTTTTAAAAATGCAAATGATGTGATATTATGTGGTATCAAACAAGAGGTTTTGGGGGCCTGGTTTATTCCTCCAGCTCAGGTGCTGAGCACTGTGGCTCATGCCATGGAGGGTAAGAGGACTGGGGGGAAGGCATTAGGAAGTTTGTAGTCTGAGTCCCTGGAGGGGCGACCCATGCTTTCCTGCTCACGATCTTGAAACACCTTCTCCCCGCCCAGCTTGCCTGCCATTCATCCCACTTAAAGGAGCTCTTGGGGCCCTGGCTGGTGTGGCTCAGTTGGCTGATCGTCATCCCATGCACCAAGAGGTCACTGGTTTGATTCCTAGTCATGGCACATGCCCAGGCTGTGAGTTTGATCTCTAGTAGGGGGTGGGCAGGAGGCAGCCAATCAAGGTTTCTCTCTCTCTGTCTAAAACCAGTAGTCAAAACTATATTTAAAGTAGGTCCCGGGCCTGGAGCCTCACTTTCCTCATCTGTAACAGGGATCGAGCCATCCTGCCTGCTTCTCAGGGTTGTTGGGGAGCCACTGAGCCCTGTGTCTGAATGCCTGTGAGTCTGCCAGAAGCTCTGCCAGCATTGCAGGTGGTTGCTTTCTGAGCCCCAATTTCTTTAGTCTTCACTCAGATCCCTGAGGCTTTCTGTCCCTCCCCTGACCAAGGTAGGATCGGAATCTTGAGAAAAGCATCTTTCCTGATGGAAGGAACAGCACTTCAGAGCAAACGAGGGCTTTCGTCTGTCGGAATCCTTTGCCAGGGAGACAGCGTTCACTGAGTTCAAGTGCGTGACTCCGGGAGCTATCTGGAATTATTTCATTCTTTGTACCCGCGGCGTTAGTGGGGAGATTGAGCCCTGCCCAGGCCCCGGAGAGCACTCCCTTCACCCGAGGGTTGCTGAAGTCAGCACTTTCATTGGCAGTTTTCCTAGGGCTGGAAGGCCTGCCGCTCTGTTCCAGAGCCCATGTGATTTTGGAGCAGACGGAACTGGCCCTTGGAGACCGCGCTGCCCTGCAGGTGAAGCCTTCGGTGTGGTGGGAGGAGCCCGGGGAATGTGCATCCGGGTCCTGCTTCTGCCTGCCGGTGACCTTGGGCAGGTCCCCCACCCACCCACCCAGGCTGAGGCTTCTCTGCCCGAGACTCCTTCCAGCACCGAAGCTCCCCCTTCCATCGGTGAGGGGTCATCTCTGGGCTGACGTCATGGGCCCAGGATCTCTTTTATTTGGGTATCCCCCCCACACACACACTCGTTCCTGCTAACTATTATCCCTCGTTTACAAAAGGTCACCCCTGCTTCCTCGTATTTGCATAAATGTTTTTCCATTTTCAAAGTCCTCTGAGGACATGGTCTTGTGTAACTGTGTCTGGCTTTGTAGAAAACCAGCGCAGAGAGAAGCAGAGGGAGCGGGGACAATGGCCAGGCTGGTGCGGCCAAAATTGGCTCCTCAGGACTGAGTCATCACCAAGTCCTGGGTTGCTTGCCTAGAACCTCAGCGGTCGCCAACCTTTCGGACCTCACGGACCACCGGTTGGCAACTGCTGGCCTAGATATGTGGTTGGCAAACCGCGGCTCGCAGCTCTTTGGTCCCTTGAGTGTGGCTCTTCTACAAGATACCACGGCCTGGGCGAGTCTATTTTGAAGAAGTGGCGTTAGAAGAAGTTTAAGTTTAAAAAGTTTGGCTCTCAGGAGAAATTTCAATCGCTGTACTGTTGATATTTGGCTCTGTTGACTAATGAGTTTGCCGACCACTGGCTTAGATCATCCTGGCTGTTTGCTTCATCAATGAGGCCCTGGGAAGGGCCAAGCCGGGTGGAAGAGCTGGGCCAGGTGCCCTTGCTGTGCCATGTCTCTGACGGGATGTGGGGAAGTTTGGGAAGATGGGCTCTCTCTGCTCTAAAGTTATTTAAGACCCAGAAAATGAACCCACAATGCAAGCAGCCTCTCTTTCAACATAAGCACCATTAAGCTTCAGAGCTGCAAGGAATCTTACAGGCCGCCAGCTCTGAACCTTACGGGGGTGGGGCAGGGGGCCGCCCGAGGCCCGGAGAAGCCAGGTGACTTACCGGGGTCATGAATTCTTGACAGCAGGCAAGCGATGGAATAGCACTCAGCACTCGGTGGTGATGTTCACCCCCCACGCCCCCCAAACCAGCCACGGAGCAGCTCAAAGCAGCCCCAGCCACAAGTTAATTAACCCTCCCAGCACCTCTCCAAAGGAGATAATTATTACTCATATCCCCTCCATAGGTGGTTAAACCCAGGCCCACAGGGGTTGAGCGAGTGTATTAAATGCCAAATGGAGGAGTTACCCTGCATCGAGCTTAATCTAACCTGCCTCTTAATTAGTCTGGGCTATTAGTCTCCAAGTACTTTCAAAGACTCCATCTTTGTTGTTTTCTTATAAAAACCATATGCAACACTCCAGAAAAGGAAAATCCCAGAAGAACATAAAGCATCCAACCTGGTTTCCCGTGGGCAGGACCGAAGCGAGTGGGCATGGTTTTGGGGGGCGAGGAGGTTATATCCTGAGGCTCGACTGTCTCTTTTATGAACCAGCCCACTTCCCGCGTTATGGGTGACATTATGGGGAAGGGTGTGGAGAAGTGGGGTGCAAGAGACGAGGGTTCCTTCCGAGCCTCATCGCCACTGTCGTGCGTTCAGGTCCACAAATGACACTGGATAGATCCGCCTTGTCTGAGCAGGGCACGGTCACCATGACATCCAGGATCATTTAGCTGGAGATCACAGGGTCCCCGGGTCCAGCCACCCCATGTGCAGAGCGCTCGCTTCCATTGCTCATGGCCAGGGGAACCCCAAAGGCTCTTGTGTGTTTTTTTTCCTAGGAGAATTTTTATCATAAATTATGACTTCTCTCTTTCTACCCATAATTTGATATGTTTTCTATATTAGATTTGCCTTTATCACCTATTATAAGGCTTTGTTTCCTGATTAATTTGTATAATTCAATGCTGTATCCATACCTAAGGCTGCATAGCCAATCTCCCCCCAAACTTACTGGCTTAAAACCACAGTCATCATTGACTATCTCCCAGTTTCTGTGGGTTAGGACTTGGGGAGTGGCTCAAGTAGGCGGTTCTGGCTGAAGGCTTTTCAAGATGTTGGCTGGGTCTGGAATCACCTGCAGGCTGGCCCGGGGCGGGAGGGATTGCTTCCAGGGTGGTACCTTCACATGGCAGGCGAGTTGGGTCCTCTCCACAGGGCTGCTTGAGCAACCTCACAACATGGTGGCTGGATTCCCAGTGCCAGCAGCCAGCAAAGCCTGGTGTAATGGGGGACACCTGATGACCCAGCCTCAGAAGTCGGGAACTGTCCTTTCCCTTCGCCCTATTTCACCAGCCACACACCTCTGCCCTGTGCTCTTCTGCTCTAGTTCACTGCCTCCAACACCCCCTCCTCGCTCTGTCCTACCCAAGTGCTGAATTGGCAAAAGCTGAAAATAGTCTGCTGGGGGCCCTGTGGCTGCTGGAGATGAGTGGGTGCCAGGCCTGTGGTGCCCCAGGCTTCTTAGCTCCGCTTGGCTTTCAACGGGGCCCCTCTCTTTGTCTCCTGAGGCTGCAGCTGACAGTGACCCATGCACACTGTTGTTCTGGAGCCCTGAGGGGCTTAAGGGGCACCCTGGTTGTTGCCCACTGCTGCCAGGGAATGGGGTTGGGCCATCGCTAAAGCCTTGGACACCCTCTCTGGAGGTGAACCGCAGAGTTCCAGAAAACAAAGTGTTATTGCTCTGTGCAGCCTTGTCGGGCCCGTGGGCCAAAGAAGGGCCCCAAACGGAGAGTGAAAACAGCATTCACAGGTGTTTATGCAGCTGGGTCCTGTTCTGAGTGCTTCCTAGGTACATTCGTTCATTTATTCTTCAGACAACCCCTAGGGAGTAGAGACTATTATCCCCATTTTATCGATGAGGAAGCTGAGGCCCAGAGAAGTTAAGCCACTTGCCTAAGGCCACACAGCTAGGAAATGGGATTTGAACCCAAGCGGTGTGGCTCCAGGGTTTCTACTCGTATCCATTCTCCCATATACCTCTCCTGCCTGGTGCCCTTGGGCCCTTCTCTTTGCCCTTGTGGGCCTCAGTTTTCTTGTGTGACTACAATGGAGGGGAGAGAAGGGAGGCAGGACTGCAGTCTCTCCTCCCTCCTCGCCATTCAGTGCGTGCGTGCCCACGGCTGTGGCTCTCTCCAGGACAGCCGCCTGCCAGCCCTCAGAAGCACACTGTTCTGCTTTCAAGATGCCCCCGGCCCAGGAGATGGCCCTGCAGGTCAGGAGGCCAGGAGAATTGAGAATCTGCCTGATGGGCTGTGCTTTAGCTGTCGCTGCAGGATGACTCTTGGCGTGTAATCACAGCGTGCGGCATGGGGACAAAGAACAAGACAGCAGAGAACCATCAGACAGAGAGAAGGCGGGAGAGGGCAGAGCGGGCGGGGCCAGGCCTGGAGCCTCCGCTTACATCCACTAGGCGAGAACCAGGAGAGGCGGCCGCAAGACCTGCCCCCCATGCCCTCCTCTCTACGCCTGCCCTAGACTAACCTGATCTCCTGGCAGCACGCCCTCCCTCGGCCCCCAGGCCTCGGTGATGACAGCACACAGCCTCGGCTTTTCCTGTCCACCAATTAAGGGATTTACTGGGTTGACGATTCTTGGAAACTCTGTGCAGATGTTGTGTTCAAGCCAGTGAGGGGGAGGCAAGGGTCCGCTAACTGGGTGTCAAACTCCTGCTGCTGGGAGCGTCGTGGTCGCTGGTCTGTTGGGATCATTCGGGCCGGAGGGAATACTAGGAAAATGGTGGCCCCTGGAACAATAAAGGAAGGCTGGCGGGTGCCGGGTGAGGGCTGGCACACGCAGACCACCGCGCAGCAGAGGCTGCCCTCTCGGCTGCTGCAGGCAGACTTTCTTTCTTCCTTTTTTTTATTTTTTTAAATATATTTTATTGATTTTTTTACAGAGAGGAAGGGAGAGGGATAGAGAGCTAGAAACATCGATGAGAGAGAAACATCAATCAGCTGCCTCCTGCACACCCCCCACTGGGTATGTGCCCGCAACCAAGGTACATGCCCTTGACCGGAATCGAACCTGGGACCCCTCAGTCCGAAGGCCGACGCTCTATCCACTGAGCCAAACCGGTTTCGGCATGCAGGCAGACTTTCACTAGCAGGCAGGTGACAGGCATTGCTGAGATTTCAGCCCAAGGGTGTGTGGGCCCTGTTTTGGTACCAGGTCTATAATAACAAACTCTAATTTGAATTAAAAAATTAGTGAGCATAGAGGCAACGATGGAAATACAAAATTCCTGTGTGCAGACACTGCAGTAACCATTGTTTCAGACAAGCATCATCAGTGGGTGCTGAAATCAGTGGGTGACCGACAGTAGGATGGAAACAGGATGTTTGCATCGGCTCAGAGTATCTCCCCACGAGATCCTTGCGGATTTTGAAGGAGAAAGTGGTCACTTCCAAGTAGGCAGGTGCCACCCACACCAAGTGATCAATGTTATAACCACGAGGGAGGGACAACGACCTCATGGCCTCCTGATAGCACACACTGAGAAGGACACAGGGTCGCTCCTGGGGTATTCCTGCCCAGAATGGCCTGTTCGGTTAAACTTAGGTGAGTGTGTGCTTCTAGACCTAGCTGATTCTGCACCAGGTGGGGTCCGGGCAGCCTCTCACTGCACAGTACCCCTCCCCAGAGCTGGTAGGACAGGCAGTCACAGGCCCTCCCCGACCTAGCACAGAGCCTACTTGGACAAAACCCTGGTGCCTCATACACACAGTGAAGGCTGCAGAATTCTACGGGGCCCGCCCACGCCCGGGTGCGCGGTTTTGATCCAGTTCGTTTCAGCGTCACAGGGATCCATGCGGGAAAACAGACCTTCCTGGCAGCCGAGAGGAAGCAAAAGGGAACGAGGGGCTGGCTGTTGGGTGAGGCTGGTTACCTGGGAGACTGGGTGGCTCCCTGGACTGTTAGCTCAGAAGAGATGGAGAGGCCTGGCAGATCGCTGAGCGTCCCTTCCTCTCTTCACCCCTCGTCCTGAGCGCCCCTCCATGGGGCCGACATGTGTGTCCCGCTCACCAGGAGGAGGTCAGCAGGCCCCGCCATGAAAAACAAGCAAGGCAGAGGGCCTGCTCCCCGAGCTTGTTAGCGGGGAACACAATGGCCACTTGATATTTCCCGAGGAAGGGTTCAGGCGGGTCACCCACGTGTTGGCATAAGCGCTTGGTATCCTGGCCAAGTGACTCATTCAAAATGGGAACGTTTATTTGAGGGAATGTGTGACGATGTGGCCCTGGAAAAGAGAAAGGGGAGTCAGTATCCGTGTGCCCGGCTGGTCTCCCCTAAAATCGCTGCTGTCACCCACCTCCCTGAACTGGCCACTTGGCATCTGGGGTGTCCATTCACAAGTGGTGGTGGTAGGTGGGGGGGTGGCGCTTGCAAATGTCGTCCGTCCTGACAATGGCTTGTTGTGGAGAGCCTGGCCTGGAAGCGGGGCCTGGACAATAATGAGCTGCAGTCAGGAGGTGCTCGCCGGCTGCCAACACTTACTTGGCACTGCGGTTTACACGTCTATTAGTCCAAGTGCCCAGCAGCTTCAGATGGGTTGGGATTTGTTTGGAAAGATGAAAGATTGGGGGGCTATTTGAACATCTGTTCTGGTATCACTTGGGGAGTTTCAAGTCTGTATTACCAGCCTGGGTGGGATGTTTGATTCCCTGCGTAGGGAGTTTAAAAAAAAAAAAGAAGAAGAAGAGAGTGAAAATGAGACGTGAGTTTTTGCCTGATCCTGTGTTGTGGTTCTGGGGGCTGGGGCACCTCAAGGAGCAGCTTTGCTTAAGGAGAAGCTGTTGCAAAATGGGCTCCTGGCCCCGAGAGGGCCGGTGGCTGCAGGCTCCGGGGTCACACCGCCTGCCCCCGAGTTGCTGCCGCCTCGGCTCGGCTCGGCTCTCGGCGCCTCTGGTCTCCCCGTGCATCTCTGGGGACAGGGACAGCAGATGAGTGTTCTGCAGTGTCACCGAGAACTCTGGCTCGTGCGAGGGACCAGCTGGAGGCGAGCGCTGGGGTCTGTTCGAGACAGATGGCTCTGTCAGATTTGGCTCCCGGAAATTGTGCAAGACATGCGACACTTGGCGGGACTGCAGAGGCCTGGGCTCCCCGGGTGGCCTCAGGGGCCGGCTCAGTGGGGCCCAGAGAGAACAGAAGGGGGTGGCCCACTGCCTGCCTGCCCCCTGCACCACCCACTCTGTGGTTTTATGGGAGGACTTCTTGGAGGACCTTACAGCTTAACAATCGTTCTCACAATGACCCGCGAGGCCTTTCACCATCTGCCCGCACCCCACTCTGGCCTCATCTCACTCCACTCTAGCCCAGCTGGCCTTTCTCCTTCTCAAGCACACCAGTCATGTGGCTACCCCAGGGCCCTTGCACTTGCTGCACCCTCTGCCTGGCCCGCTCTTCCTCTTGCTATCTGCGTGGCTGGCATCCTCACTTCCTTTCCGGTCTTTCCTCCATCGTTACCTTCTCCGAGAGGCCTTTCCTAACCACCCTATCCAACATTCCAGGCTCCAACTTGACAATTTCCTTCCCCCCTTCCAAGCGTTATTTTCCTCCTTCACATGTGTTGCTGACATGCTGTTTTACTTGTTTTCTCTCTGTCTCCCTTAACCCCACCGAAACCTAAGCCAGCTCCATTAACTCCGTGGGCGGCCTGGTTTGTTTATGGCTGCGTGCACAGTTCCTGGAACAGTGCCTGGCACACAGTAGGTGCTTAATAAACTTTTGTGGAAGGAAGAAATGAACATCGGTGAGAAACAAGCACTATCAACCTCCTTCCTCCGTTTTCAGTTTTAAAAAATAATGAAAGAGGCACGGACTCTGAATTCCCTGGGGAATGTCAAAGGCATGGGAGGGAGCCTCCCAGGCAGGAAAGCCACCAGGCACATGGGCCCAGACAGAGCCTGGGAGCCACCTGCCTGAGGTGACACCAAGCACCTCTGCACCCCTCGCCCACCCGGCAGCCTGAGCCGACTGTGATGAGGATGTTGGCAGCCTGGGGATCTGCGACGTCTCACCCACCAGCTGGGGACTGAGAAGGTTCAAGGGCGACTTGGTCATAAGGAGCCCTCTGTCTGGGGGCCACTTAGGATGGCAGCAGTCAGGGATGCAGTCTGCTCCGCAGAGCGGGGACCAGAGCCACGTGGGGTCCCGATGGCTGCCTGGGGGAGGTGGCCTTTGTGCCTGTGTCAGTGGAATCTGGAGGGAGGCATTTCAGCCCCAACAGAGCTGGAAAGCAGGGAGGCCAGTCTGTCAGCGTCCACACAAGGCACCCACCCTGGGGAGGGGGGACCAGGTGCTGAAAACCAGCCCCCTTCTGCCAGTGAGGCACGAGCCCTGGCCTGGCAAGGCTTGGTGTGGGTGGCCTCGGGGATGCTTTGAGGAGAGTAAGTTGGTGAGAGAGCATGGGGTCTGGACGCCCTTCTTACCTCCACCTGGGGGGTCAGCGCAGCAGCAGCCCTCACCATCTCCGAACAATCAGACCCTGTTCTCAAAGCGGATTTTATTTTTCGAACAACTTCAGCAAAGCAGTGTCCCACAAGGCATCGCCTGACACTTTGTGATTCCCAGCCAGATGCAAAGCTCACGCTCTCACGATCTCACGATCAGGTGGGAACCCACTGCCCAGCTGGGGCCCAGTGCCTTGCCCCCACAGTCCTGGAGGCCACTCATGAGTTCATTTTCACCCCATCTGTCTCCCCACGAACGCTGGGGGCTTAAACACGCCTTAAACTCTCTGTCACTCACTTAGCACTCTGTTCATAGTTCTTTTTTATTATTTTTAAAAATATATTCGTATTGATTTCAGAGAAGAAGGGTGAAGGAGAGAGAAACATCAATGATGATAGAGAATCATGGATCAGCTGCCTCCTACACACCCCCTACTGGGGATGCAGCCTGCAACCCGGGCATGTGCCCTGACCAGGAGTCGAACTCCGACCTCCTGGTTCATGGGTCGACGCTCAACCACGGAGCCACGCCGGCTGGGCTGTTCATAGTCCCTGTGCAGGTTCCTCACTGCACAAGGACCTTAGCTGAAATCCAGCCTGGACACCACACACCCAGCTGTGTCCTGGACAAAGGGGCCTCCTTTCCCTTACTTGCACCTTGCTCCTCTTTTGTTAGAATCTGTAACATTAACCAACTCTGAATAAAGCCTTCGTGGAGGCTGAGACAGACACCAAGAGGGTAGGAGGCGGCCCCTCACACGCTGTCCTTTGGTTTCTGCGTTACCTTTGTTTTATCACGCTGAGCAGATGCCTGGCAAGGACCACATCCTGTATCCCTTGCCCCTCCTGCAGCCACCACCATCTTGCTCCCCCACCCCGCATGAGTGAGTGGGCAGGTGTGGGAGCTCCTGCCCAGCCTCCCGGGGGCAGGCAGCTGTGGGGCCTGCTCGGTCCTTCAGGCGAGGTGAGCAGAAAGCATGTCTTCTCTATCAGAGCCTAAGCAGCTAAACACAGAGCAGGGACTGCTGGCCTGAAGAATCATCGTAGCATCAACGGCAAACCCTCGTATGGCCCTGGCTGTCCTCGTGCGACATCTAATATCGAATCCTCACAGCGACCCTATGAGGTGGTACTGGCATGGTCCCCATTGTACAAGTAGGGAAACTGAAGCACCGAGTGGGTATGTCGCCCACCAACGTCACCCAGGAGAGCCAGGGCCCAGACCAGGCCAGCTGGCTGCAGCATCCGTGCTGGGGAGGCCTCTGGAGGCCCTGAGCCTGGTCTGGAACTCACATGTGAGGCAAGGCTACTGCGCCTGCCACCTGCCCCCGGCCCGGGCGCTCGAGCCCAGCGTAGCGGCCGCTTTTCCGAAGAGCTCCTCTGCGCCCGTCTGGCTTTTGTTGTGTTCTCTGTCCTTCCTGAAGCAATCAAGCAGCACTTTCTGGATTCTTCTCTTCCAGGAGCCCTGCCACCACCGTTAGAGAGGACGCTGTGCCTCCCTGCTCCTCCCCACCCCCTCCCGGCCCCTGTGCTGAATGGAGGGCTGTCCGCCTTGCAGGGCAGACGTGCCCACAGGGCTCAGGGCCATGGCTCGGGCGCAGTGTGTGGCCTCTGCCTAGCAGGCAGGCTGGACCTCAGCCCAGCCCCTCGTCCCCTGCCAACCCCAGCTGCTGACCGGGCCCTGGGCCCCCGGAGACCCTCTCCATGCTGTCCTCACTCCATAGGAGGCCGGGGGTGGAAGTCAGGGCCAGCACAGCCATTCAGCAGTGAGAGGCCACCTCACAGGCCTCTCTGTGGGGTCATTAAACTCCTGGCTCTGCCCTCCTCCCTCCCTGGTACAGAACACTGCCCTTGTCATCCTTACCACAAAGGGCCCTTATTCCCTTCATCTTTTATTAGAGCTGGTTTTGGGTTGACTGGGTCAGGCTCTGGGGACTTCGACAAAAATAAGGCAACCCTGCTCCTGACCCTCAGAGCTTGGTAAGGAAGCAGGAAGGTAAACAAAATAACCACCCTCCGCCTGGGAGTTTTCATCATCCCACAGCTGCGGCCACTTGCTGTGCTTCTTTGGGCAAGTTACTTCACCTCTCTGGGCTTTGATTTCTCATCTGTGAGATGGGGATGATCATACTTGTCACCTCCCTTGTGAAGAATAATTATTTGTGTGTTTGTGTGCAGATTAAATAGTTCTCTTTTTGTTCAGCTTTATTGAAGTACAATTTACATACAATCAAATGCATGACTTTTAAGTGTCCCATTCAATGAGGTCTGACAAAATGTGTCCAGTCCTGTAGCCACCACCACAGTCATCGCACAGAACGTCCCCGTCTCTCCAGGAGGTTTCGCTGTGCCCTGTGCAGCCAGTCCCTTCGCTCCGCCCCAGCCCCTGGAGCCATGGGTCTGTTTCCTGCCCCTGCATCTGTGCCTTTTCCATTAGCTAGTGGACAGGCTTTTCACCTGTATTCCTTTCCTGTGGCTGTAGCAGTTCCCAGGAATTGTCTAAATGGCCACAGGGTAGCGGCTAAACACAGCAGAAGTGTATTCGCTCAAGTTCCAGAGGCCGGAAGTCTGAAATCAAGGTGTTGGCAGGGCTGGCTCTTTCTGGGGGCTCAAAGGGAGAGGGTTGGTACCCTGTCGCTGCTGCTGGTGGCCGCCAGCAAGCAGTCCTTGGCCGCCTCGGTTTGTCGCTGCATCCCTCCCTCTCCGCCTCCGTCTTCACATGGCCTCTCTGTGTGTCTGTCTCCGCATTCCACGCTCTCTGCCAGTGTCCTAATCCCCCTCTTCTCACAGGACGCCCGGCAGGGGATTTGGGGCCACCCTAATCCAGTGTGCCCTCATCCTAACTTGATTACATCTGCAAAAACCCTACTTCCACATAAGGTCACATTCTGAGTTTCTTGGTGGGCATGAATTTCAGGGGTCACTATCCAGCCCGGTGCAGCAGCCTTCTGTGCCTCAGTCTGCCCATCTGTGCAGAGGGGTAACAACAAGGCTGTTCATTAAAAGAGATAACACAGGCAGAGACCTCAGGGCACAGCCCGCTCCGCAGATCAGCCAGATCAGATAGCCTGTCCTTGCCGGCATCGCTCCAGCCGTGGCGGCCACCCCTGAGTCCCCTCCGCGATTGGTCTTTTTTCCCCCCACCCCAGAGCAACCGCTGTCCAAAGTTTGCTATTTCAGACTCAGTGCATATGGCTGTGGCCAGAGACCACCTCTAGTTTTGTTTGGCTTGCTTTGTCGTCTTTTTCTTTAAAAAAAAAATAAAAATCTTTATTGTTGAGATAATTACAGATGTGCCCCCACCCCCCCCCCACACACACACACACTTTTAAACTCTGGGTGAATGATCTCCTAGAGCAGTGGTCGGCAAACTGCGGCTCGAAAGCCACATGGGGCTCTTTGGCCCCTTGAGTGTGGCTCTTCCACGTACCCTAATTAAGTTAATAACAATGTACCTACCTATATAGTTTAAGTTTAAAAAATCTGGCTCTCCAAAGAAATTTCAGTCATTGTACTGTTGATATTTGGCTCTGTTGACTAATGAGTTTGCCGACCACTGGGCTAGAGCACATGTCCTCTGGCACTGGCTTAGGGATTGAGGTTTACTCGGAGCGGTTCATGTAGGCCCAGTCTATCTCTTTTCCGGGCTGCACAGAATTCCATGTATGGCATTCGCTAACTCGTGTTTCACTGATGGAGGGACTTGTTTCTGGTGTTCTGCTATCACAGACGCCGCCCATGCCTGTTCGTCTACCTGGTGCTCATGCGTGAGAGTTTCCCAAGGGTTTGTTGCTGAATCTTAAGGTGGCAGACTGGGGTCATCTGCTTTTCTGGATCTTGCCAGCATGCTTGTCTCAAACCAGTATCAGCTTCCCCTTCTCCGGCAGGAAAGGAGACCATCTGGGCCCCACGTCCTCGCCAGTGTTCACCTTCAAAAGTAGGAATTGAGTAAAAATGGAGGCTAAGGGTGGAGGCTAAGGTGGCAAGACATGGGAATGGAGGGCAGTACGGCAGCAAGCCACACTCGTACCTGCGTAGACACGGAGGCAAGGGCGTGGCTGGCCCTTTTGGTTTTCCACAAGTGGGTAGCGCCTGCTCTATTCTAAGCCATGTAATTCTACCCACAGCCCTGCTGTGCAAGTTCCATTGCCATCCCCATTTTGCAGGCAGGAAAACTAAGGCATAGAAAGTTCCAACATCTGGCCAGCAGCAGAGCCAGGATCTGAGCCCAGTGGGCCGAGGCTGGACCTGTCAGGTTCTTTCTCAGGGAGTGTGTGGTGGTTTGGCAGCTACGCCAGCTGTGTTCAACATCTGCTGTTCCCTTCAGAAGGTCAGGTTGGCCTCTTTACCACCCTGCCTGCTGCTGTCATCTCACCCCAGATGCCCGCCAGGCCCTAACAGAGACGCTGGTCCGAATGGATTCCCTGCCTGTGTTGACTACCTATCTGGAACTGGAGAGACAAGCGATTTCCTTAAGGACAGCTCTGAGCATCTGCAAGGCATGACCAACCACCCCAGACTTAGTGGCTCAAACCAATAACCATTTTATTGTGATCTCCCGGGATCCAGGGCCCGACGAGGCTCAGCCACGTGGCTGTCACTCAGGATCTCCTGTGTGGTGTCTGTCACATGGGGCTGGGCTGGGAAGACTCAGACAGGAGATTAGGGACAGCTGGGGTCACAAGTCCAACATGGGTTGCACTGGGCTAAAGTCAGGGTGTTGGCAAGGCTGGCTCCTGGCCTTTTCCAGCTTCTGGAGGCTGCCCACAGTCGTTGGCTCGGGGTCCCTTCCATCTTCCAAGCCAGCAGTGTTGCATCTCTGCTTCCATAGTCACCCCCCACTCGCCACGGCCCGGAAACCATTCGGTCTTCCCGGATCATGTCTCCAGCTCAGGGCTCCTAATGGGATCACATCTGCAAGTCTCTTTTGCTAAATAAGGTCACACAGGTACAGCTTCTGGGGATTAGGGCAGACACATTTGGGGAGGTGACATTATTCTGTCTGCCACATCCTGCATGACCAGTTGGTTGGGCAGGTGGAGGCCAATAAGGAGGGGCAAGAGAGAAATCCAAAGGCCAGGGATATAGGGGAACCTCCCCACCCCAAGAACAGGGAATGGGCCAACTATAAACTTGCCACCAGGGGCAGGGAGTGCGGGCCAGGCATGGCCTGGGGTGGGGAGGGAGGGCGAGAGCGTGAGGTAGAGACCTGACCTTGGATGGGCAAGTTTCCATTTCTCAAGGTTGATTTGCCCAGAAGAGAATCTTTGTTTGCAGCACTTCACAGCCAGCCTGGGCAGTGGGACCCCTGTGGGTGAAGGACCCAAAGTTCCAGGAAGGTGCTTTGTGAAGGGACTTCTTTCTGATGTTGCCCTTGGGTCTGGAACACCCTCTTCAGCTGATTGGCACCCTTGGTCTGAGAAGGCCCCGGGGAGGAGCATCTCTTTGTCTGGCCCTGACAAAAGGGGCTGCATCTATCCATATATATAAAAGCCAAAGCGACTGAACGACCGGTCGACCGGTTGCTATGATGCACACTGACCACCGGGGGGCAGACGCTCAATGCAGGGGCTGCCCCCTGGTGGTCAGTGAGCTTACTGAGCAGCGGCGGTGGCGGCAGGCGCAGCAGGGCCGGGATGAGTGGAGTGGCGCAGGCGCAGTGGGGCCGGGATGAGTGGAGTGGCATGGCTCTTCCCCGGCTGCCTGCCGCTTCGTGCATTCCTACATCCCTCGGGGGACGTTGGACTGCCTGTTTCTGCCCGATCCCCGCAGGCCTATCCGGCTAAAACCGGGAGTCCGACATCCCCTGAGGGGTCCTGGATTGCGAGAGGACGCAGGCCAGGCTGAGGGACCCCACTGGTGTACAAATCTGTGCGCCAGGCCTCTTGTTTCAAATAATTAAATAGTCAAAGCCCTGATGATGTCATCGGTGTGGACGCTTGGCTGTGGGTGGGTAGAACTTTCAGGAGCGGGCTCAGAGGGTCCTGATATTTATGTATTAGTGTTGGACAGTTTCCCTTCTTGGCCAGCAAAGCCAGTCCTTCCCAACCACCTGTGGTCGTGGGCACCCTCCCCCATCTGCCTGTCCGTCTTCCTGACGTTCCGTGGCCATGTTTCCCAGCTGTGGGCCGTGGCCTCTGGTCAGTGCGCTCGTTTAGTGAACGCATACCGCAACGGAAAACAGTCAACGCTCATGCAGTTATGTGAGCACCATCTTGTCTTCAGGGAGAAAAATGCATCTGGGGTTGACCGGGCAAGTCTAGGGAATCTGAAGGCCAAACGGTACCTTTTTATGAATGGGTTTGGTTCTGAATGTCCTGGGCACTGAGTCTGACCTGACAGGATTTTTGGTGTCTATTTGGGAACTGGCCAAGCAGGTGGGTGGCAGAGCTGGGGCCCGGACCCAGGCTTTTGGGTCCTGGGCTGCCTTTTCTGTCCCATCTGGCCTTCCTGTGTGCCACCAGCCAGCTAGCCCTCACCTGGCCTCAGGGGAAGTCCAGGCAGCCTCCACGCCCACTCCCGCCTCCCAGACAGGTGAGGCCAAGGGCCTTGCCCAGGTGGCAGGGAGCACCCTAGAGTGGGCCTGCCTCTGGTCATCCAGTAGCTTGCCCTGCTTTTAGGGTTCAAGTGCAGCACGTTCCCTCTGAGGCCTCTGCCGTACCCCTGGCTCTGCCGAAATTAAAATGGTTTTAACTCTAGGCTTAATTACATTTTTTATTATGTCAAAATATATAGCATATAAAAGTTGCCATTTTAATCATTAAGTATGCAATTCAGTGGCATTAATTACATTCACAGTGTTACGCAACCATCACCACCTTTCATCTCTAGCACTTTCTCATCTTCCCAGACAGAAACTCTGTACCCATTCAGTAACTCCCACTCCCCTCCAGCCAGCTCCTGGTAATCTCTAGTCTACTTCCTGTCTCCGTGACTTTTTCTGTTCCAGATATGTCATGTAAACAGAATCATATACACTAGTTGTCTCTTTGTGTCTGGCATCTTTCACACAGCATAATGTTTTCCAGGTGTATCCGTGTTGTAGCCTGTGTCAGAGCTTCATGCCTTTTCACGGCTGAGTAATGTTCCAGTGTATGGACGGACTACATTGGGTTTCCTTACTCATCCATCGAGGGTTGTGTCTTTTGAGCCGTCACCATGCGCCTCCCTCAGTTCTCACAGTGGCCCTCGGGTTGAGATGCCGCCTCACCCATGTTCTGGATGAGAAGACTGAGGATTTACCAAGTCGAGCAAGTTGGCCCCGCCCACCCACCTAGCATGTGCTGAGCTGGGCCGCACCCAGGTGGCTGAACTCCACACCCCATCCCTGAGCCCCCCAGCTGGCCTGCCTGTTGTTTATTTGGGGGTGTGGTGGGGGCTGGAGGAGGGGAGACAGGCAGAGGAGTTGCAGCCAAGCGGCTGGTTCCCGTGAGCAGGAGCTGAGGGACTCGCTCACCTCCCTGGCCGCCCGAGTGGGATCGGAGCCGGGGGTGAGAGGCTCCAGAGCTGGCTCTTCCCCGGGGGCTGCCTTTACTTCCTTCTTGACATCCTCCCCCTGCGCAGACTTCCCGCACCGTTCCAGCTGCCGGCTCTCTGAAGTGGCACAAGACCTTCCCAGACCCATAGGGCTTGGCTGGCACCCCCTTCCCTCTCACCTCACATGGCGCCTTGGCGTCGGCGTCAGGGAGGTTGCCAAGCCCGCTGCAGGAATGTTTACGGTTAAACCTCCCAAGTCGAGACCGAGACCGAGACCGTGTTGCATTTTACGAGCCCAGCAGAGTGGTGCCCTCCGTGAGTGTTTGCTAACAACCCAGGCAGCTGGCAGAAGCGGCTTGCATTGGGGGGTAGAAGGGGAGATGCATGGAATTCCTGGGGGCCATCAAAGAAAGGCTGGGATGGGGGAGGGGGGTCCCCGGGAGGTGGGGTAATGAGTGGTCTCCAGAAAACGCAATCTCCTCCTAAAAGTCTGCCACTGAACACAGGTTCTTTCTGCCTCACCTGCACAAGCCACCCTTTGGGTAAAATGGGACGAGCGGGCCTGGTGGTGGGAGCAATTAGGTTTTCCCAGCCTGCCCTGAAGGAGCAACGGAGAGGAAATCTGCCCCGGTAGCACTGTCGGGCTAAGCTAGGGCTCTTCTCTGATCTGGGAGGTCTAGGTGGGCCGGTGCCTTCTGGCCACTATCCGTCTCTCCAGCTCTGGTGCTGTCTGTGTCTCATCTCTCTGAGCCCTTGAAGCGAGGGTCTGTCTCCCTAGGTCTCCTCCCAGGAGGAGGGCAAAGGGGTCTCCCTCCCTTCAGGCAGCAGCCCCAGCCAGAGTGCACCCTCCTTCCAGATGCCACAGAGAACCTGGGTGTCAGACCCTACTCTTTGTCTCATAAAATGAACACAGCGAGGAGCCCACAGCCTTGCCCCCACCTGCCCATCCACCTCCAGGCTCCCACAATCAATCCGGGTACAGACCAGCCTGAACAGGCCATAATGACGGGGGAGGGCAGGAGCAAGCGGACCTGGGTTCCATGACCCGGGCAGGGGATTCTGCCCACCTCAGTGGATCAGAACGTAAGAACCAGCGGAACTCTCTAGGCAGGGACCCTCCCAGGGCTCCCCACCCAGCTCAGCTGGAAGCAGCTCTCGGAACAGCTGTTAATGACTGCCCCAGATCTCCACATCTTCCACTTCCAATTTCCCGTCTTAGAATGTCACCTGGGGGAGGAGACACAGCCCAGGAAGGGAGAGAGGAAATAAAAGGGAGAGAGAGCGAGCTCGAACGCACACTCTAATCTTCGCTCGGCGGCTCAGCTTTCAGGAGCCCCAATTAATCATTATTAATTTAATCCGGGATGACTCAGAGTCGTCCTGACAAGAGATCAGCCACGATTTATCCCACCTGCTCAGGGACGACCTTATCAGAATTCAATGAATTCGTCATTGCATTAAGTGAGGACCCTAATGACTCCCTTGTCTGCCCAGTTTACTGAATGACCATCAGCCGCAAATGACTCACGGCCTCCCACCCCCGTGGTGCTGTTGTCAGGGCTTTTCATGGACAGCACGGAGGGGGGCGAGGCTCAGGCAGGAGGATCAGCCTGCCCCCTTCTCCAGCACAAAATGAGAGCATAATTTTCTGCTCTGGTGCCAGCAGTTCCCAAATGCATTTATCTCTCAGAATCACCAGGGGTGCTGGTTTACAATGTGGGTTACAGAGCCTCACTCCCAGAGCTGCTGATTCCGAAGGCATGGGTTGGGGCCTGGGAACCTGCATTTTCCTCCGAGCACTCCTGGTAATTTTGATGCAAGGGCCTCTATGTATCAATCTGAGAGCACTGTAAGCTCCTTGAGATAAGTTCCAAGCCTTACTCATTGTTGACGCTCGGTGTTTTAGGCAGGGTGGGCGATGCTAGCTGCTGGAACAAATAGTGCCAAATCTTCCATGGTTAATGCAGAGTCATGGTCCAGTAGTCATGGTCCAGTAGGGTGTTCAATAGAACCTCCATGAGATGGTTAAGGGCTCAGGCACTGCTGCCTCTCGGGGCCTCAGAGCCCCCCACTGCTAGTCCATCTAGCAGAAGGTGGGAGATGGTGCAGTGGTGACATCACTTCCACCTGCATTCCACTAATGGGAGCTAGTCCAGTGGCCCCTGCCCAGAGGTGATGGGGTAGAAAACTTTGCCTAACTATGTGTCCAGGGAGAGGAAGTAGGTTTGGGGATCATTGGTCTGTCTCTGCCTCACCCAAGGCCTAGCAGGGTGCTCAGCATGTGCCTGGCATTCAGGCAAAGTGACCAAGTGACTGGAGGCTTGCCAGGTGGCCATCATTCTGATTTGGCTCATCCTTGGGGATCCAGGATATGCTCCAGCTATGGTCGTGCTGAGGTTAGGGAGCATCCTCGGAAGTGAGGTGCTTGGGGTTTCAGATCCATGTTTCATTGCTAAATCACTACCCAGTTGTTCCCAGGGAAGAAGCCCATCCTGATGATGTTATTACTCACCTTTGGCCAGTGGATGGTGACTGTGGTCATTCCCTACCTGTCCCTCTGATGCTGCTGCATGGCTCCTCCTCCTGCAGGGAGACCTCCCTGCCACCAGAGGGCGCTGAGATGCCCTCTGACTAGAACTAGCACCCATGGTAATCTTGGTAACTGGTGCTTCCTGAGAGCTTGCTGTGCTGAGTTTTACCTGTACCTTCCTGACAACCCTGGGAGGCAAGTTCTACTGCTACTCCCATTTTGAAGACAAAGAAACTAAGGCCCAAGGCCACACAGCTCACAAATTGCAGACTACGTTGTACATAAGATGGCTAGGAGCAGGCCTCTTGCGCTCCAGGAAACCTGGGGAAAGTGACTCTCAACTGGCCCCAGGGGCAAAACAAGGGTGAAAATGAGATACGCCAGGCAGGGTAGCTGTGAGGATTAAATGAGAGAATGTGTGTAAAGTGCCTGGCACAGGGTGAGTGCCCAGTAAACAAAGCTACTGGTCTGGTCACAGCTCCAGCTTTCGCATGCTGGGATCTTTAATCAAGAATCCCTCCAAGCGCTGAGTGTAGGGGCTGGTTCCTACCCTTTTCCATGCACGCTTTAGGGCTGGCCTGGGCGTCCTCACTGACTGGCTATGGAAGTGTTAGCCTCCTGGCTCCAGACAAAGACAGTGACCCAGATGGGGAGAGTAGGACGAGGCTCTATAGCAGCGACCCACAGGTTGAGAACCACTAGCAGGGTCGCCTAAGACCATCAGAAAACACAGATATTTACATTACGATTCATTAACCGTAGCAAAATTGCAGTTATGAAGTAGCAACGAAAATAATTTTATGGTTGGGGGTCACCACAACATGAGGAACTGTATTAAAGGGTCGCGGCATTAGGAAGGTTGAGAACCACTGGCTTAGAGGATGATTGCCGTGTGTCCTCTCTGCACCAAGTGCCCAAAGTCATGGACCATCAGAACACAGAGGGGCCTCAGAGATAGCCTTCTTGTTTCACGATGGGGAAACTGAGTCCCGGAGCGAGGACGGGGCCGATCACCCCGTTGTTTTGTGCGGACCCCGGAGTAGCCCCAGCGGATGCCCGGGCTGGTTGTCTGTCGTGACCCACAGCCGGGAGAGGGTGGGTACTCGCGTGGCGTAGGAGGCCCTCTTTCCAGAAGTTATTGGGCATCCACAGTGCCTGGCGGCTGGGGGTCCTGGCTCACCCTTTGGGCGTCGCAGGTGAGGCGGTAGCCTGAGGGAGCTCCATCCCAATGCAGGAGAAGCACCAGGCCGGGGCCTCAGAAAGGAAAGGGAAAGAGGAGCTTTCGGAATCGAAGCCCCTTGTGGGCAGCTGCCGAGCTGGAGGTTCCCGGTGCCTTGGACCAACCAGACCTGGTGTCAGCTGAGAACGTGAAAACCTGCCTGCGGGCAGCGGGGCCAGGGCGGAGCGCCCCTGCTGAACATAAGGAACGCTGGCAGAATGCAGACACGACGGCTGGGCTCTCACGACCTCACTGAGCACACGACAGCCGCAGATGACTGGACGTCGCCTCTCCACCAGCATCCCTGACTGCTGCTCCTGAGACAGCACAATCTAGCCCCCTAGAAGAAAGTAAGATCCCCCACCAGCAAACAGCCTCTGCTTAGAACAGCATCCAGCCCTGAGCCAGACCCACTTCCTTAAGGCCTGCTTAGGGCCACGCGCCCAGCCCGGGCCTGTTACAGCTGCCCCCTCCGCCCATGGTCCAGCCCTGCTCCCCTTAGGGGACATGCTAGTTCCCTAGGCCCTGCTGCAGACGCAAGACACTCTTGGTGAGCTTTCTGGGGGGCCCTGCACAGAACAGACTGCTCCCTGGGGGGTCTCCAGGTTCTCCCCACCCGGCGGGGACTGAGGAGCCGTGGTCCTAGACTCCACATGCACGTGACAACCACCTGGGGAACTTTCAACAAAATACCGATGTCCTGGCCTGCCCAGACCATCTAAACGGGCATCCCTGACCATGGACCGCAGGCCTCAGCGTCATGTCAAGTTCCCTGTGGCTCTGATGTGCGGCCAGGGTAGGGATGGCTGTGCTAGGAGAAGAGCGAGACCCTTCAGCTCTGGTAGCTTATGGGCCGCAGTGTCCCTAAAGCTCCCTCCAGCGCCGTCTGCGTGCTGCCCAGCTCCTTTCCTAATGGTCCCAGCGCAGGGCAGGAATGTGAGGGCAGGTGCCAGGCTTCGGATGGCTGACCCACAGAGCAGGTCTGGGGGACTGGGAGCCACACCACTGGAGAACGGGGTACGGGGGTTAGGGGTGCTTAGTCATGGGAGGTGTGGCATCTCTTCCTACAGGTTGGATGCGTTGTGCGGAGAATAACTAGATCTATTCTGGATGGAGCCGTGGGCTCCCCTCAGGCTGGGGGTGGAGATCCAGGGGAAAGACTTTGACTCAGTGGAGAAGGAAGTTTCTAGCAATTATAGGCCAACCAGAGAGTGGGCTGCCTCTGGCCCTCGGCAAGGCCACGTGGAGGCAAATTTGAGGGAGTGGTGGGGTTGACAGAGTGGCTTTTAGGCGAAGCATTTTCCACGGAGGAGAGCGGCCCTGCACAGAGCCAGCTCACAAAGGGAGAGTGTGCCGGACCCTGGGTTCTCGTCCCCAGTGCTGCTTCCCGCCATGCGCTGGGACACAGGCTCTGCTTTGGGGGAGGAGGAGGCCCGGTGTCCAAACCCAGCTCACACCACTTAGGGGCCTAGCCCTGAGCAGCAGGGTGGGCCCAGCACCTGGCAGGTCAGGACAGGTGAGGGGGTTCTGCAAGGTGGACCCAGCGTCGGGGTTTGGCAGGGTTTGTGCTCAGGCCACACGGACAGACTGCAGCGGACCCACTGCTCCCAGGCGGGCGGGGAGCTCAGACATGGCTCCCGGCCGGCCGAGGGGTGACTTCTAAGGGACTTCAAATGGGTGCACAGTGGGAGGCAGGGAACCTCCCATCCGATCTGGCAGCTCCTTGCCCAGGGCCACGCCTTCTCTTGTTTCTTTTCTACGCTCTCTCTGGTTTAGCCATCAGCAAGGTTCAGAGCCATCCAAAGACTGCCCTCACCTCTTCCATCAATGCAGAGCTGGGGCGAGGGGTCCCCAGCATCACTCTCAGGTCTGATAATTTTGCTAGGAACTGTGAGCTGTGATAGTCATGGGTGTGGTTTATGACAGTGAAAGGATCCAGACCAAAAACAGCCAAGGGCAGGCCTGGCCAGTGTGGCTCAGTAGCTTGGAGCATCCTCTGGTGCACTGAAGGGTCACAGGTTCACTTCCCATTCAGGGCACATACCCCGGTTGCAGGTTCAATCCCCCGTCAGGATGTGTGTAGGAGGCAACCAGTCAATGTTTCTCTCTCTCTCTCTCTCTCTCTCTCTCTCTCTCTCTCTCTCTCTCTCTCTTTCTCTCCAGGGATCGAGGGTGTGGGAGGGAAGATGGGGGAGGGATTTAGCCACAAACTTTGGGGAGACCCTGATTAAGTGTCATCTTGGCTTCCTCATTTTTGAACTCGAATTTGGATCTGCTTCCTCTCTCAATTCAAAGGAGCCATTTAAAGGAACCCTTGGCTCTGAAGACCTCACTGCCTATTAACTGATATTTCAGCGGTGAGAGCCGGGGGTTCGGGGTCGGGGTCGGGGGGTAGGACTGACTGTCCCCACTATCCCATGGACCCTGAGCCCCGCTTCCAGGAGGACCCTGAAGAACCTTTGGGGCAGCCAGGAGAGAGGACACACCTTCATAAGACACTAGATCGAGTGTCAACACAGACAGCACCTCAGCTTCCCAGGCCTATAATGCCGTCCTCCGATACCAGCATCCATTGTAAGCCACAACGCGCAATGCTGATGACAAACAAGTGTACAGGGACTTCATTTAAACTCCATTTAAACTACTTGGGAAAACAAACTCCCCAAGAACTTTAAACGCAACTGTCAACATCCCTGCTGCAATCGGTCCTTCATGGGAAATCTTTCTTACCTGTCTCTCATCTGTTAGAACTGGCCTCCCAGAAGACCTTCCAGAGGCAAGCCTGGCTGGACATGGCTGTGTGTCTCCAAAAGGAGTGAAATGTGTACCTTTTAAGCGCTCTGCCTGTGGAAGGCGCTCAGTCACACATTTCTTGAATTCTGCAAGGCAGATTGTTTCTCTCCCTTTAGTCTAAACCAACAGGGTTTTGACCAGAAGCCCTTTGGAGAGCCCAGGCACGTTCAGCATCTAAAACCATGTCTTCTGTTACCGAGACCCGCGGAAGAAGGTGCCCCCGGCTGGGAACTACCCTGCCTCTGACGGAGGCCTTGCCGCTGACTTAGAGTTTCCAAGGGTCCACATGGGCGTGGGGGAGTGCGGGAGAACCGATCCGGTTAGGTGACGGGTCCTAAGCACAGCGGTCGGTCGTAGGGCTCCAGGGCTGGCCTGGGGGTGAGGATTCAATTCTTCAGGCCTGGGTGGGGCCCGGGAATCTGCATTTCTAACAAGCTCAGGGGATGCTGATGCTGTGGGTCTGGACCACTCTGATTAATGCACCACCAGACTCGCGCTGCCCAGCCGAAACAGAACACCGGCCACATATGTCATGTCAAATTGTCACATTTCTAACATACTAGCAAAACACGGGTGAGATGCATTTCTAGCATCTATTTTATTTGACTTGGAATATCTGAAATAGCATCATCATGGCATGTGACTGGGGGGCTGGGCAGGCGGCAGTCTACCTAGCTCTGTGGCCCTCCGGGGAACAGGCAAGGCGCAGCGTGCGAAGCTTCCAGGGCCTGCCCTCCCGCTGCCCCCTTCTCTGCAGGCTCCATTCGGGGCTAATGATCCATTTTCAGCGGCTGCTCTGCGAGCTGGCACTCAGGAGCGTCGCTCTGCTGCAAAGCTGGGCAGCAGGCTGAATCCTGTTCGCCTGGCCGGCTGGCAGCCTAGGGCTGGGGCTTCGGGGTGAGGGGTGGACATGGCCGAGAGGCATCCATTGTGCCCGCAGCAGCTGATGTGGTTACAGCTGGTGAAGAGGCGGGTACCCCCCTTCTCTGCCTGGGCTCAGGAACAAACATCTCTTCTTACGAAAAAAAGAAAAAAGGAGAAGTGACAGGGGTCGTGGCTGTGCTTTCCACATGACCTGCCCGGGAACAGAGCGCGTCTTTGTTAATCCAGCCGTCTGTCAGTTGGCCTCTGCACGGAGGCATAAGCCACTTAGCGCCACCTCACCCCTGACCCGCCATCGGGTGCTCGGCTGGGCTGGACTCGGGGGCGGGGGGGGGGGGGGAGCCAGCCTTGGCCTGCACCTCCTGCCAACTTCCCCAGCAGCTGCCTCCTGCAGGGTGGCCCAAACAGAGCTGTGCTGACAGTGATGGGAGAGGTCTGGGGGGAGGGGTGCAGGAAGTGGGGGTGCTATTGGGCCCGAATGGCACTCTCAGTTTTGGAGCCTATAATTGCTGTGGGCCTCAGCATGCTGATCAGGAAAATGGGAATAAGAGCCATGGCTACCCCGTTGGATGGCTAGGAAGGCAAATGCGTTAATATGTGTAAACCTGCTGGCAGTGCTCAAGAAATACTAGCTACTTTAATGAAACCATCACTCTCACTAACATTATCTCCATCAATCCTTTGTTCCATGACTGGGACCGGCTTTCCTTCCTCTTTCACCTTCCCCTCCTCTCTCTCCCCTCCCCCTTCTCCCTTCTTCCCTCCTCATCACTTCCTCCCACCTCAGACCCTCTCATCTGCACCCTCACTCATCCCATTACTCTCCCCGCTCCCAGGCACCTGGGCATCCTTTGTCAGCCATGCCAGGCCCAGGCTTTCTAGTGGCCAGAGGGGACTGCCAAGGCTTAGGAGGAGGAGATGGAGCATGCCAGGCTGAGGAGGGGGTTCCAGCCCCATCTGGACAGGGCACTGTGCTCCTCTCCAGGTCCTACCTGCCAGCTGCTGTCTCCCTAGCCCACCCAGACAGGGCTGCTTAGCACCCAGACAGGGCTCCAGGTCATGGGGACAGGTGGGCCGTGCCCCCGCACTGGGAGTGCCCCCCACACTGTTCGCAGCCAGAGCCCTGAATCGCAGCCTGCTCAGGGGTTTGGAGCCTTGTTTCCTTCAGTGCCTTGCACTTCCGAACCTCCCAGGCAGGAGCAATTGAGGTAAATACATCCTGGCCCTGCCTTTCTCCGAAACCCTCAGAAATGGCGGTGGCTCTGTCAGGGTGGCTCAGCTGGGCTTCCGGCCGTCGGTCATCTGACAGTGGGAGCACTGCGGGGAGGGGAGGAGCCGGCCCCAAATTCCAAGGCCCAACAGACGCCCTGTTTCTTGGGCTCTCCCCTGCAGCAGATGGCTGAGACCAAAATCCCACAGATGCTGGCACAAGTGGAGGTGCCCTCCCCGCCCCCCAACCCCACCAGGCAGTGGGCTCCCACCAGGGCTTCTGGGGGCCCCAGGTGTTCCTTGGCTGTGGCCACATCCCCCCAATCTCTGCCTCCATCATCACATGGCCTCTCTCCTGTGACTCTCTGTGTCCCCAAATCTCCCTCTGCCTTTCTTTTATAAGGACATCTGTCATTGGATTCAAGGCCCACCCTAATCCAGTCTGACTTCATCTTAACTTGATTCCATCTACAAAGACCTTTATTTCCAAATCAGGTCACAGTCACAGGTTCCAGGAGGACAGGCATTGGGGGGCGGGGGGGCACCCCAGGGCAAGCAGCAGGAGGAGGGGAAGGCCTTGTCCATCCAGATTGAAGCTGGCCTCAGAGAAGGGGCAGCTGAGGCCCCTCTCCTGTTGTGGTCCAGGCCTGCCTGGGCTGGAGCGGTTCCCAAGGTGCTGGGCCACTGAGCAGGAGATGAAGGGGCACTGGGCCAGGCCACTGATGCTCACAGAGGCCCTGGAGACTGATACCCGGTGTGCGACCGGCCCCTACAGCCCGGCCACGGGTGAGGGGGCAGATCTCCTGCCGTCCAATGGGAGGGAGGCCCGTGGGGCTGCTGGGCACACTCTCGGAGGGATGGGCCTGGCAGAGGCTGCTTGTCCCTGAAACCACAGCTGGGAGTCTGTGCAGCCAGGTGGGCTCCGGGTTCCAGTCCCCGCTCCGTGCCTTCCCAGCTGTGCCTGTCACCCCATCCAGGGAGTGGCCCCAACTGCAGCAGGACGCGAGGGCTGTTAATCCCCGATGTTTTTCTAGCGGGGCCTCCCGCCACCCTACTTCTCAGGCAGGACCCCACTGCCATGTGTCTCCTCTTCAAGGCCCAGAGACAGCCTGCTCAACCCTTGTCCCGTGTGGTTCCATGTCGAGGGGACTGCCCCGCCTAAAGACCACCCTGGTGGATGTCCCGGGCTGGCCTGCCTGGTTGGGCCAGGGCCAGGCCATCTTGGCCTTCTCTCTCTTGTGGACAACGGCCCCTTTTATGTCAGCCCTGAGGAAGCCAAGCAGAATAATCCCCCCCGGCCCCCAGTTCTCCTTCCTGCCCCCGCCCTCTGCTGTGAGAGGGTTTCCTGCCCTGCCGGTCACCCCGGGACAGCTGGAGGGGCATCAGGCCAGGGGAGCGAGGCCTCGGCCTGAAGCAGGACTTGGGGCCAGCTCCGGCAGGCACTGAGGGCTGGAGGCGGTGGGCACCAAGGCCTAGGTGGCTGGACAGCCGGGTGAATGGGTGTGGGAGATGCTGGGCTGCTCTCAGGGCCAAGGCCTGGTCTCTGCCACCCTCCATCCAGGGCTGAGCTGGCATTGTCTACCCTGGACCCCCCACACCTGCTCATTCGGGGGGTTAGGAGGCCAAGAGATATGAGCAGATCCCAGCAGTGTGGGGGAGGGGAGAAGTACAGCCTAGCTCCGAGAGGGGGGCCCTCCTCCCTGGCAGTGCAACGTGGGCTGAGGGAAGGAAGAGAAAAGGAAGTGATTCTGCCAACCGGTGCCACAAACACAGCCCCGACCGGAGGCTCACTGCGCACACCTCACCAAAATAGGGGGCGTGGATGCTGCCACCTCCCGGGATCCCTTTGGGAAGTCCTTTTCCCTGCTCTGGGTGTTCTGTGTTAAGCTCACAACTCATGGGTGGAAAGTGGAGGTGAAAGGCACATGGCGTGCTGTGCCCTGGCCGACACTCGGCAAAGGACAGCTGGGGCCAGATGGAGGGCGGGGAGCTCAGTGCAGCCTGGGAGATTGCAGACCTTGGAGGCAGCCAGGCTGGCTCCCCCCCCCCCCACTGTCCCCTGCACAAGTGCACCCACACGCTCCCATGCACACATATGCACATAGCACACACACACACACACACACACACACACACACACACACACATATGGGCTTCCATAGTCCTCCCCTGCCTCCTCCAGCTGCTCTCAGTAGCCCCACCAGCCTAGGGCCGTCTCTCTTTAAGAAACCGCACAGCGTTGAGTAGCTTTCCCCAGCTTGCATTTTTATCCCGCCGTTTCTGGAGTCTTATCTCCCCAAACAAGATGCCCCGAGGGCAGGCACCAGTGTGGTCTCGGTTTCTTGCGTATCTCCCGGGGCATCTGTTAGGAGAGGCAGCGCAGTTCTGGGCTTATGCTTCCCAGCTGAGAATTCAGGGCCTTTGTATCTTGATCAAGATGCAAACTGGCACAGTCTCTGCCTTGTCTTTTGCTGACCTAGCGGAACACCCAGGACATTTGGGTTTGGAGGGACAACTGGTCACGGTGTTTCAAGTGAGGGCCAGCTCAAACACCCTGCCGTGCATGCCCCAGGCAGAGCAGAGGGCCGGCGAATATCTGGGCGCCCAGCCTTGCCCCCTCGGTCTGTCTGCAGCAGCATCTTCCTCCAGGAATTTCCAAGGGCACCTCTGCAGAGTTTGCCTTTGACAAGTGAGAAGGAGACAGAGGGGTGGGCTAACAGCAAGGGGCAGGGAGGCCGGTGGCCACACTTATCACCGCTCAGCCCTGAGGGTCAAATAGCCAGGCCCGTCTTTAAGCCCAGACCCAGAGCAGGAGCGCGGGGCCCACGGCAGCCGTCAGGCCCTGCTGTCTGGGCGTTGCACAGCCTCAGTCCTGCTGAGACCTCGCCTGCATGTGCCTCGTGATTGGAGGCTGTTTGCAGACAGCCAGGCTTACTTGAAGAGTGGAGCCCAACCCTGAGGGTCAGGGAGCGTGCAGGGGTCGGAGGGGTCTTAGGTCAGCAGCTGTCTTCCTAGAAGAGATACTGGTTTTACTGGTTTCCCTCGTTTACTTGGCAGTCACTGAGCACAGACTGCTCTGGCTGGAACTGAAATATCACATGACACTTCAGTGATTATACTAAAACAATGTTGGCGTTCAGGCCAGAGAGCAGTGGCCGCATGCTGTGGGCTTGTGGGCTTCCCTGTGGCTGTTCCTGACTCAGTGCTCAGGGCCACCGAGTGTCCCGGATGGACGGATGGGTGGCAAGGCCACCTGATCTGTCTGCTGGTTTCCAAAGGGCCGTGTGACTTCCTGGAAACTCCACAGCAGCCAGGCAGCTTCTGGGGCAGGCCACTGTGCGGTCAAAATGCACGGCCAGTCACGTAAGCCATCTATCCTTCCTAGTAGCCACGTTAAGAAAAAGTAAAAAAGTCTCAGTGCAAGAAAAACACACACATTTGTAAGCATGTGAGGTGATGGATGTTAACTAAGCTTAGAGTGGTAATCATTTTACAACGTGTACATATGTCAAACGGTTCTGTTCTATACTTTAAGCTAATACAGTGTTTTATGTCAACTACACTGAGTGGCCAGATTATGATGACCTCTGAACGCGTAATAATCGGGCCACTCCGTGTATTTGTGTCTCAAATGGGTACCAAAAGTATTCTAGACTTTTGCTGGAGATCAACCACCTATTTGCCCTGAGCTTCCCATCAGCCGGTGCAAAGGGGAAAGCTGATCGGGTGCACGATTTATAGCATCTTTGATATCAAATAAATGAGGTACTCAAGAGAAGTACACTGAGCGGCCAGATTATTATGCGTTCAGAGATCATCATAATCTGGCCACTCAGTGTGTAAGCAATATGTTACATTATTAGTGAGATGTTGTTTTTTTCCTAGCAAGTCTTTAAAACCCAGTGTGTCCACTTACACGTCTCAGTTAACACAGGGTGGATTTTGAGGGCTCTACAGCCACATATAGCCCTTGGCCCCTGTTTTGAAGGAGCAGGTCTGGGACCCACACCTCCTGACTCCTGGGACTTTCTCTCTCTTCCAGGGGGATGAGCACCCAAAAAAGCACAAGGACTGCTCAGAGGGGCAAGGATGTGCTTATGACCATCAGCCAGTAGGGGGCAGTGGTAGGTCAGTGCCCAGGGCCTTTCCACAGACCAAAGCCACCTACAAAGATAGCAAGCAGGTCCCAGCCGAGGGGCCACGGAAATAACCAGTGGTCTTTGCAGCAGATGGAGAAGGTCGGGAGCCCCCGATGTGTCATTCCCCGTCCTGACCCCCAGGGGCTTTACAGGTGCTCCCCAGCCATGATGGCGCCATGGCTTGTTTCCCTGTGTGGCTCGGGAGGTGGACGGTGGCATCCTCTTGGCAAGAAGCTCTGTTCTCCCATCAGGAATGTGGGGCATGCGGAGCTGAACCTGGGCAGGTGTGAACGCCTGTCGTGCTCAGGTAACCCAATCCGCTTGGCTGCAGCCCAGTGAGCTGTGGGAAGGCCTCACAGTCTAAATATTGAATGAGCTGCCACTTGAGTCAGCGGTAATCACAGCAGGAGCCCCACACGTGGCGTCCTGGTGTTTATGTCGGGGTCGGGGGGTCCTGCTTTCACAGGGTGCAGGGCACACGGAGGGCCCCTGCCCCCCGGGGGCTTTCCGTCCGTGCTGGGGCCTAGGGCAGAGGCTACATTTATTCTCTAACCATGGAGCAAGGTCCCTGCTGCCACCTGCTATGTTTACTTACCCATGAGCATTTACAGAGCACCTACTGTGTGCTGCTCAGGTATGGTGCTCCGAGGATAGCATGGCAACAGGACTGGGCCTTTGTGTGGTGGGACCACCTGTGAAGCCAGGGCTGGCACGCCTCACCGCAGGCCCCTCTTCTGTTTGGACAGTCCCGGGAGGTGGTGGACACCCCACTATCGCCCCTGGGCTCTCAGGTTTCCTGGGCTCCCCCACATTTCCCACTTGATGCTGCCCACCCTGGGGGCTTTCGCTGCCTTCTCTGACCAACGGTGCTGGGGACCAGTGTCCCAGGAGCAGGCCTCAGCCTACCTCCTCCCACTCAGGTCACGGCCTGACCTATACCCCTCCCCCTCAGCAGTGAGATTGAGCCACAGTCGCCCACAGTATAGCGAGGTGAGCAGCTCCTTTGCTTCCTATCTCACCTCCCACCCCTGTACCTGGTCCCTCCCACATCAATGACCTCTACTCCAGTCCTTATCTTAGGGTCTGCTTGGGGTGGAGGGGGTGGGGGGAATCCCAAACTAAGACAAAAGCCCTGTCTTCCCAGTTATGACGTATTTGAATAACCTAGGACTGGGGTTCCTGAGTAAGATAGGGCTGGAGCCAAGCCTCAGAAGAACTAGGAAGGTTCTAGAAAGCTGGGAAAGGGAGGGGTTGGCATGGCAGACAGGGAGAGCAGCAGCTGCGCAGGTCTGGCAGTGGGACAGGGCAAGGTTTGGGCAGGGCAGGTGAGGGGCTGCACAGAGCCCTTCCCTGGTGGTGGGGCAGGGACCTGCGTCCGGGACGCCTCGGGACAGGGCACTCACCACCCGTCCCCTTGGGAGAGCTGGCCCTTTGCAAGGAGGAGGAAGAGGCATCTCAGATAGGGGCATCTCTCTTTGGGGTTTGCTGGCCCCGGAAGCCAAATCATGGAGCCGCCCTGTGCCTGGGTTTTCCCATCGATAGAACGGGATGGCAGTGCAGTCTCCTGTGGGGATCGCGTGCGTGTGCGGAAGCACTCAGCCGTGGCGGGCACACCCACGGAGTAGAGGCTGTCATCAGGGTCAGTATTGGCGGTGGTGTTGGCACAACCGCAGCAAGCTGCCAGGCAGGCTCTGCAGCAAACCACCAATGAGGATGTGGCTTCTCAGCTCCTCCCTCCCCCATAACCATCCAGAGCTGGTGCCGGTTAACCTAACCTAACCGGGGACGGGGGCGGATGGGGGGAGACTGTCAGTTCTTGCAGCTCTTGGGCTACGCAGCTATTGGCTCAGCTGTGATGTTTGCCTTGGGCCTTAATGTTCTCACCTCTGAAATGGGCCAGCAACCTCACAGTGTCCCTAAGCACCGTGGCTGGTGAGCGACTTGTGAGTCAGGCAGGGTTCTGATGGAGCCAGCAGGGCCCAGGGGGGGGGGGGGGGGGCCCAGGCACTCAGATGACCTCATCCTGAGTTCTCTGCCTTCCCTGGATCCAGAGGGGTGGGTGGGGTGGGCATGGCACTTTGGGCCGATGCGGTCACTGTGGGATGGGCTCCCCAGCTACACCCCCGCTGAGCTTGGCGGTTGCCTTGCAAGGTCTCAGACCATTTACCTCGACCATTTCACAGATGAGCAAGCTGAGGCGATGCCCAGAACACAAAAGTTCACAGGGGCCTGGAGGACCAGACCGATGTTATTTCACTCCATTTCCTCTGCACTTCCCCGGCCCTTAGCGTCCTGCCTGGGGGCCTTTGCACATTCTGCCTCGAGCCCACTTACGTGAGGTGGGCCTTGGATCGCTCGCTCCTTTCACCTTCCGTGGAGGGCTTTTCACCAGTTGGCTATATTTAGTAAAATATATGGAAGCGGGCGCTTGTGGAAACACCTGGCAACGTGCCTGGCAAACATGAGGCGCTTAATACGTGCTGTTGAGTCACTGGCTGACCTTCCCTCGTCCCTGTCCCCCATTCAAAGTGTAGCTGACGCTATCCGGCTGACTCACGTCTCCTGCGGGGCTGTGTTCCTTTAAAAGAAATTACAGGTTCTCCGATGGATAATGACAGGCTCCACATTTCCAGAGGAGAAATTCTGTCTGGGAAACTTTAAATAAGGCAACAGGGGAACCAGCCGGGGCCAGGGAATCCATTGGCTGCTGCTCCTGGAGCCGGGCCCTCGGAGGGGCCCGGTGGAGATCAGGGGCATGACCGTGGTCCCACCTGGGCAGGGTCCTGGTCACCTTCCCACAGAGGGAGCGAGCTCTCGAGACGCGGGTGGCTTAGCAGACATGTGTCACCCACCCGAGGGCTCTTCGGTGGCCACCGCCATGAGTGGTTTTTCTGTTTCTGCCCCAGAATGCTGTGCCCGTTAGCTTCCTCTGAGGCCAGGAGCCTGGTGTGGTGGGCACTGTGACACAACACGACTCTTTAAAATGCTGGTCAGGTCTTGCCATGCCCACGCTCAAAGGCCACGTGGACCCCCGTCTCTTCCTAACAAACAAAGCCAGGGTCCCCCCGGGGTGACTGCGTGTCCTGGGGCTGCCGTAGCAAAGGACCACCAGCTGGGGGGCTTGAACACCAGCCGTCTCCCCTCTCACCGGCCTGGAGGCCGGAAGTCCACGCCGAGGAGCCAGCAGGACTGTACTTCCTCTGAAGCTCCAGCGGGGGATCCTTCCTTCCTCCAGCCCCTGCTCCTCGGCTTGTGGCCACATGGCTCCAGCCTCTGCCTGTGTCTTCACCTGGCCTCTCCTCGGTGTCTATGTCCTCGCCTCCCCCTGTAAATACAGTCATAGGATTCAGGGCCCACCCCAATCCAGTGTGACTTCATGTTAACATAGTGCCTCTGCGAAGACCCTGTTTCCAAATAAAAGGCGACATCCTGAGGTTCTAGGGGAGATAGGAATTGGGGGTGCGGGAGGACACTATTCAACCCAATACACCTAGCCTGTCAGCGTGTGATTTGACTCCTTCGTTCTCTCTCCTGCCTCCTTCCTTCCCACTCTCCTTGGCGGCCTCAGCCACACACACCTTCTTGCCACTCCTCCGAAGCACCTCAGGGCCTTTGCACCTGCTGGTTCCCCTGCCTGGAAGGCGCTCAGAGCTCTGTCCTCACTTCCCTCAGGCGTCTCCCCCAGTGGCCCATCGCTCTGGATTCTATGAGGATGTCTTTCATTTCCTTCCTGCTTCATGTTGCTTACCCCTGCGTGTTGCATTTTCATGTTATATCATACTAGAGGCCCGGTGCACAATATTCATGCACGGGGGGTGTGTGGGGGTGTGTGTGTGTGTCCCTCAACCCAGCCTGCACCCTCTCCAATCTGGGACATCCCTCTCACAATCCAGGACTGCTGGCTCCCAACCGCTTGCCTGCCTGCCTGCCTGCCTGATTGCCCCTAACCACTTCTGCCTGCCAGCCTGATCACCCCCTAACCACTCCCTGCCAGCCTGATCGATGCCTAACTGCTTCCCTGCCGGCCTGATTGCCCCTAACTGCCCTCCCCTGCCGGCCTGGTCACCCCCAACTGCCCTCCCTTGCAGGCCTGGTCACCCCCAACTGCCCTCCCTTGCAGGCCTGGTCTCTCCCAACTGCCCTCCCCTGCTTGGCACATCTTGTGGCGGCCATCTTTGACCACATGGGGGCGGCCATCTTGTGTGTTGGAGTGATGGTCAATTTGCATATCACCTCTTTATTATATAGGATGTCGTCTCATCTATTGTAGAGATCTTACTGTCTTTAGGGGTCTGGAAACCTAGAGACCTTGTTTGTCTTGTTCACAGCTGTATCCCAGCTCTTAGAACAGTTTCTAGCACACAGTGGGTGCTCAGTTAATCTGTAGCCTAAATGCATGCTCATGTAACTCGAGTGTTCAGGCTTTACAGAATACCACAGTGTCCTTAAAAACGGTGACTTTCTCAGCAGAGGAGCCTCGGGGGCCACAGGACAGGGAGGAGAGGGGACGTGAAGCAGAGTGCTCAGCTCCACACTCCGCACCCCGTACTGCTGAGCTATTCTGCTGTTATCTATTGCTTGTTTGAATTCTTCTGCCAATTGGATCTCCAATCTAGAATAACAGCCCTGTTTTACAGACGAGGACAGGGCGGCCCTGGGAGGGGTCAGGGACACACCCGAGGTCCCTGAACCAGTTGGGTAGAGCCAGACCCGGAATCCGGCTCTCTGGCACCAGGGCGGCGTCCCACACCAAGCCTGACCGCACGCAGCTCCTCCCTCCCTCCCTGGGCAGCCTGGGGTGACCGTTGCTCAGGGCTGGCACTCGGCTTGCGTGGGAAGGCGCCCGGGGCTCTGCACCCGGCGAGTACAGGTCAGAAGGGCAGATTGGGTGGACCCTCCCAGCCTCCCCAGCACAGTGTCAGTTTCCAAGTTCAACATCACCCGTCTGCCAGAGGCCAGCTCAGTGTCACATGGCACACATTCCAGGAAATAGAGCGTCCTCCGCCATCCCCGGCGGCCGGTCCGGGTCTGATAGCACTGGATGGGTCAGCACCTCAGAGCCAGGGGGCGCGGGGGCAGGGCGACAGCCCACCCAGCGTGGCTGAGAGCTCCCTGAGCCTTCTGGAAACATTGTAACCGGCGGCCACTGTTTGCACTTGCAAACGCTACTGCAAAGAAAAATAAATATATAAACCCAGTCAGACCTGAACTTGCCACATGCAGTGACCAGCCGACTGTTGATGTTGCGGTTGTGCCAACAGCTAGCATTGCCGGGGGGTCTGCTGGGTCCAGGCCCCGAGCTGTGGTGCTCTCGGGCCATCGCTCCCGGCCCCCTGGCGTGCTCTGCACAGGAGGGGCCGTGTCTCCCTTTTACCTTTGAGGAAACCAAGGTCCGGATGACTCTGGGGGCACTGCTGGTGAGGGGCCTGCAGGGACAAGCCCCTGGTTGCTCTGAGGGGAGGCTCACGCTGGGTCCCGCAGGGTCTCCGGCCTCCCAGAAAGGCTGTTGAAAGAGAAAACAGGTCAGGGCTCCACCGTCTGTTGCCTGTGGGCGGCAGTGGCTCGTGGCAGAGGGAGCCGCGGAGAGCGGCCCGAGAGCCAGCGTCAGGTAGGCCTGGAGCACGAAGGACCACAGTCTCCGAACCAAACGCCAGGCCACGTGGTGGTCTGACAGGCGTCTTCGTGCCAGAACACAAAGTGAGTTGGAGACGGTTTTTCATGCCAAAAGTGTGGCACTTCTGGAACCTTCTGATGGTTGCTGGAGACCATGGGATGTCGGGATTGGGTCCCCTATTTCCTTCAGCTGCCCCAGGGGTGAAAGGTTAGAGGTTAGAGGTGGGGGGTGGGGGCGGGCACTGGCGGGCCCGAGCTTGTGCAAGTCAGATCCCAAAGAGGCCGTCACGTTGTACCCTTCGTCTGAGCTGTCCCCTTTAAAGTGGTGGGTTTTATGATGTGTGAATTATATCTCAGGTTTTCAAACAGCCTCCGTGGTGAGGGCCCTGCTTGGGGCCTGGACTGCATGCTTTCTCTCTCTCTGTCCCACCCAGCTTTGACCTCTGGGGCTCATTATTGTTCCTCCATGTTCTCGCTCTATCATGATCATGGTTTTCAAACCAAAAACTGGTTCCTGGGATGTGATAAAGGATATATTTTATTTATTTATTTATTTATTTATTTATTGCTAATCTTCACCCAAGGATATTTTTCCATGGCTTTTATATAGAGTGGAAAGGAGGGAGGGAGGGTGGGAAGGAGGGAAGGAGGGAGGGAGGGAGCGAGCAACATTGATATGAGGGAGACACGTCAATTGCTTGCCTCCCGCACTCGCCCAAATGGGACCACAGATAGAACCTGCCACCCAGGTGCATTCCCTTGACCAGGAGTCAAACCCATGGCCCTTCTGTGCATGGGTTGAAGCTCTAACCACTGAGAAACTCCCAGCCAGGGCTGAAAAAGGATATTTTTAAATGGATTTAAAATATATATTCATGTGGGGACAGAAACAATGGCCTGGAAGTTTGCAGTCGCCATCCTTTCATTGGAAAGAAGACAGTTTTCTGGGATTAGGGCCCTCCTCGCTTTTTCAGGCCTTGGGGGCATCGCCAGGGAAGCGGTGGCAAAGCCAAAAGGTTAAAGGTGGGGAGGACTCTGGAGCCACTGGCAGAGTGTGAATCCCAGCTCCACCACTTGTGGCTGTGTGACCTCAAGCTAGTTATGGAACCTCTCTGTGCCCCAGTTTTCTCATCTGTCAAATGAGCGTGAACATTGTTAGGACAAGAATGCGTTCCATGCTTAGAACACAGTGCCTGGCCCTTAGGAACGACTGACTTTGTGAATTTCAGCTCCTGCTTGTCAGCCGATCATGAGCAAGTGAGGCTGGGCAGGGAGGGCTGCTCCGTGCTCCACAGTCAACTAGAGCTGCAGGCCCGCCTCCGAGAGGACACGCTCACCTGGTTGGCAGGTGGGGGGCAGGCTGTCAGCCAGGCGCTCCGTCGTTCTGGCTCCCCACGTAGCCTGCGCTCTGTCACAACACACTGCACGGGGCCCAAAACCGAATGCCCCGAGAAAAAGGGCAGGCAGAAGTATGTCACCTGTATGACCAGGCCTCCTTAGCCAGCTCTACTCCATCGGTGGGGGCGGTCCCAAAGGCCTTCCCCGGCCGCCGTGTTCAAGGGAAGGGAGCAAATGGAAAGATTCTGGAAAGGCGTGTGGGATGGGAAATACCATGGTGGCCATTTAGGAAAATAGAATCTATTCTTACAACATAAAGGGTCCGTGCTGAGTGGGTTCCTACAGGTCCCCTGTTCCCCCACCCCTGCCCCCCGCCCCAATACCCCATTTTAAAGATGGGGAAAACTGAGGTCCTGAGAGGAAAGTGAATTCTCAAGGTCACAGATTCTCTGCAGCATATCATGTTATGCGGAAGGATACTATCTCTCTTTCCTTCTTAATAGCAAATTCCTAGAGAAGAGGGGCTGAGTCGTCTTTATCATTGTGTCCCTGTGTCTCCCAAATGCCGGGCAGAGATCCCTAGCCCCTCCTGGTCCAGCTGGCCCCTGGACCATGTCCCAGAAGTCCAGTCAGAACGTCAGCTTCCCCCTCTCTCTCATGTTGACCTCATGGGGCTGCACCCAATAAATGCTCAGCCTCTGCCCTTGCCTGACCCGTGCCAGACCAAGGGACATAGGACAGCAGAGAACTTGGGGTGGCTGAGCTTAGCAGGTCCCTCCTCTTCCAAACGAACCCCCCCCCCCACTGCCGCCGCAGGACTGGCCTGGATGGGCCCTGAGTCCCAGGAGGGACGTGGGCCTGGCTTCCGAGTCCCTTCTGGATGGTCTGTGGCTGCAGGAAGAGCGCCTGAGCCAGATAAAGGCCCAGCGGGGGCCTTTGCCGACAAAGGAAGCGGCAGAGGCCTTCTCTCCCGCCTAAACACCCCAAATGCCTTGCAAGCTCCCTGGCAGGCCCGAGGGCTATTCACAGGGGAGAGGGGGAGGTAACGACCACACAAAATGGGGCGGGGGGGGGGGGAGGCGGGGGGCGCCGCTGCCTTCCTCCAGCAACCCAGAGGCAGATCCGTTTATTTTAAAAGAAAACAAACAAAAAAACCTCATATTCCTTCTCAGAGTACAGGCCCCTTCCCGGGCCCTGCAGAGTATACATTGGGGAGGGAATTGGAGAGAGATGATGGGCCTGGGTCCCTGCGTCTGTCCCCAACTCCCCGCCCCTCGGGTTCCTGTGGGCTCTGCCTCTCCTGTAATTTAGGAGGCCTCCCACCCCGCCCTGCAGCTGGCAGTTCCTTCTGGGGCCCCAGCTGTACCCCAGGCTTCCGCAGCTCATTGCATGAACAGGGACGGAGGAGACCATCCAGACCTTCTGCCACAACCTGCAGCCCGCCCTCCTCTCCCCCGCCCTCCCCGCATTCCGCAGCTTTGCAGGAGGGTGGCTGGCGGCCCTCCAAGATTGGACCCCTCCAGTGAGGGAGGCATTCAGTGGTGGGCTAAGGTGGGGCCATTGCCTCAACCCCCAGTGGGGCCAGAGGTGCAGGTTTCACAACTGTTTTTAACATTTGAACTCTGCTCTCTGCCCCCATTCCTCCCACCCTGGGTTTTGCAGAAAGAGCTGCAGTCTTAGGCCGACCCTAGGTGGAGTCCCAGTACCACCTTTTACTCGCCAGCAGTCTTCTGCTTTCGTGTACCTCAGTTTTCTCATCTGTAAAATGGGGATTAACACTGTCTGACTCTCTGGGCTGTTGTGTGAAATTAATCCAGAAGGTACGTGCAAAGCACCCAAGTCCCTGTATATACAGGTCTCAGCTCCCCTGAGCTCCCTCTGGGGGGTGACATAGGGATGACAGAAAAGTTGGGGTGAGGGTGTCGGCCCCTTGGACAGGTGAAGCCTCAGAATAGCCTGGGCTCCCGCTGGGTGCTGGTAAATGTTAGCCAGAGTGCCCTGCTGACTCGGGGGATGCCACCCAATGCGGCACGAGCTGTCCCCCCCCCCCCCCCCCCCCTCGCCCCGCCCCGTCTCTGCTGGGCTGCGGGGGCGTCTCCTGCAGGCCTGAAGCCGCTGAGTAACGAGGCCCTGAGGCGCTGCGGGGCGCCTGGGAGAGGGCAGGAGAAGGTTCGCTGGTGCCAAGGCTCATTAAGCACTGCCGCTCAGATGGGGATTAGGAGGGAGCCAGCCCGCCATTCCTCGGGTTTGGTTATTCAAGGCTCCGTTCAAGGTAAACACCAGGCGCTTCCTTTCAAAGCCGCACCTGCTAATTAGAGGGCAAGGAATTCATTAAAACAGTAACTCGGGGCTGCCTGGGAGGGAGGGCTGGGGGCGGGGAGGAGGGGTGCAGGGAGAACCTGGGCGGAGCATTCCTCTCGGGCACGGCGGACAGACACCCCCACCCCAGGAGCTCGAGAGGCAGGTGCAGGACCCCTTTCTCCAATGAGCTTCCCCGGAACCCAGAGCCTGGCACTCTGGCCCCGTCGCTGTTACTCCTTGGATTCCGCCGCACCTGCCAGTGCTCCCTGTCTCCCTGGTGGGCTCATCCGGGTTCACGTGTTCTTCCTGTGACGGGGAGGAGGAGGAGAGACCGGGAGCAAAGCCACGTTTGTTAAATGCCTGCTGTGCCAGGCTGGATACTGGTCCCCAAGACGCCCCGGTTCTGATCCGCAGCACCTGTGCCCGTGCGACCTTACGTGGCAGAAGCAGCTTCGCAGATGTGATTGGGTTAAGGACCTGGAGATGGGGGATGATCCGGGATTCTCAGGGTGGGACCAGTGTCATCACAGGGTTCTCACAAGAGGGAGGTAGAGGGGGAGGCTACAGAAAAGGACGTAGGACCTGTGATGGTAGAAGTAAGAGGCTGGAGGGATTTGAGGAAGGGGCCGTGAGCCAAGGAATGCAGGCACCTTTGGAAGCTGGAAAAGATAAGGAAATGGGTTCTCCCCTAGAGCCCCAGAAGGAAACAGCCTGCCCACACCTTGATGGCAGCCCACTGCGTCCCGTGTCAGACTTCTGTCCTCCAGAACTGTAAGGGAATGGTTGGTGTTCGAAGGCACTAAATTATGGTCGATTGTTACACTAGCTGCAGGAAACTGATGCCTGGACAATCAAGCAGGTGCTTTGCCTGGGTCATTTCTAAGCTCCTGAGGGCGGGCTGGGCTCATGCTTAGACGGGTCCTAGGAGTTGCAGTGAGTGGTAGGAATCATTCCTTTCTGGCTGCATCGATAGCCTGAGGCACAAAGAAGCTGTTCCTGGCTCAGTTTCCCAGCCTGGCTATGGGGCAAGAGTTAATCCAGCCAACCAGATTGTGAGTTAGAGACCAAGTTCAGACCCTGCTGTGTGGCCTTGGGCAAGACACCTAACCTTTCTGAGCTCAGCCTTCTTGTGTGGAAAACCAGGAAATGCTTCTGATCTTTGCAGCTTGCTTGAGGAGGTAAGACTTGGCCCAGGAAGTGTGGGTGTGGGCCTCTTCCTCCTCAGGTAGACGCCTGAGACCCTTAATGAGCGTGTATGTCAGGCCCTGGGACCTCGGGATGAAAGAGCCGTGCACACCTGAGTCACCTTTATGGCGATGCTATGCCCGCAGGGTGCCTTCTGCCCTGACATGAAGCCTCGAGGTGCAGGACCAGTTTGGCTTCACCTGAGCATCTCTTAGCTGCTCTGCTCCAGGCTCTGGGAGTCTTACAAGGACCCCAGGGCCCCTCTCCTGGACAAGCGGCCCCAGGGGCAGCCTTGGGCAGAGGGTGGGGACCCAGACTCTCGGTCACTTCGGGCCAGTGGGGCAAGTACCTAGAGGTAGAAAAACACACCGCTTCTGGGTGCCGTCTTCTAGGGCCTTGTCCTTGTCGTCCACGAGATGGGGCTGCCGCATCGAAGCTTTGATTTCAGGGTGTGTGTATAATTCCTCCTTCTCCCCTTTACAAATAATGACAAAACCAATGCAAGCATATGTAGAGCACACTCGGGGCACTTCATACTCCTTAGCTCATACCGTTCCCCAGTAACCCTGCAAAACAAGGATCCTACAAAAGACGGAGCAGCAGAGGCTCAGAGAGGTGAAGTGTCTTTCCCAAGGCCACACAGTGGGATTCCCAGCCAGCTCTGTGACGTTCCAAAGCCGAGCCTTGATTAGTATCATGAAAGCCTCCCCCTCCCCTGCTGGAACCTCCTCTCCCCCTCCTGTCGTCCCCTCCCCTCCCCTCGCCGCCCCTCTATTTCCTCAGTCTGGCAGCAATTAAAAAACCAGGGCCAAGGTGTGCTCTGACTGTTGAACACATTTCCTCCCCTCCCATTCTTCATATGAGCGTGGAGAGGGGGAGGTGTGATTCCCCCCCACACACACACACACACACCCACACACACACACTGTATTTAGTTGTGTTTTCCTGACATGAACACCCCAGGTTCTGCCGCCTCCCGTCTGTGCCTCTCTGGGAGCTCCCAGCCTCAGGAACTTCCTCCCTCTCATCTTCCCTTCCCTTCCCTTCCCAGCTAGTGCTGTGCCAGAAGCCTGCGCCGGGCTTCTCAGACGGTGGTGAGCATCTGAACCGTGGGGCCTTGTTAAAGAGCAGGTTCTGATACAGCAGGGCCCGGCCCATTGGGCCTAGGAGACTGCACTCCTAGCCCGCTCCCAGGGACGGCCCGCCCTGTCCCCACTCCCTGCTCCTAGGCAGCGTGTGCTCTCAGAGGTCACCAGCCGCCTCTAGCGAGTGCTAGTGACCCATTCTTGGCCTCTCTCCCCTTTGATATCCTGGCAGCCCTTGGCCCTTCTATAACCTGCTGGACCTGGCAGGGTCCAACCAGAGAAGCAGAAGTGGGTGGTGGAGCCTGGCCGGCATGGCTCAGTGGTTGAGGGTCAACCTATGAACCAGGAGGTCACAGTTCGATTCCCAGTCAGGGCGGGCTTGATCCCCGGGGGCGGCGGGGAGGGGTGTGTGTGTGTGTGTGCAGGAGGCAGCTGATCAATGATTCTCTCTCATCATTGATGTTTTTATCTCTCTCTCCCTCTCCCTTCCTCTCTGAAATCAATAAAAAATTTTTAAAAAGAAGTGGGAGGTGGGTATGAAGAAATGTACACCCAGGGACTGGCTTCATGAGGGTGGGGTGGGCTGGCCAGGCAGCCCCCGGAAGAGCAGCCCCCCCCCGCCCCCGGCAGGGCAGCTGGACCTCTCGGCCCGGGCTGGGGCCCTGTGCCCAGGCAGGATTTCTTCTCCAGGGAAGCCTCAGCTCCGCTGTGGGCCTTCCCACTGACTGCTCAGGCCACACAGGTAGTCCAGAGCAGTCTCCCCCACTGGAGATCAGCTGACCATGGACTTGAGTCACATCTGCGAACACCTTCCCTGCAACACCCAGATGAGTGTTTCAGTCACACGAACACGCCCCCGGCGGGGTGCAGGCTGCTGGTTTACAGTGCGGTGAGCATGCAGAGCTGTGGGAGTGGCTCCCTGTACATCTCTTCACAGATATCCTGTGGGTACCACTTCCCTCGAATGCAGGGGTCCCGAGACTCCTCCTCACCCCACCCCTACCTGCCCACACCTGCTCCTTGTGTGTCCTCCTCTGGGTGCCCCTGTCCCCAGTTTCTCAACCTCAACACTATAGACACTTGAGTTCGGATCATTTTCAGGGGAGGGATGCTATCCCGTGCATTGCCCTCTAGATGCCAATAGCACCCCCAGTCGTGACAACCAAAATGTCTCCAGACAAGGCCAGATGTCACCCCTGTGGACAATCCCTGCACCCCACCCACCCACCCAAGGATGGTCACTTTGGGTTGAATATCATCTGATCTCCTCCAGGGTGTGGGCACCAGGCCTCCCTGTCGTCCAGCATCCAGTTCTCCTCTGTTCGGTACTCTTGTCGCTTTAACTGGGCCTTGTGCATCGCTGACCATGCTGCTTCCTTATCTCCAGGTCTCTCCTCCCACACAGACGCGATGGTGGCACCCCTCTATGCCCTTCCCTGGCCCCTATTGCTGACAGGTTCAGGCTTCACAGGACTCTAACAGGGGGGTTAAGAGCAGGGTTTCTGAGCTGGAGCAGCTGCCCGCCAGCTGGGTGGCCCTGGGCCTGGTGGCCTCGGTTTTACCATCTGGAAAATGGGAGTCACACTTATCCACACTTTGGAGCGGGGTTTGGATGGGAGGGGAGAGCCCCTTAGGGGCCACTGGTATCACTGCCCTGTTGTCCAGAGCCCCTGTGAGGGCCATTTCTGGCTTCCACAACCATCACTGCTTTTTCTTTTCTTTTCTTTTTAAATTGATTTAGAGAGGAAGGGAGAGGGGGAGAGAGACAGAAACATCAAAGATGAGAGAGAATCATCAATTGGCTGCCTCCTGCGTGCCCCACACTGGGGATCGAGCCTGCAACCCAGGCTTGTGCCCTGATCAGGAATTGAACCGTGACCTTTAGGTTCATAGGTCAAGGCTCAACCACTGAGCCCTGCTGGCCGGGCCACCATCACTGCTTTTCCACACTGGGGCTGGGTGTCTCCACACCTGGCGAGCTCTCCCCTTCTCAGTTTCCCTTCCTCCTGTCTCTGTCCCTGAGGGTCCTGCTCACCCTTGGAGGCTGAGCTCCCCGAGCACCAACCTCACCTGGCATCTTAACCAGGGGCTGAGCTCTGAGGGGCAGGGCAGGGCGTGGGCCTCCAGAGGTTCTCAGTGTGGGTCGGGCTACTCGCACGGGAACCCTTCCTTGCAGCCGTGGAACCCGTCACTGGAAACCCCGCCCTCAGTGAGCCCAGCCAGCCCCACACCACAGGCGGGGCGCCCGGTGCAGGTGAGCTTGTCTCCCAGCCTTCCCAGCCCTTCGCAGCCACACCCGCTCCCAGAACCCGGGTCTGCACAGCAGGGTTGTTGGAAGGCAGGCCTCCGAGGCCAAGGTTCAGACCGTCTCCTCATTGATTCCGAGGGAGCCAAGTTCAATCTGCTTTGTAATAAACGAGGCCTTTGATCCTGCAAAAAATGAGTAATTAGCCAGGAGCCAGCATGTTGGCACCCTGGCAGGCTCACAGCCTGGCTGAGCCCACACCCACGTGGGCCCCTCGAGCCGCAGGAGGCAGAGGTAGAGGCCGCGCTGTGCAGGGCAGGCTCCTGAAGATGCTGGGTGGCTATTTTTGAGGGGTTTGAGGGACCTCACCAGGGACAGGTATCCACACAGTCCAGGCTGGGTGCCTGGCTCCTCTCCCCCCATCCCCAGCCAGGGCACCTCCGTGACCGCCTTCTCCAGCTCAGCTTCCCCACCTGTAAATTGGGGCCATTAGCCCTCTGCTCACAGGGCTGGCGTGAGATGCCACCGTGACGTAACAGAGCAACAGGGACACACAGGCCTGCTGGTCCTCTCGCTCAGGATACTCACCCTGCAAACGAGCGGTGGCTCTGCAGCCATAGGAAAAGGTGCCCTTTGGGGCAAATACAACTGACACCTGGAAACCCAGCTCTGCTCACCATACACCTCCCTGCACAGCCGCCTGGGAGCCTCCTTCTGGTGGCCGGGACCCATTTCTGTGGGTGGCATGCACATTCCCTTGGTGCCCCACATTATTTCTGTGGGCAGCACATTCATCCTCGGGGCGCTCAGTGAGCTTCAGTGCGAAGGGGAGGCTGTGCGGTGCGTTAATTCCCCCTGAATCTTCAGCAGCCCCTCGGGTGTCTAAATTTAAACTGTGTGTTTGGCTGGCTGGTGTTGCCCAGTGGTTGAGCGTCAACCCACGAACCAGGAGGTCAGGGTTCGATTCCGGGTCAGGGCACATGCCAAAGTTGCGGGCTCCATCCCCAGCAGGGGGCGTGCAGGAGGCAGCCCATCGATGATTGCCTCTCATCATTGCTGTTTCTCTCCCTCTCCCTTCCTCTCTCTGAAATCAAGAAAAATATATTTAAAAAATAGCATGTGTGTTTGTGAGGCTGACCGCCCTCCAGGCAGCATCTCTCTGCAGGCTTCCCCTTGACGGGTTTGGATTCGCGGAGCCCCTGCCCCTGATGCCAGCGGTGACGGTGCTCTGCGCCAGCCACAGCAGCAGTCAGAGTAACGGGTTCCAGGGAGACAGAGAGGGAAGGACAGGGAAAGACAGGAGCGGCACGCTCATTTCAGAGTGGGGACCCTGCGGCCTGAGGACAGCACAGGCCCTGCACGGGGCCTGGAGGAAGCGGCTGCCTGGGAGCAGGTGTGGACCACACAACCCTCATGCCCAGTAGATAGTTGTGTCGAGTTTCCTGCTCCCCTCAGGGCCCCCTTGAGAGCCTCCAGCATGGCTGGCCCCGGGGTGCATTCCAGCAGTGGGGTCTGGGCAGCCTCATGCCCGTCCCCTCCCCCCCCCCTCCTTGCCCTCCCCTGGGCTGTGCTAAGGCAGAGCCAAGGCTCACAGGCCCTGCACAAGGGGAGACCCAGGCCATCCTGGGACCCATGTCTCAGGCTGTGACACACTGGGCATGGGGTCTGGCCCTGGCTGGAATGTGGGCTGGGATACTTCTGGAAGGATCCGGGCTTGGCCTTGGGCCTTGATCACCAGGTTATTTGACAAAATTCATTTAACCATTCTCCTGCTGAGTGAAACTCAGTGAGGTTTGGTATTTGGCCGCTGGATTTTGAGCCTTTGTTCCTTTCCTTGATTATTCATTCAACAAACGTTTATGAAGCCTGGCTCTGGGCCAGAGGGTTGGCAAAGATTTGCTCAGGGAGCTCCAGGTCTGAGCATCAGACTTTGAAGACAGAGTTTCACAGACGCTGACATTAAGGGAGCTCCTCTGGGGAAGACAGAGGTACCATGGAATCAGACCACCCACCGCCTGGTGAATGGCATGGACTGGGCTGCCCTCTCCACCTGCTAGACTGTGAGCCACTGAACAAGGGCAGAGCCTCACAGCCCAGCATGCACATAGTGTGTGCACATGCACGTGTGCACATACACACACATCACCCACATGCATGCACACATGCATATCCACATGCTCTGACACCCACACAAACCACATGTGCACACGTGCACATGCCCACAGGATGTGCACATAGACATGTGTGTACACAGTGCGCGCACACACACATGCATAAGGTACATGCTCACAATCACGTGTGTGTGCACACATGTCTCCCACATGTATGCATGATCACAGACACACGTGCACATGGGCACAGGCACGCACACACAACAAATGCATGTGTTCTCACACACACGTACACATATACCCAGGACTGCCTGAGTATCTGAAGGGTTGGGGACACAGGGTGAAGAGAGACCTGTGCCTGTTTCTGTTCTTGCCCAGCCAGGGTGTCCCTCATCACACAGGGCTTCACTCACGTGGACATCCAGCCCATGCTTCGCCTACAGTGACCTTGGCCACCCTCAGCACAGGCTTTCTAGCAGACAACCCCCCTCAGGAGGACAGACTGGAGAGGGTTTGCACGGCTCTGGACATGGACTTGGGCATGCTAACAGGGAGACCCGGGTCCTGAAACAGACGCTGTGGCCCAAGAGCAGGGGCAGGCTGTGGGGGGCGGCCCTTGGCCCCACAAACTCCTTGCCCTCAGGGACATGTCGGGGAGGGCCTCTAAATGCAGGGCCTGGGCCAGGGGTCCTGGTGCTTGGTCTGAGGCTGTACTGACATACATTCGGTAACTGAAAAAGACATTTCACAAAACAATGTTTTCACTCCAGTATTTTTTATTCTCTTCCATTTCCCTTTTTAAAAATCGCCCCCATGTGGGACACAGCCCAGAGTTTGAGGAACATGAGGCAGCTGACATTTCAGGTTCTTCCCACCTCGGAGGCTTGGGGGAGATGGAACCCTCCCCGGGCACTCATTCATCTTTGCAGGGCGACGGGGAATACACAAACAAAGCCCGCTCCTCCATCCCTGCTCAGCCATAGGCGTCTCTGCGTCCATGGCACGCAGCCAGCCCGGATTGCACCTCCTCAGGTGCAGGGGCTGGTGTTCCTTTTTCATGGTGATCAAACGAAACCCACTATCAGACTGAAGATCTGGAAAATGGATGCAGAATGGGGGGGGGGGGGGTCCATTCCTGCTCCTGGAAGCTCCTATTTCCAGGCTCTCGAATGCTTTCTCTCTCCCTTCCTCCCTCCTTCTCGCTCTTTCCCTCTCTCTCATGGGAAAGGGCTGACTCAGCCGCTGTTACCTCCCTCCCCGTGTCATACTCACTTTATTCTGCTTTCTGATCATTGTCCTAGGAGGCCTTTGCCCCTCGTTGTCTCCAGACATACCTCCACCTGGCTCTTGCTTTACCTCTAACCAGCTATTTGTATTAAGTTGCCTAACCTCCTTTGTACGATGGGAGTGCCCTAATACCCTTGCAACTTCCTGGGCTGTTCGTGGGGGTGGGGGTGGGGGTCAGTTTTGCATGGAGTTAACAGTACAGACCTGTGGTCGGCAAACTGCGGCTCGCGAGCCACATGCGGCTCTTTGGCCCCTTGAGTGTGGCTCATCCACAAAAATGCCACGGCCTGGGTGAGTCTATTTTGAAGAAGTGGCGTTCGAAGAAGTTTACGTTTAAAAAATTTGGCTCTCAAAGAAATTTCAATCGTACTGTTGGTATTTGGCTCTGTTGACTAATGAGTTTGCCGACCACTGGCCGATAGACTGAGAGAAGGCTGTGTGACCTTGGGTAACTGACTTACCTCTCTGTGCCTCAGTCTCCTCATCCATAAAATGGGTATGTAATAGGAGAACTTAACCTCAAAGGCACGTTAGGAGGATTGAGCAAGTTAAGATTTGTAAAGCATTTGAATGATGCTTGGCACATACATCAAATGATATTAAATAATTATCTTAAGGTAGTGATTTTCAACTGGTGTGCCACAAGAATTTTTAAAACATGCCATATCTGACTATTTAGTCAGGGGGCACTGACCTCTTTTGCCTTAGATTGTCAAATAAAAAAAATGACAGTAGCGGTCCCATGCACTGAAATGCCGTGGGTTCGCTTCCCGGTCAGAGCACATACCTGGGTTGTGGGTTCAATCCCCAGTTAGGATGCCTACGGAAGGTAACTAACTGATCATTGTTTCTCTCTCACATCAATGTTTCTCTCTCTCCCTCTCCCTTCCTCTCTCTCTAAAAAGTAATAAAGAAAAAAAAGGACAACAAGCAACACAACAATAGCTGTCTGGTGTGAATAAATCAGAATTATGACCTCTTTTTTTTTTGGTCAGATTGGCAAAAATATATAATATATTTTTTGGTGTGCCACACATTTTTGTAACTAGTTTATTTGTGCCATGAGATGAGGGAGGTTGAAAATCTCTGTCTTACGGGGCTGCCATAAGGAGAAATAAAACCAGCGAGGCTTTAACGAGCAGGCCCTGAAGGGCCAGGCAGTGTTTAAAGCACGCGTGTCTTGGGTCTCTCTCTTTTTTTTTCTTTCTGAGTCATTTTGACCATTTTACAGCTTAGGAAGCTGGGGCTCAGAGACATTTAGTAGCTTCCTCATGGTCACACAGCCCATCGGGAAGGAGTCAGTGTCTGAAGTCAGGCCAGCGTCATGGCTGGGGGCTGCTAGCAACGTCCAGGTTATTACTGACATTGTTGCTTGAGGATGAAACAAGGTCACGGTGCAGAGCTCGGCCTGGCACGTGGGAGACCAGTTCACACGGCAGCGCGTCCTGTTCGCATCCTCGGGTCTAGTAGTCGGCCAAGTGTTTGCGTGAGGTCACAGCGGGCTTCTGTGCCCCTCGGGGGCCCAGGCCTGGCCCAGGTGGCTATTGTGGGCAGAGTTAAGGCGGTGCAGGATCGCATCGGGCCCCTCGGGGCTGCTTGCCCAGAGCACCACTCTCATCCTGAAGGGGACTGAGCGGGCTCCGGTGTCGTTCCCCCTCCTGGACCCCGGCCACTGGCCGTTAGTCAGTCTTGCACTGTTACGTGTGATTGCGATTTGACCTAAGGGCTCCCTGGGTATCGATGCCAAGCTGGCTGGCCTCTTCCATCCTGTGAAAGGGGCGCCCGTGTCTTCGCCCGTCCCTGGGATCTGCCCTCAGTGAGGTCTCTGAACAAACGCCCAGCAGAGCTGGCCAGACCCTGGCAAGACGCAGCCTCTCTGGAAGCTCCTACCTGTTTCCCCCTCTTACTTGCCCCGTTCTGCCTCAGTCGGGACTCACTCCAGTTAGTGCTTCCTTTCAGACCTTTTCAGGGAAGAGCGCAGAGAAAAGCCATGAAAATCGCTGTCTTCTCAATGTTTCTCCCAGGATTAGATTCCTTTCCGTGTGTGTGTGTGTGTGTGTGTGTGTGTGTGTGTGTGTGTGTGGCGCACGCGTTGAGAGAGAGAGAGAGAGAGAGAGAGAGAGAGAGAGAGAGAGAGGATGAGAGGGTCTTTCTAATCTTTCCCTTTATTCCTTGCCAGTCATATCCTTAGGTTCTTGAATTGTGTCTTTACACTGAGCCTGTTTGAATTTTCATTTTCGATGATTTTCCAGATGCCTGTGGGCCCCTGTCTGGCTCCCTGCTGAATCCCCGGTGCCTCGAACAGTGCCTGGCACAGGGCAGAAGCCCGGATAAATATTCTCACGTGAACTGTGGGGTCTGTTCCATTCTTGGCCACGCCCCTCCCCCGAGAACACCAGCTCGTCTCTGAGCTCAGGCTGGGGCTGCAGGACGTTTAGGGGGATTGTCAGTCTCAACAGGTAAACCTGCAGCCAACATAGAAATAAACTGCACACATCCCTCAAAAATAAATGTAAGTGCGCAGAGCCAGCCAGCCCCGGATGCCGCGGAACAGGGTGGACTCTGAGTTTGGACTGAGTTTGGACAAGCAGGGTACTTGCTGCGTGTCTTCAGGTTGGGGGCTCATCCTCACGCTGGGCTGAAAGGCACGCGGGCCGGGTGGCTCGGGGGCTGTTTAGCTGGCCCGGCTCCTGGCTCTGCCCCCCGTGGCCCCCCCCAGGCAGGTTACACAACCTCTCTGGGCCTCCATATGCTTTCCTCGTCTGGAAAACGAGAACGATGATGGCGGTGCCTACCTCTCAGGCTGTTGCGAGGACTGAGTGAATTAAAATATGTGGAGAGTACTTAAAGCAGTGCAGAGCGCACAGCAGATGCTATCCGTGTGTTTATTAATGTTTTTGCCATTATATTTGTTATTTTTTTCGTATGTTTAATTGAAAACCCTTCGGCTGCTGAAAGATGGATCGCCGCTGTGGGCCCGAACATCAGAATCTTTCTAAATTTTCCGGGCCCTGAAAACATATAATGTGTTTTGATGTATAAGTTTCAAGTCAGCATCTGGCGCTACGACAAGGGGCCTGGCGATGGCGGCTGACGGCTGGGTTACTAACTTGGCTTGTTGAGGGTCCAAGGACCTCTGCCCCCCAGGCCTGGAGGGTGCCTAGGACATGCCCACTCTCTCCCGAGCGGAGTCGAGAAGGGCCCGCTGTCCCTGTGCAGGGGGGCGGGGAGCAGGTGAGGCTGTGTCTCTGCAGGCCCCTGGGCACCAGCCTCCAGCTTGTCCCCGCTGCCTCCCCGACACCACCAGGCCAGCCAAGTGGCAGCCAAGCAGATGTGAGGCCCCGTGAGGCTGTTTGCTGTGGCTGTCACCGTGTTTTCACGTCCTGTGACAAACCCTGCCCCGGCGTTAATTTACATGATAGCCAGTGCACCCCAACGTGTGTTTTTAAAGGGTATAATTTCTATCAACTTCAATTAGAGCTATTTTTATTTTTGTCACCCTGAAGAATTTCCCTGCGGTTAAGCTGCCATTTTTCACTGTAATACCCCTGGCAAGGGCTGGGGGAAAAATTAATAGTCTGGTGATCACTTAGCTAATGCACTGTCAGAGCTTGATAAACTGACTGCCCTGGGTGAGGCGGCACAGTTCCTTCCACAGTAATTATGTCATGTCCACCTGCAGCGGGCAAGGCCCCTTTGGTGGAGGCACAGGGTGGAGCGGAGCCCCACGGAGCCCAGGGCAGAGCCTCCCGCCCCTTCCCCCGGCTCTTGCCCTTGCTTCCGCATCAGTCTTTGCGCTGATTTAAGCCCACCAGGTCAGGCTTCTGCCCATCTCCCAGCTGTGTGGTGTTTGGCAGGTTGCTAAACCTCTCTGATCCACATTCAGACAGGGAGCATGCCGTGAGGGTCACTGTTAAGAAGCTACCTGACCTCCCCAGCTTAGGACGTCAGAGGAGGTAATGCCAGAGGGTAGGTGGGCAGGTGAAGCATTGTGACTGGTTAAGGGGGCACTGATTCACAAACGGAGGGTGCAGGCCCCGAGTGGGGAGCTAGCAAGCAAAGCTAGGTACAGACTCTGAAGACACAGGAGGGAGCAGGGGCAGGGCTGTGGTGGGATGCGAGTCTGGGCTGGGGGCGAAGGGAACAGCTGAACCTGCAGGGCAGCTTCCTCCCACCTAAACCAGGCGGATGGGCCACCGAGTTGTGGCACAGCCATGCCACCGGCAACAAAAGGAACCAACTACCAGGATGCCCAGGAACCTGGGCCCGAGAACCGCGCTGAGAGGACGCAGCCAGTCCCGAAGGCTAACATCCGTGTGATTGCATTTACGTGACATGCCTGAAGGGAGAAAGCTAGGGAAATGGAGAGCAGATGGGTGGCTGCCAGGCTTGGGGGCGGGGCGGGAGGGAGGTGGGTATGCTTCCCAAGGAGCGTCGTGGGTGCTGGGGACGGAGCGTCGGCACCGAGGCTGTGGAGATGGACACGGGAACCCGCCCCGGTAATATCGCTGCGAAGGACGGAACACGCACGGGCGAGGGCAGGGCTGACTGGGGAAATCCGCACGAGACAGGTGAGCCGTCGGTGGCTCTCCCCTGCCCGTGACATGGTGCTGTAGTTTGGTAAGATGTTGCCATTGGGGGAAACTGAGTCAAGGCTGCGTGGGATCTTTCTGTATTATTTCTGACAACTGCATGTGAACCTATGAGCATCTTAACATAAAAAGTTAACATGGCAACAAAACCATCATGTCTCTCCTGGGCTCAGACCCTCGGGGCTTCTGTCTCACTTCACATGAGAGCCAGAGTCCTCACGGGGACCCACAGGCCCCTCTGAAACGTGGCCCCTTTGCTTCCCTTGCTCGTCTCCAACCACAGGGGTCTCTGCTCTTCCTCAGATACACCAGGCACACTCTTGCCTCGGGGCCTTTGCATAGACTGTTCCCTGTGCCAAAAACACTGTTCCCCCAGGCCTTCACATAGTTCCTTCCATAACTCAGATAGCTCCTCCATCAGCTCTACTGAGGACACTGTGCCAGGGCTGGGGTTACAGGGTGCCTGGGGGGGACGACATTCTGGGGAGGCAGAAGCGTAGCCCCTAAACCTGTGGCACTAGGATGAGGGCACTAATGAAGGTGAGCTGGGGGAGCACCCGCCTCTGCCTAGGGAGGGGAGCTGGGGGCAGAGTCCAGGGGAGCAGAGAAGACCCTTGGCTGAGGAGGAGGCAGAGAATTAGGGGGTGACATCTCAGGCAGGAGAGAGGCATAGGGCATTGTGGAGTGGGAGGGGGGCTGGTGGGCATTGACAGTGGCTCATGAACAGACCCCATGTTGCTTCCACCCAGAACCCAGAACCAAGCCTCAGCCTGCCCAGGGAGTCCTCGCCATTTCACAGATAGGGTAGCCAAGGCCCAGAGAGGTAGGCTCACTTGCCTGAAGGCACACAGCTCATAGGAATGGGGCTGGGATTTAAGCCAGGCAAGCCAGTTTCTGCATCTGCCCCCAGCCCCTACAGGATGCCTGAGGGGAGGACGGGAGGTAATGAGCTCAGTGGTACAGACAGACACACATGTGAGCACCTTACACCCTTCTGCAGTCCCTCGGGTGTGTCATTTGGATTCAGGTAGACCAGTGGTGTCTCTGCAGCAGCCCCGCCATCCATTCTCCCCGCCTTGCCTCTGTTCTGAGTCAAGCCTCGCTCCCCTCCTCCCACAGACACCCCTCCAGCCACACAGGCCTCCTGGCTGCTTCCAGAACAGGGGTCAGCAAACTGCAGCCCATAGGCCACATCCTACCCACAGCCCGTGTTCGTACTGCCCATAAACTAAGGAAGATCTTTACATTTTTAAATGGTTGCAAAAAAAAAAAATCAAAGATAAAACAATATTTTACAACATGCGACAATTGTGTGAAATTCAAATTGCTGTGTCTATAAAGTTTTATTAGAACAGACACACATTTTCATTTTCTAAGGCTGTTTAGTGCTACAAAGGCATAGTTGAAGCAACAGAGACCATGTGGCCCACAAAGCTGAAAATACTGGTCGGCCTTCTCAGAAAAAGTTTGCAAACAAACTTGCTGGGACACCCTTCCCCCAGACACCGACCTCCACAGCTGGCTCCCCTGTCCCCCTCAAATATCCTCTTCTCAACGGGCAAGCCGATGGAAAATTCTAACCAAACACCCTCCTCTTTATCCCCTTCTATTCGTCTTTTTGGCACTTCCTACCAGCTGGCATGTGAATACATCTTTCTTTATTGTCTCTCTCCCCAACCAGAATGTCAGCTCCTTAAAGGCAGGAATTTTTAACTGTTTTATTTGCTGCTGTATCCCCGACACAGTGTCTGGCACATAATAAGTGCTTAATAAATGTTTATTGGATGGGTGGATGGATGGATGGTTGGATGGATGGATGGATGGATGGATGGATGGATGGATGGATGGATGGATGGATGGACAGGTGGATGGTTGGTTGGATGGATGGATGGATGGATGGATGGATGGACAGATGGATGGATGAACAGTCAGATGGATGAGTGGACCTAGGAACAGTTGGACAGACAGACAGATGGCTGACTGGCTGGCTAGATGCATGGTTGGTGGAGAAGGGCATGGATGTGAGGTATGACAGATGTGTGAAGAACGAGGCTGGGCAAATCAAGGGGCTCTTGGATGCCATGTGGAGGGGTCAGAACTCTGGTGGAGGATTTTACTCGGGGTGTGCAGGTTGAGGGTGGTGTTTAGAAAGATCACTAGGCCCAGGCATGGTTGGGGGTGGAGAGGGCGTGGAGGTCAGTAGGCACTCAGGCACCAGCAGGGATGGGATGGGGAACCCCAGGAGAGCCCAGCAGTGATTGGCCTGCGCTCAGTCTAGCCCCCCGCTGCTGGCCTCCTGGAGGTGGCCCTGGAGGCTGATGCCAAAGACTCGGGCTGCCTCCCTGTGTCAAAGGCTCTCTTCCTCCACCCTGGCATCCCCAGCGCCACCCGCATGCTCTGTTGCCTGGCAGCCATGGGGAGGCACTCTTGCCTCTGGAAACAGAGAAACTCCTCCATTGCAGCCCCCCTTGAGGGAGGGGGCCAGGGTCATGCCTTCTAGCATGTTCCCTTCAGCCACAAAAGCAGCAGAAGCGGGGCATACCTGCCTCTGGCCAACTCCTACTGGCCTGCCTGCTGCCGAATACCCTGCCAGCCTCCCTGTGGCCCCACTCTTCTCTGCCAAACCTGCCCCGTGTGTTTCCTGAGACTCTGAGTGCTGTTAGCCGCAAACTCCCACATTGCAGGACGAATCTCGGAGACATCGTGCCCCAATGCCCATCCCACACGCTGGGCCAAGCATTGCAGGTGACTGACCCTTTCTGTGCCTCGGTTGCCTCATCCCTATAATGGGGCCTAACAGTTTCTGGCCCAAGGGCTGTCTAAAGCTCGCTGCCTGCAAAGGCTGGCCTGGGGCTTGGCACTGAGTAGGTGCTATCCTTGTATGGCTGTGGCCACTGAAAGGCCCAGCCGTTTTTGCCCCCAGCCTCCATGACCCATTAGGACCATGATCCTTCTACTCTGGCTTGGAAAGAACCCCCGTCTCAGCTGAACCCGGAGGTCCGTCAGCCCTGGCAGCCCCAATGTCTTGAGTCGGGACTTTCTGGTTCTCTCTGTGGCAGGCGGGCTGGGCTTCCCCGCATCCTTCCTTGAACAGGTGCATGCACGGCCTTCCCTGTGCCAGGCCTGTGCCGGGCTGCCGATTCTAACCCAGGCATCCTCCTGACCCCCCACACGGTGGGCATGACTCTCCGCACCCCCTTTTGCAGATGAGGCAGCTGAAACTCAGACATCAAAAAGGCATGTGAAGGCCCTGGCCGGGTGGCTCGGCTGGTTGAAGCAAGGTCCCCTGCCCCAAAAGGTTGGTGACATACACACCTGCCCCCTTTTTCTCAGCTGGGCGTGGCTGCCACCTCCTGAGAAACGCCATTGTCTTCCTCTTGCTGGGATACCCCAGGGGAGGTGCCCTGTGCCCGCTGGCAGGGGAGCCAGGCTGGGCGATGTCTGTCCTCTTCCCGTCCTCTTCGCCTCTGTTTCTCCGTCTGTGAAATGCCTCCTCCCCACCCCCACCGCCGCCCCCTCAGATGGAACCACTGCAAAGCCCCAGGAGGTGGTTCTGGGCACACACTTTGCAGATGGCCCATCCAGGTGGACAGTGGAGACTATTTCTGTCCCCTCCGGTGGCTGCAGTGAGTCGTCACATGTCCAGACTGGGAGCCAGGGACAAAGCCTTCCTTTTGTGTTCCTGAATCCCCGGCCCCTCGCTCTGCTTAAGCTTCTGTGGTCCTCGAAACTCAGTGAGCCTGGCCCCTGAGAGGTGGGAACACCTGGGGGGATTCGGGTGGGGACCCGTCGACGGGAGCTTGCGACCCCCCCTCCCACGGAGCGCCGCAGCCGGCGCGCCCCTAATTGCTGTCACAGATGTGGCAGCCACCAGCCTCTCCAGCATGATCTGCTGTGTCGTACAAGCTTAATTAGTCCCTGATTACTCATTTACTGGGTGCTGTGTGTATTCCATATCTAATAACTTCCCAATTACGCCGGGTCCGCGCCGAACATTTAATAACCCTTCGTTGTCTGCTTATCGGGGACTGTACGTTCGGCGGCTCCATCTCCCCCTGACCCAGAGCCTTATCAGTCCCTTTATTGCAGAATTTGGAGTTCTCCGCTTGCCATTACGGAGCTGTTACAAGGAATTAAGGGGCATAAAATACTGTTTTTCGGCCTCCGACGCACTGGCTCACAGCACAGAACAGGAAATCCCACCAGAGCTTGCTGAGCTCAGTGTCTCTGTGGGTGGGCTCTGGTGGGGACCAGGAAAGGCGGGAGAGGGACCCCACGCAGGGCTGTCCCCTTATTCCCCTTCCTGGCAGGTGGCACCAGTCCCGTGACCTGTGTGTCCCTGGCAGGTGGCAGAGGTCTCTGCCGGCCCACGAGGTACCCTTCGGCCTTGCCCACCCCCCCTCCAACCAAGGCATGCACCTGCCATTGACCTGTGGGAGGGAGGTGGCGTTCCCCGCCCCCTCCCCCCGCCCCATACTTGGCTTCCTGCCTGCACCTGATTTTTCTTCGGGGCGAAAGGAAGGTGATGCAGCGTTGTTTTGTGCCACTGGTGCTGGCATCTCCTCTTCTGTCTCCTGCAGTCTGGTCCCTGTCTCCTCCGCGCTGTGGGGCCTAGGTATTTGAGAGAGGACAAAACACTGGCCTGGAACCTCGGCTCTGACTTTGACCAGCTGGGTGACCGTGGGCAGCTGACTTGACTTCTCTGTGCCTCGGTTTCCTCCTTGACAAAGTGGCAGTTAAGGTAGGGTTATTGGGAGGATTAAATGGGCTACTGTTGTCTGGTGCTCAGTGGGCACCTGGCACATGGTAGATGCTCAGTATATCTAGGGTAGGCGTTACTAGCCCATTTCCCAGAGGCATACACTGAGGTCAGATCAGTCATGACTGGGAAGTCTCAGTCCCAGGTCTGCTCTACTCAGGATCAGCACAGCAGCCTAGTGCATCTTGAGCTTATTTGGAAAAAAAAAGAGAAGAATCAGGATGATCAGGAAAAATAGGGGAGCATATGACTCAGATCCTGTCCCCCTCACTTCAGGAACCCTTGGGCTGTCTTGGGCCTTCAGGCCAGCAGTTGGCAAAGAGCCTAGAAGGTAGTCCTGGCAGCTGGGGCTGAAACTGCACACACCCCTCCAGGCCTTTGGGGTCCCCAGCCACTGTGCCATTTTGACTTTTGTTCCTAATGCTTATGCTGTCAGATCATGAAACCAACTGCCGTTTCTTGAACACCTACTATGTGCTAAGTACTTTAACAGAAATAACATCTAATTCCCTCCACCATCCCTCTGGGAGGTAGGCAGTCACTGTGTCATCTATCACTCCCATTTTGCAGAAGGGAAACTGAGGCTGGGAGATGCTAAGCTCTCCCAGCTGGGGAAAGTGTCCAGGACCCAGTGCCCAGCCCCACCCTGCTGCAAGGAGGCTGAGAGATGGAGTCCGGCTGGGTACCAGGAGGCAGAGGGAAACAGCCACCAGTCCCGCCGGAGAGACCGCTGGAGAGAGAAACCCTGAGCCTTCCGTCCAGCAGCCTCTGCGATGTGATGGGCCCTCAAACTGGAACTTCCCTTGTTTTTAAAAATATGTGTTTTCCACATTACAACACAGATGAGCCTGGGAGACATGATGTTGAGTGAAAGAAGCCAGACACAAAGGGCCACATGTTGTAGATTCCATTCACATGAACCGTCCAGAACAGGCAAACAGAGACAGAACGGAGGTTGCCGACGCCAGGGGCTGGGGAGGGGAATGGAGAATGACTGCTAGTGGGTGTGAGGTTTCTTCTAGGGGTGATGAGAATGTTCTTTTATTTTATAAGGTTTTTTTAAACGTATGTTTTTATTGATTTCACAGAGAGAAAGAGAGAGGGGAAGAGAGAGAAACATCATAGATGAGAGAGAATCATCGCTCGGCTGCCTCCTGCATGCCCCCTACTAGGATGGAGCCCCCAACCCAGGCATGTGCCCTGACAGGACCTTGACCTCCTGGTTCATAGGTCAACGCTCAACCACTGAGCCACACTGGCCGGGCTGATGAAAATGTTCTAACATGGAGTCTGGTATGGTTACACAGCTCCACAAATATATCAAACGCCATTGAATTATACACTTTAAATGAGTGAATTGTATGATATGTGAATTACATCTCAATAAAACTTAATTTTAAAAAAAAAACACACAATAGAGCAGAGGTTCTCAGATGTGGTACCTTGTGGACTCATGCAGTTAATAAAATCAGACAGTGCTGAAAACAACACGGCGGTCCCCTTTGGAGCAGGGCACGGTGTCTGCCTTCTCCCCCACGCCACCCTCTCCCCGAATCTACCCTGAGTTGGTGCTCAGAGACCATGTATTCCCTGGAGAAAGTGTAACACCTCAAGAGCTCATTAGGGTCCCCAGGGGTAGGCTGCAGTCCCCCTTTATGTTAAAGAGCCCTGGAATCCGCTCCCCTTTTGTCCTTTTCTCATTAACTGGCTTGCTTTAAAGGTAATGGCCCCAGTCCCAGGACATAAAGGAAACAATAGCCTTTATCCGGCTCAGTCTGTGGGGCCCCATGAGCTCTGAGATGCTGAGGCGTTGGGGGTGGGGGATGGATGTCCCAGTCCTGGTCCTAATAGTATTTTAAGTTATGCCTGACCCCACCGGGAACTGTGGTCCTGGTAGAGAGAAGGCGCGATGAATGTGTTGGTTCACGGGCCTGCTTTTTATTAGTGAGGAATGGTAAGTTTGGCTCCGCAGGAGGAGGAAAGGCGGCTCTCGGCCTCCGCCCGGTCTGTCGGAGAACCTTCGCCTCCACCTAAAACGAGGCTGTCGTGAGCCAATCCATAGTCACAGCACTTCCAGTGTCGGGCAGCCTCACCCATCCATTAATATTGACCAGTGGGAAGAGCTAGAACAGAGGAGGGACGGGCCATCGTGTTTGTGGCATGTGGCTCAGCACACGAGGTGCTAGGGAACATGGACCGCTGGGCTGGTACGATTCTAGAGCTTCACTGGTTGTATGAGTTATCCACGGCTGCGTAACAAACGACTACAGATTCAGCCGCTTCCAACCCGTTACTTATCACCACACGGCTCCGCGGGTCCTCTGCTCCGGGTCTCACAGGCTGCCCGTCCCGGTGTGTCCCGGCTGCAGTCCCACCTGCAGACTCATCCGTGTTGTTGGCAGAATTCATTCATCTCTGTGACTGAGGGCTGCGATGAACATTCAGGATGTCGTGTGGACACACGTGTTTGGTTTTCTTGCACATCTGCCTGGGAGTGGAATTGTGGGGCCCTATAATAATTCCAGCTTTGATCTTTTGAGCCATTTCCAGGCACTTCTGCGCCATTTTACCATCCCACCAGCAGGGTAGGAGGGGGGGTCGCACAGCGCTCTATAACGTGATTTTGATTCGTTGCCAACACTTAATAATCGTGAGAGTGCAGCTTTTAAAAATAGGTGCCCTGTTTCCTCTTGAAAAAATCAGATCTGGCAAGATGGGGCTCGAGTCGCTCCATGCAGCCACCCCACTGGTGCTGAGAGGGGCTGCCCTGCATTCTCACCCACCCGGTGCCTGGCTTGTGGTTTACCCTCCTGGCCCCAGCGGGATGTGTGCGTGAATCTCTCGTCCCTCCTGTTCCCACTCCTTTCAAAACCTGCTCCCCTTGAAGGCCTAGTTCACATTCTGCCTGCTCCAGGAAGCCTGCCTGGATTCCCCCAGCCCTGTGGAGTCTTTCATTCTGAAACCCCTGCAGAGCTTGTCTTCTGCACCCCTTCTGGCCCAATAGTCGTCTCTCTTCCCATCCCCTGTTCTCCAATGAAAAGCTGTGCATCTCCCACCCCGGATTGCATTGTTAACAGCCAGATTTCCCCCTAACTACTTGGGTTCAGATCCCAAACATTCCCTGGAGCCGGCTGGACGGGTCATCCTCTGACTAATGGCGAACATAGCAGCCCTGACAGTTTCCCAAGATGATCAGGGCAAGGTTGCAAGAGCGGCTGGAACCTGCCAGGGTGGGGTCTGCAGGGGGCTCCAGGGTCCCTGCCAGGTTGACACCCCCCCTCCCCGGGTCTCCAGCCAGCCAGTGAGTGAATGAATGGCGTGTGCTGGGCCAAGGTGCTGCCTCCCCCTGGCTCCAGCCTAAGCCGCCAGCACGCCTGTGGGATTTGCGGGGGCTGTGGTCTGGGCTGTGTCACCATATGGATCTCATAAATTAAAGCGTTCCCGGAAACTAACGGTAAATTTATCCGTCTCTCGCACATAGGGCTGCTGGAGCCTGTGCTCACCCAAGGAATTCTGAGCCATCCATCTCTCTTAGGCACTTTGGTTTTATAGCCCTAATCCCTGAAAAAAAAAAAACAAAAAAAAACTGGATCAACATGAAGCTGCTTTTCTATAGCCGTGCTGGCCCTGGAGCGTATAATCAGGAAAAGGGGGTTGCCTGCCCCCGGGACTGGCCCCGAGGTAGCTGTGATTGGTTATTCAGGCCCTGAAGCCCACCAGGGGCTGAGTTCACCCCTTCTGCCCAGGCCTCTGAGGTCGGAGCGGAGAGCCCCGAATCTGAAGCCCTGTGGACCTGGGCTCACCCCGTCTTGGCATCCTCAGGCTTCTCCCAACCCGTCTCTGAGCCTCCGTTTCCCCAGATGTGAAAAAGTGATGGGCGGCCGGGATAGTCCAAGTTAAAAAGACAGGAAGTACAACAGTGGTCACCGCGGGGGGGCTGAGGGAGGGAAGTAGGGAGTTAGTGTTTAGTAGGGAGAGAGTTTCCATTTGGGATAAAGAGAACGTTCTGGAATAGGATGATGGTGATGATGGTTGCTCCACATTGTGAATGAACTTGATGCCACTGAACTGTACACTTAAGAATGGTCAAGATGGTATATTTCGTGTTACGTATATTTTACCACAATTTTTGAAATCCGGAAAAGGGGTTGGGGGCGAGGGGGACAGGATGGCCACCCCGCTGGATGAGCTGAAGGTTAGTAGGTTTATCTTTATAGCCATAACGACCTAGTAGGCGGGGATTGCCAGCTTCCATGCAGAGTCGCGTGGGCTCGGGGAGTGACAGGCCTGTGGACAGAACCAGTGTCTCGCGGTTGGCCTGGTGCTCCCGGGCAGGGTTTGCTGCTAGAGGAAGACATTGCATTGGCTTTGCAGGGAACCAAGTCTCTCCTGCAAAGGCCTGGCCATCGTGGGGGAGGAAGGTGTTCCACAGCCCATGGGTCCCACCCATGGGGCACCTCCAGGCAGGTATGGCCGAGACTCACCATGTCTACCCTCCTGTCATTCCAGGTCACCACTGCGTCGTCTCTCGAGGCACCGGCAGCCACCCACCCTCCCCCTCGGGAGCCCGAACCCTGGCTGGGGACCCCAGCGGAAAGCCTGCTCAGAGGCCCCAAGACCGCCCAGGAGCTAGGGCCAGCCCGGTGTCAGCAGAGCAGCCTGGACGGGGCCGGACCAGACCTCGCGGGCACAGGTAGATGCCAGCTCTTTGTATCTTTAGGGATTGGAGTGGATGGCGCTGCCTTGGCAGGGAGGGGGCCCCAAAGCCAGTTCTGGCTCAGAGTTCCACCCCGTGAGCGCCACTTTCTGGCTGAGAGCCTGGAGGCAGAGTCCTCTGTACTTGAGTTTGGATTTTGTTTTGTTTTTATCATCCTCAGGGATTAAACCAAATTGTGATTTAATCAGAATCCCTGCTTCTCGACACCCGCTCATCCTTGGTTCACAGACAGCCTTCGTTTGTTGTGCTGTACTTATTTATCTCTGAGTTTTATTACATGCACTCATTCATTTAAAAAAATAATGTAAGGGATACCCATGAACCTGATACCCAGCCCAGGCATTAGGCGGTCCATCGACCTTGATGCTCATGCATCCTGCCCCGCCCCCCGGACGGAAGCACCATCTCAAGTCTGCTTTTTCCATAGCACCTGTGTTTGTCTCACCGTCCTATGGCGTAGCTTTGCTGGAGGTTTGAATTCTGTGTCCCAGGGGCAGGCTCCCCTCACTTGGCGTCACAAGCTGCCCCTCTGTCTTACTGCCCTGTACTGTTCCGTTGTCGTATCGCTTAACTCGTGTGTGCCCACTCTCTCGCCGCCGATGGCACCTGGATCATTCCTGGGTTTTTCGGTTGTGAACGCGCCATGTCCTGGCACACGTCTCTCGCAGGAGTTAACCTCAGCTGGGCCAGATGGGGTAAGGACATTATCTTTAGGAAGGTAATGCCCACTGGTGTCCGCTGTGGGCATTTCACTCCCACGCTGCCAGCCACGGAGACCCTGTCTGCCCATCTCGGCACCGTCGGGCATCCTCAGTTTCCCGATGACAGAGAGGCGGGCCCCTCCTTGGCTGATGGGCCTGTGAGTGTGGATCCCGAGGCATTGGCTGTGGGGCCTGTGGGCCCTGGGCGGGGGCAGTGAGTGGATCCCAGGTGGGGCCCTTTAGCTGGACTTCGGCATGTGGTGGACACCCACGTTCTTACCCAGGAGGGTCCCTTGGGCCATATTTCTGTCAGTTGAGTGGGTTCCTGTGTGTGCCCTGCCTTGTTGCTGCCCCTGAGGAGGCGGAGTCCCGAGACCCCAGCCTGCCTTTCTGTGCGGGCCCCCTGTGTGGACAGCTGGCTGGAAGCTGGGCTGGTTTGAGGAGTGAGCCAGAGCTGGGAGGAGTCAGGCTAGCAGGTAAGGGGGGTGGGGGAGGGGGTGTTGAGGCAGCTGGTCTCATGTCATGTTGGGGCTTCCATCTGGGGCATTCATCTCCAAGGCAACCCCAGTACCACCTCTTTCTCTCTGTGATGTGGACTCAGCTAGGAAAGGGGCTGGGCCTCGGGCCAGGGACAGACCCTGCTGACCAGCAGCTTATGGGCAGATGGGGATGCGGTGGTCAGGTGGCAAGGGGGGCTTGCAGGTAGTGGGCAGGGATGCTTTTGGGGGAGCCATTCCCCCCGGCTCCCCAGCACACTCAGAGCCTTGGACGAGTGTCTTCTCCCATTCCAGGCCTCAGTTTTCTCATCTGAGAAGTGGGAATGAAGGCAGGAGTGAGAATTAATTAACTGGGACATGAAGAGCATTCAGTGCAGGTCCTGGCACCCTGAGTGCCCATAAGTGCTAGCTGGTGTCAGCGCTGTTGTTATGATAATTCCTAGTTACCCAGCTGGCGCCTCCTCCAGGCAGCGTGGAGCATCCCTGAGGCTGTTTCCGTGACCTGCCTTCTCCACCCAGCTGCCCCTCAGCTCTGGGTAATAGCCTTCTAAACCATGACGCTCAGTGACACTACCCAACCCTCCCGGGCTGGCACACACAAGGCCCAGCCCCCTGCCCTGGGGCTGCCTGGGGCAGGGCAGGGCAGGGGCACAGGGCCCACGTCTGCCAGCTGCTCCCCATCAGGATGCAGCCCTGCCTGGGGAGTAGGGGATGCAGCTTCACAGCCAGAGACCCGCCAGGAGCTCCATCCTGCTGTCAGGCCTCTCCCGGGGAGGCCACTGCTGCTCAGAAACGTGACAGTGACTAATGGCTTATTACACACCTGCCACCTCTCATCCGGTGGGCGGGCACAGCCCTGGGCCAGCTATGCACTGCCAGCTGCACAGCGGGGCGGGCACCGGGGGTGAGCACGTTCAGACATGCGGACACACACAAGCTCAGGGACACTCAGGGACGAACCTGGCAAATGCACCGCACACAAGGATACCCGTGCAAACACGCAGATATTCACAGGCACATACATACAGCTACACACGCACACACAGGCACCATGATTCTCTTACACACACACACACACACACACACACACACACACACACACACACGTGCAGGCAGGCAACCCTGTCACTTCCTCTCTCCAGAGCTCTGAATCCCTCTGTCTTTCTCCACTGTCCCCCCTGCCCCCTGCAGTGATGACAGTACGGGCTGGGGCAGGGCCAGGGGGCTGTGGGCAGGTCAGGGCCCCAATGCACTTATTGCCTTGGAGTGTAATTACCCATTGCAGCCCCTCAGTTCCCCATAAATGGCTGATACGTGGGGACAGCAGCATTTGCCGAGGGAAGGAAGCCGTCACACCAAGAACCCTTGTTGTGGGCCCGGTGGTTCGGTCCAGTGCCCACAGAGACACACACAGCCAGCCTGCAAGGTGAAGGCTGTGGTTCTCTGGCACAGCTTTCTGAGTGCCCACCCGGGCGTGGTCACCTGCTGGCTGCGGGGAGTATAGCTCCAGGGTGTGGGGGAGCTGGCAGGCAAAGCACACACCTTGGACTGAACGTCTCCTCCAGCTGGTGGGAGAAGGGTGCAGCCAAACTCCTGCCATGCGGCATCCTTCCCGTGTCGGGCAGCAAGCCCCCAGCTCAGCTCTTCCCAATATTCTTAAGCGTTGAGTCAAAGGAAGATCCATTTCTCATGTGTCACTTGCATGTGGTATAAAATCCAGCGAGAGGACACTCCTAATTCATCATCACTGGTGGGAACAGGCATCCCTGAACAATGGTCTCTGCGCTGTCGCAGCCTCCGTAGGAGACATGCAGCACCATCTGGGGATAAGCAGGGGCGTGGCTTGGTGTCAGAGACCCAGGTTCAAGTTCCTAAGTCTCTCGGCACTGCCGATTCCCAGCCCCGGGACTTTTGCAAGGTTCAGAAAATTCCCAAAGCTTAGCTGCTCCGAGTCAGTGTGATACCAATGAAATCTTCCTTGTAGCATAGTGTTAGTGATGGGACGAACACCAAGGAGGCACCCAGGGCTGCCGGGCAAGGTTGTACAGGTTGCACACTGCACAACTCCAGGGGGTGCCATTCTCATTGTGGCTTCTGTAAATGTGCTCCCTGCGTGGCCATTAGGGCTGCCATGCTGCCTAGCTGAGTGGAGGCCCCATAGCTGTGCCATGTGGGCCGGGGAAGTCCTTTCTGAGCTATGGGACGGCTTTAAAAGTGGTTAATAATATCGTTGTTAGCCCTGGCCAGTGTGACTCAGTTGGCTGGGCATCATCCCATGCACTAATAGGTTGCTGGTTCAATTCTCGATCAGGGCACATGCCCAGGTTGCGTGCAGAAGGTAGCTGATCTATGTTTCACTATCACACCAATGTTTCTCTCCCTCCCTCCCTCTTCCCCTCCCTCTGCCTTCCTCTCTCTCTAAAAATCAATAAAATACTTTTTTAAAAAAATGTCTTTATTAGCCGAAACCGGTTTGGCTCAGTGGATAGAGCATCAGCCTGCCGACTGAAAGGTCCCAGGTTCAATTCCCGTCAAGGGCACATACCTTGGTTTCGGGCACATCTCCAGTAGGGGGCGTGCAGGAGGCAGCTGATTGATGTTTCTCTCTCATCGATGTTTCTAACTCTCTAGCCCTCTCTCCCTTCCTCTCTGTAAAAAATCAATAAAATATATTTTAAAAATGTCTTTATTAATTGAGATAGTGGAAGCCGCAGACCCTCTGATGGGGTCAGGGTCGGGTCACAGAAAACCAGGTGGAGGTCGAGTCTCCAGTTAGAGCCATGTTCCTGGGGCCTGGATGTTGAGTGTTCATAGGAGCCGACGTCCATCCTGGGCCCACTTCGTTTTCCTCCTCCTTTCCCCTGTAGCCATGCGTTTAAATGAGTGTTTGTTGGGTGTGATTAGGGTGTGGACTCCTCAAGCGTGCAGATCCCGTGCTCCCTGAGTTCAAATCCTGCCTCTGCTCCTTCCGAGCTTTGGTTTTAGGCAGACAACCTCTCTGTGCCTCAGCTCCCCCAGTTTTGAGGATCCGAGAGTTGATCCCTGTCCAGTGCCCAGCACATGGGAGCAGCCGAGACATGAGCTGGTGACCACCCGAAGTCCTGGCCCCACAAAGGCCTTTGTCTCTTTGTTGGGCAAACAAGCTCCCAGCTGGCCAGGGTTGGGTCTCCTTGGCCAGGAAGGCAGGCCCTCCACTTGGGTACTTGGCTCAGGCCCCCAGAAGTCCTTGGCAGGTCTCACTTGGAGCGGGTACTGGTGCTGAGTGCTTTGATGAAGGCGCTGGAGGACTTCGGCCCCCGCTGCCAGGCGGCAGCTGCTTGGAGGGCCCGGGCGGCCGGGTTTGGCTGCAGCCTCTCCAGCCCAGCGGGTAAGCGCCCCTCTTCCCAGCTTTAAGGGAAAGGCGCCTTATGCAGCCGAGCACAGCCCTTCTCTGTCACCCCTCTCCCCGTGTGTCTCCAGCCAAGCTGGGATCCAAAGTCAGTGTTCTCTCCGACTGGCGCTGTGTTTATCTTCTTAGGAGCTTCTTGTGGCACTGGGGAGCTCAGAGCTTGCAAGTCGGGGCAGGAGGCCTGGAAGCCTGGGCAGGCTGGGAGGCTCTTCACGTGTAAGTCGATCTCTCCCCAGAAGCCTCTTCGAATGTTCAGTGGGACTCACTGTGCTGGGCCCCCTTCCGTGCTGGGCCTTCAAGAGGCTTCCCGCCTCTCCGCTGATGGCTGCTCCTGCTTACCCGGGTCTGGTGGCTTTCAGCTGGTCCCCTTGGCTACTGTGTGACTTTGTGTGTCTCTCTGTCTGTCTGACTGATTCAGATTCCCATGAAATAAGAAAGAACGTAACCTGGGCAATTTAACGAGCCGATAAACGGAGCGTTGACTTGAAGGCAGTCCATAATGGCACAAAGATAAAGGCGGCCTAATGACCTGGCGCAATTGCTGTGAGAGGGGGGCTGTTTGCCTTGGCGTCTAATTTCTTTCCAAATAATTTGTGGTCAAGATTTCAGGTGGGAAAGAAGAGGTCAGTGGAGCCGCAGATATGACGGTTCCGGGACTCCGCATAGGGTGCTGGAGCCCCGTAACCAAGCACAGACCAGCCTCCATGGTTACTGCACTGCGGGGCACCTGTCCGCCACCGGCCGTGGTCTGTACCTGCCCGCTGGCCTGCCTTCCCCTCGACAGGGCTTAAGCTGATAAGCTGGCACTTGGGGGCCTGAGCTGTCACCGTGGGGAACCCTATGGGTTAAATTGGCTTGAAAGCATCATTTGTAATGCTCTGGCTGTGCCCACACCAACTTTCACTCATGGCCTTCTAATTGAGAGCAGAAGCCATTTGAAAATTGGGCATCTCTCCCAGCGCCCTTTGCTTGTTACCTTCACCAGGGTACCAGTCCAGCGAAGTTATGATTGCTCGTGCACACATCTGTCTTCACCTCCATCCTGCCCTTCACGTGTTCATTTGCTCACAGATATCTGCTGAACACCTACAATGTGCCAAAGACTGCATTAGACCCTGGGGGGGCACATTGGTGCACAAAACAGACGTAAAATCCTGCCCCCAAGGACTTCCATTTAAGAGAAAGGCAAATAACTCACGAATAAGCAAGTTGATGTGTGATACCGGGTGGTGACAAGTAGGGTAGGAGACATGGAGACGTGAGAGCTGTGACTTTTAGACGGGGTGGTCACAGAGGGCCTTGCTGAGGAGGTGGCATTAGGCCAAGAGCTCCAGGCCAAGGGACAAGCAAGTGTCAAGGCCCTGAGGCAGCCCATTACTCCGCACCCTTATCTTACTGTCCTCTCTCTCTCTCCAGTGCCTGGCACAGCGCACGTAATAGCTGCTCGTCGGTGCTTGTTGAGTGAATATACGTTTTTCATTCCGCTGGTACTGGGGGGCGGGATAGCGGGGAGAGGTAAAGAGGAAATGAGGTTCTTATCAGCAAAGGGGACGTGTGTCTTCCTGAACTTCCCGGGCCATGAGGGCTGACCTTGCTATATATGTCAGGTGCTGTGAGTCTGGGAACAATTTTTTTTCTTCGTTCCATTAGTTTTCTGTGGCTGCTGTTACAAACGACCATGAACTTGGTGGCTTAAAGCAACACAAGTTTATTACCTTACAGTCGGGAAGCCAAGAGGTCTCACTGGCTAAAATGAAGGTGCTGCAGGGCTGTGTTGCTTTCAGAGGCTCCAGGGGAGAATCGGTGTCCTTCCTTCCTTTTCTAGCTTCTAGAGGCCACCTGCATTCCTTGGCTCCTGGCCCCGCATCACTGCAACCTCTTACTTCTCTTATCACACTTCCTACAGGCGCGCCCCCCCCCCCCGCCTCCTGCTTTTAAGGACCCTTGGGATTGCATTGGACCCACACAGATAATCCAGAATAATTTCCCATCTCAATGTCCATAACTTAATCACCGCCGCAAAGTCCCTTCTGCCACGTAAAATGCCACTTCCACAGGCTACAGGCATTAGGACGCGAATATCTTAAGAGGCCATTGTTTGACCAGCCACACGAGTCATTCTGCCGGGCTGAGCAGGCCGTGTGCAGCCTGCGGGGCGTAGGAGAGCAGGCGGGCTGGTGAGGGCTGCCCTGGAAGCGGGAATTTACGGAGTGCTGACTTTGAACCAGACACAGTTGTAGGCGCTTTGCCAGGACTGGCCCTGAGGCCTCATGGCCGTTCGGCCAGAAAAGTCCTGATTTAACCCCAGCAGGAGCGCCTGGGCCACTCTGAGTCAGCGACTCCTCCGAATGTGGGGATAACAGCACCTTTCTCAGGGGGTTGTTGCTGGGAAGATGACCTCAGTTACTAACCGCATTTAGGACAGGGATGGGGGTCCCCAGGCCACCCTGGCTGGGGGTATCCTAAGAAGGGCTGGGTTCTCAGTTACCTAGGAGGCCTCAGGTGCAGTTTGGCGTTTGCCCAGCAGGTGGTGCAACAAAGCACTGGGAACATGGCCAAAGACACAGCCTTTGGGCCGCCCCTTCCTCAGTCCCCTCGTCCTGCTGCCTATGCTGGCTGTGGGGGAGGTGATTCACCCAAAGACCCAGATAAGGCTCTCCCATGGCCTCCTCCCACCACACCCCAGGAAGCAGCCTGTGGGCCCACCCCTTCGGGCACGCTGAGCACCCTCCTGGGCCCAGCCTGGGCCATAAAGCAGCTGAGCAGTGTTCCCCACCCCCAGGAAATGCTGAGCCCTTCTGCCCACACATAGGCCAGGATGGGTCCTCACAAGGGGCAGAATGGCAGAGAAAGTGCAGTGCAGCCAGGAGGGCTCCAGGGAGGAGGCAGCACTTGACCTGGGTGTCTGGACCCTTGAAGGCAGAGAGGAGGTCTCTCAGGGAGGAGACCCAGAGCTAAGACCCAGATGATGGTAGGCCTCTTCCCTCCCCCGCTTTCCTTCATGCCCCTCTCCACGTCTCCCATGGGAGCGCCTCGGTGGGGCCCCAGACACCACAGGCCCGGGGCAGGCCTTCCCTGGAATTGCCCTCAGAGTCCGTGACCCACCCTGCCCTGCCTGCTCACCAGCCCCCTTCTCGCCCACGGTCCCTGCATCCTCCTGCCTTCCCTTTCCTGTTCCAGCCCCTCCTCCCCCAGGGCACCCGAAGTCCCTCTCCTTCCACCTAAGCTGAGCTTTCCCGGGCCCTTTCTCTCTGGCACTTGCCCTTGGCATTGATGACCTCCGGGAATGCCCGCAGGGATGGCTCCTGCTGCTTGGGGTACAGTGGAGCACCTATGGGGCTGCTGCCCAGCGTATGGCAGGTGCTCAGAATAGACTGTTGAATGATTATGTGGGTGAGCAAGGGTGCCCTTGATCGGGGGAGGGGTCACATTGTGAGACCCCCGTGGGATCTGGGGTCCTCTCGGCTCCCCGGGGCACAGCAGTTCTCCCATGTGCAGTAAACACCTCGGGCCACTGGGTCCTGCTGGGAGAAGTACAGAGTTTGCAGGGAAAGCAGGAAGTGGCCGCGCAGCTCCCAGCTCCCGCCACCGTCCGGAGCCCTCAGGCTCCTGTCAGCAGCTCAGGGTGTGTGCCAGCGGGTGGAGGCTGGGGGGGCAGGAGGAGGGCCTGCTGTCTGCCCGCGTGGTTGTGCTGCGGCTTGCTCTCTCTTGCATGCTCTCTTTCTCAACTGACTTCTCAGGAGTTTGCTCCTGAACCTGAACGGCAGACCCGAGAGTCTCCCTCTGCTCCTCCAGCCACTGCGCCATCCCCCTCATCTGTCCCCAGGCTGAAGGGAGCTACTCCCAGGCAGCCAGGCCAGGCCGGGCCAGGGGGCCAGGAGCCAGACTGGTCAGTTCTCATGGACCAGAAGAGCCCCAAGTGGAAAGTGCTCCTGCCGGGTGAGTTGCCCGGGATGGCCCCACGCTGGGCCGTGAGGGGGTGTGGGTTCTGGGACAGTGCCTAGACTTCCAGAAGCTGAGCTGGGGGGGGGGGGGGGTGGGGCGGGCGCCGCAGAGTGCTGAGCTGTGACTCGCGAGGGGTGCGTGTCCTGGCTGCAGGGGCACACAGTGCGTGTGTAGAGCATGAGCGCAGCTCAGGAGGTAGATATTGTATCCCCAGGCGCCCCTGTCTGAGCCCAGGGGGACTCTCAGGGGGGGTGTGGCAGAGCATTGAGGCATGGCAGCAAGCGCCACAGCCCCTGGGGGCCCTTCCTGGGCATATTCCCCATGCCCTGCCATGGGCAGCTTCCTCTTCCCACTGCGTGTTACAGAACACGGGCTGGCACAGGACCTGGCACTGGGCACCTGCGGGTGAGCCTAGGTGAGCCTGCTATCATCCCAGCCGCCAGGGGCAAAGGGCAGAGGTAACTCCCTGGGAGCCAAGTAACCTACAGAAGTCACTGAATCGACCCTCTTTTCCTTCAGTGGGGGAAACTGAGGCACAGAGGAGGATAGCTCTCCTACCAGGGGCCACCCAGCCACCGGGAACAGAGCAGGGTCTAGAACCTGGGTGACCCGTCTCCCAAGCCACCTCCTCTTCCAGAAGTGGGAGGGCAAGAGCGGGAGAGGCCAGGGGAGGCGCAGGTAGATCCAGGAGCTCAGGAGCAGGTGGGGAAGGCCAAGGACACAGGTGGTGGGTCTAAGCCTCCGAGGAGACCCTGGGTGGGTACAGGTGACACCAAAGCCCTGGAGCTTCTCATTCCTGTACCAAGTGGGGGGCAAGGTCTTCCCTGCATGCCCCTTGCTCCCCTCACAACCAGCTTCTTGGTCAACACAGGTGGCACGCAGGGCCCCAGGCTGGGCGGTGGGAGGCATAGACTCTGGTCCCGACCCTCCACTCCTTGGCTTGGATTTAATCTAATTAAGAAGCGACACGCTGCCCATCCACAAGCAGGCCAGCTGTGAGATGGCGAGCTTCCTGTCCCCAGGAGTGGTCACGTCGGATCGACCAAACCTGTGGAGGGGCTGTGGAGGGGCAGAGGGCAGGTGGGAAAATCTTCTTTGTGAGTCTCAGATCCAGGCCTGTCCTCCGCTGTGCGCCTCGTCTGTGCAGCAAGACCGCAGCAGTTGGCATTTAGCAGGCATGCTGTGTGCCAAGGCCCTGCCACACTGGGCAGGAGCCAGTGCAGCCAACCCTCACAGCACCCTGGGAGCTCGATGCTGTTCTTCTCCTCCCCATGTCCCAGGAGGGAAGACGGAGGCACAGAGGGGTCCGAGGATGTGGTGATTGGGCACCGGACTGGTCCGCTGAGTGGCAGAACTGGGGTGCAGAGTGTGGCCCAGAGCTGGCACCCTGAACCACCACGCAGGACAAGATGGAGCCCCAATTATGGGAAGTCCAGCCCCGTTTAGGAAAATGTTCCCTGGACTTTGAGAAGTCCAGAAGGTTCCAGAATCACCGCCGGGCTTTGGCTGGGAGTTACCGTGGGCAGTGTCTTTCCATGTCCTCTGCTGGGCTGAGGACAACCCCCGACCTGTCAGGACAAGCAGGTGCCAGGCAATGAGGCATCTGTGGTGATGGGAGGGGGGGGCACCTTGTCCACCCAGGGGGTGCTGGGGCAGCACCGTCAGGCCTCGCCTGCGTCATGGGTGCTGGGAGAACAGCCTGGGGCCATCGGGTGCTTTCTGTTCCCATCACTCGGGCACAGCCCCAACTCCGGCCCCTTCCTCACCCCCTTGGCTGGCCAGCCCGGACCCACCTGCTTGCCTGCTTGGCTGGTGGCAAACTCGCCCCAGGTGGCCCAAGGCCCCATTTCCCAAACTGCCTGGTACCCATGCCTGCACTTGCTGCGATCCAGACCATCTTAAACAAAGCGGAGCACTGGCCTGGATTGTTTTGGCACAGAGCCTTGCTGAGAGGTGTCTCCCTTATTCCAGGTGCAACTCAGCCCTGCCTCCTCCAGGAAGCCTTCAGTGATTGCTCAGGACCTCCCTTTTTTTTCCCTTTCCTTCAATATTACATCTTTTCCTCGGGTTCAAAGTGGGAGGAAAGCTTACTTGGCTTCAACTAGCTCTAACCTGGGGCACATTTGAGAGCATAGGAGGTGGTATTATTCATTATATGGGGATGTTAGGTGAACACTGGCTCTTTGCCTGGCAAATCAGGACATAACAGTTGCGTGGCTTATAACACAACCATTAGCTCTTTTGGTGTTGCCTTCTCTGGTTATTTCTCTTTCTTGTCAAACAAAACAGGCAAAAGTGGGAAGGGGGAAGGAAGGAAAGGGAAAGGGAAGATGAAGAGCTCAGGCTCTTGTATCTGCTCCTTGCTAGTGGAGCCTCAGTTTCCTCATCTGTAAAGTGGGGCCGCTGCGGGCAGCTGCTGCATAGGGTCCCTGTGAGGGTTACATGAGGCGATGTGCATAGCAAACGTTTAATCGCAGTATCACTGCTGCTGGGAAGTGTCCTGTCCTCACCTCCTTCCCCTTCCAGCACCAAGTGGTGTCAGGTGAGCCTCTGATACGCGGACCGCTGCCCGAAGAGGGTCTGCTCACTAAACATTCAGAGGGTCTGCTCACCAAACATAGAATAGGTGGGTGGGTGGATGTGGAGGATGGCTGGGTGGGAAGGGTACATGGGTGTGGGAGGCTTGAATGAAGAATGAATGAATGCGGTGTCTCCCCTCTTCCCAGGAGGCCCAGCGACCTTGGCCAGCTGGCAGCAGGCGGTCGGGGACAGGTGTGACATTGCTTTTGTCCCCTCGGCCCCCACTGCCATGGCAGGGCCGGGTTCTCTCTGCATGGCCGGGTGTTGTCTGCCAGGCCGCCCTCTCACCCTCCCTCTTGGCACCTCAGGACAGACAGGTCAAGTGGGTTTCTGGATCAGCAGCTCCTTATCCGGTCTCTCTGGGGACTTTCTGTGTGTGTGTGTGTGTGTGTGTGTGTGTGTGTGTGTGTGTGTGTGTATGTGTCAGTGTGTGTGTGTCTCTGTGTGTGTGTATGTGTATCTGTGTGTGTGTGTCTGTATGTGTGTGTCAGTGTGTGTGTGTCAGTGTGTGTGAGTGATTCTGAGTTTGTGTGGTTCTGTGTGCGTGACAGTGTGTGCGTCCGGCAGACCCAGCATGTGAGGTGGCCCCTGTGGCTTTGAGCCGAGGGAATTAGTAAACAGACAGTGGCTTTGGCAGCTGGCCAGGCCCACCATCCCTGGAGGCTGGGAGGGGTGGAGACGTGACACACTTGACCTGCTTGTTCAGTTGGGGCTGTGGAAGAAGAGGCCCCTGAGGCCAGCTTTTGGAACCCCAAACACCCACTCCCACCCCCCTACCATCCCCCCTCAGGCAGGAAGAAGGCCCCTGTCCTCAGTAGGGCAAGGACAGCTGAGAGAAGAGTCAGACTCTTCCCCTCAGTGACATTGGCCCCACGCTCTCTCCTCTGGGGGCCGAGAGACCATCCCAGACACCCCTTACTTCCCAAACACGGCATGAAAAGTGGGGCTCCGGACCTGGCCTGGGTTGGGATCCTGGCTCTGCCATTTAGAGCTGTGTGGCCCAGGCGAGCCACCTAACCTCTCTGGGCTACTTCCTGCCATAAAGCTCTCTGGCCGGGGCCATGAGAATGGAGTGGGTCCCCTACCCTCAGGACAGCCCAGCTTGGCCGTGTGAGCTGGCAGCACCCTGGTGGTCACTGTCCCCATCATCACTGCTGTCCTTGTCTGAGCACCTGAGTCCCAGTGTCACCTCCTGGACCACCCCAGCCCACCTCCTCCGAGTGGGAAGGAACGCAGGAACCTTAGGACCCTGACTGGACCAGGGAGGACCACATTAGACCCTTACCGGGCCCAGGGTGGGAGGCAGGCCACCAAGGCGAGGCACAGCCCCATTACCCAGAACCACTGTGCTCAGAAGTCGTCAGAAAATGCCACCCTGGGGCAACACCCGGCCACCCTCCCCACCTCGGATCCTCTGACCCTCTTCTCCTCACCCAGCGGGTACGGGAAGGGAAGAAGCATTTATTAAGCACCTAGTGCATGCCAGCTCTCAAGCCATTAGCCTGTTTACAGATAAGGACACTCAGTCTCGGGAGAGTGGGAGGCTCTTTCCGGGTTACTCGGGACCTGGGACCCGCCCAGCAATTCCTAAGCAGAAATCCCCACCAGGCACCAACCTCTACCCTCTGGGTCAGCCCCTCTCCTGCCTCCTTGGGCGGGAGCAACCACCCTCAGCCCCCTACGTCCCCAAGTGCCCCTCCCCCACCACAGCTGGTGCACCCTTGGCTTCCTCCTCCTGCCCCCAGGAAGCAGAGCACGGCGAGATGGCCCACAGCACAGTCTCAGGAACCAGGCATGCAGGCAGTTTAGGGCATCCTTCCTGAGCCTCACTTTCCCAATCTGTGGAATGGGGATGACCAAGGACCTCCACCTTCTCTAGTGTTGGGAATGCTGGGCTGTGATGCGTGCTTCTGCTACCGTAACCCTGCCCTTCAGCCACTACCCCCTTCCCCATCTTTAGGGACAGTCCCGGCCCCCAGGGGCAGGTCTGGGGTGAGTTCGGTGGCTGGGTGGGCTGGTCTGGCCGCCTTGCGTCTCCCTAATGGCAGGTTTGGTCACAGACAGAGCCTGTGGCCTGGCGATGTGGGGTGGTGGCTCTGCTCCCACCCGCCCGCCCTGTGGTCCCAGCGGGGACACGTGAACACAGCCTGGCTCTGTTCTCGGAGCTGTGGGAGGCAGGCTGTCACCGCGGGAGCCAGGAGCTGGAGGTGAGCCCAGGCGTGGGGGAGGGGCGGCAGATGTCTGAGCCTTCATCCCTCAGTGCCAGGTCCTGCCAAGCCACAGGTGGTTTGAGTGGGGGTCCCACTGGGCGAGGGCTGGGCTGGGCTGGGCTGGGCAAGGGGTCGCTGTGAAGGGGCATAAAGAGTAGCAAGGCGGGGTCCTTTTGGAGGGAGAGCTGTTCTGTCCTGGGGAAAGAGGTTTGTCTAAGGCGACACAGGCCACCAGCACACCCCCTCCATGGCCACCACCACCAGGGCTGGGGGTCCTCATGGTCTCCAGACGGCTCCTGCTGCCGGGCAGGCCGGGCGCTGCGCCGTCCCGGGGGGCCGTTCAGGTCGAGCCGTGCAGCGGCCCAGGGCCTCCCTCGCGTCTTTTCCACCAACCACATTTTGATTTTGGGTCTGGAATGCTGGTTACCCTTTGATCCTAGGCCTGGAATGCTGGTGGGGGGGATGTGTGTGAGCGATTGTGGATGAAGGGGCGCCTGCCCGTGGTGGGCCACCGCACACGGTGTGGGGGTTTGGGGGGTTGCAGGAAGCCTTGTCTAGTCCTCAGAGGTCAGAGGGACATCTGTGTGTCTCAGAACAGCCTGAGCACCCATTCACCACAGGCATCTGTGTAGCGGCAGAACCGGTGGGAGCCACGCCGCCGGCCCCTGCCGGCCCCTCCGTGGCTCCTGGCCAAATATGAAGTCTTAACTCAAGGGATCACAGTTGGGCTGCGGGCCAAACGGAACCTGGGGATTGACGCCAATAGAAACCTTTCCTCCCTGTGTGACCTGGGGCAAGTTGCCTAATCTCTCTGTGCCTTCGCTCTCTCATCTGAAAAGCAGAGGGTTGTGGGTGGATTGAGTTGAGATAATGATGGGAAGCACTTGGAGCAGGGACAGTGAGTAGACAATGCCAATTACTTCTTCTCACTCCAGAGGTCCTGGGTAGAGACTTCCTCTAACAGTTGGAGGTCCTGGCAGGCAGGAGGTAGGGCCTCACCTTCCTTGTCCCCGAGGGGTGAGCCCTGGATTCATAAACACCTTCAGGGTTGCAGGGGGAGGCCTCCCTCTGGTTTCCTTGGGAGCTGGGGGTGAGGCGTCCCGGCCTGTGGAGATTGTGCTGGAACTTCTGTGCTGGAGCAGAGGAAACCGAGGGCTCTGTGGTGGCCACTCAGCCTTATCAGGCCTCCTGCAGACAGCCCTGTGCCTCGGAGAGGGCTTATCAGCCTGGCCATCTGCGCCCCAGCCCGCCTGGGAACTCATGCGGTTTGGGGGATTTCTCTGGGAATGGCTGCCCGTCTCCCGGAGGTCAGGATGAGGCGGGCCAGGGCAGGGAGCTTGGACAGAGAGGAGGCCTGCTCGCCGCGCTTTGCACAGATTCAATCTCTGAATCCTCCCCAGGCCTCTAAAGAGGCAGGTGCACTTATGAACCCATCTCAGAGACTAGCAGACTGAGGTCTGGGTCAACCTTTGTGCCCTCTGACCTTATGCACAGCCTAGGTCTCTGGGTGTGCTGGGCGGGCAACTTGGGGGTGGAAAATGGCCACCCGTCTTCCTTCACTTCTTTGGTCTCCAGCCATCTGGCTGCCTTAGTGCCTCTGCCATCTTCTCCCCTCGGGAGACGTTCTGCTAAAACAGCGGTAGGGGTAGCAGAATGGGACGCTCCCCACTGGTGCAGATAGTCAGAGGACTAGAGAGCAAAAATATCTGGCTTCCAGTCTCAGCTCTGGCACTTACTGGCTGGCAAATCTGGACAAGCTCCCTAGCCCTCTGACCATATGCCCCCCTCGGTGCTCCAGGCTTGCCCCCCAGGCCCTGGTCCTGCTGCTGGCTGCTCCCCAGAGAGCCACAGGGCCACCTCACTTCCCTCAGGTCTGTAGGTGAAGTCGCTGTCTCCTCAAGCTTTCCTGACCACCTTTTCTACAACATCCACGTTCTCCATGTCACATCCCTGTCCTTCCTTTGGAGTGTTCTGGGCACATGTCACCGTGGAGTCCTGTATTTCACAGATTTCCCTTGCTTATGGTCTGCTGCCCCACTGTTCCTGTTCCTCTCCTCCTCCCAGCACCTAGGACAGTGCCCGGCACCGAGTAGGCTCTACCGATATGAATGGACAGGTGGATCAGCAAAATAAGAAAAGTAAGAGTTTCTTCTCCCCTTTCCTCTTAGCAACTATTGATTGATACCCATACCTTATTCTTGAAGAGATCAGCTAGGTGCTCCAAGCACACAGTAGGTGCTTCCAAGCATGGGTTGCCTTCCCCACCCCTGTGGTGAGCCACTGGTCACTCTCAGGCCTTCTGGATCGGCCCAGGTCTCACCAAAATGAGCAGCCTCCTTCCTGGGGACATTTCATGCTGCCCCCTCCCCTCAAGCTACTGGGTCTCGCCCCTATTCCGTGGCATGGGTTGCCATACCCTCAGCATGAGGGGGCCTGGAGTCCCTCCACCAGGCACATGCTCCCCTCTGCTGCCTGACCCCCGCCTGGCCAGAGCCCCGTGGCCATGGCCCAGGAGGCAAGGGAAGTGGGCTGCTACGGTTGTCCTCCTCCCCCTCCTCCTTCCTGGAGATAAGATCTTTGCAGAGTCCAGGGTCTGGTACTCCAGAGGGACCAGCCCATGGGCCTTCCTGCCCCATCCATATCTACTGGGCACCCCAACCCTGCCAGGCGTGGTGGGCGAGGGGCTTGTTTTCCAAATCCAAAGACAGACCATCAGGTGTTTGGACTCGGAAAGCCATTTCCTGAACATTCTGATGGAGTACAAGGACCACAGGACTGGCCAGGAAGTTCCAACCTGGAAGGTTACCTAAACAACCGTCGGGGCCTTGTCCTCAGGGATCGTAGAGTCCAGCTGGGCACGCCGAGGGCTAAGGCAGTCTCAGGAGCGCGTCCTGGAGGAGGAGAGATGCCAAGGAGGGTGGCCAAGGCCTTCTTGGAAGCAGAGGGGGGGTGTTCCGGGTGGAGAAGGGGTGATGCCCTCGGGCTCCGTCTGAATCGGGGAGACACTGAGACACCCGCATCTCTTCCCTGCGTCCCTGGATCAACCCCCATGGTCGTCACGCCTAAGGAGCCACTTGGTCAAGGTCACAAGCAAGATAGAAGTGGGGGCAAGGCGAGGTGAGGGGTCCTCCACACTGCCTAGGTGCCCCTACCTCCTGGCACTCCGTTCGGGGCGATGCTCCCCATCTCCACAGCTCCCCATCGTGATCGGGTTGAGGGTTGGACCTTAGACATTGGGTCTGTGCTCTGCCTTCGATGGTAGCAATTCAAAATCCTGACATAAACACAGTTCACAGATTGGCTCCACTTGGTGTGGCCCAGCTCTAATTAGATCCAATTAGTACTCACCGGGGGGTCTTCGTCACGAGCCCCTGACCTATCATCCAGCTGGAAGCCCAGCCCTCCGCGGCTCCTGCGTCCGGGAAGGCACCGTCCTGCTTCCGGGTGGGACACTCCGCCCCTTTGCCTTTTATGTGGGGACCTGTGGATGTTCAGGTGGGCGTGGGAACACACTGGTTGTCTGGGAAAGTCCTTGTAATGCATGTTTATTTAATTTGTTTTAATTGAGGTAAAATTCACCTAACATAAAACTGACCATTTTGAAGTAAACAATTCAGTGGCATTTAGTACATTCAAAATATTGTTCATCGCCCGGCTGGCATGGCTCAGTGGTTGAACACTGACCCATGAACCAAGAGGTCACCGGTTTGATTCCCAGTAGGGGGCGTGCAGGAGGCAGCCAATTGATGTTTCTCTCCCATTGATGTTTCTGTTTCTCTATCCCTCTCCCTTCCTCTCTCTCTAAAAATCAATAAAAACATGTTTTTAAAAGAATATTGTATAGCCATCACAACTATCTAGTTCAAAAACATTTTCATCACCCCAGGAGGAAACGCCCCCTAGCCATTGACAGTCATTTCATATTCTCCCTCCCCCGGCCCCTGGCAATCACTAAGCTACTCCGTCTCCATGGGTGTGCCTTTTCTGGACGCTTCATATAAATGGAACCCTGATTGTGTGGTCTTCTGGCTTCTCTCACTCAGCATCAAGACTTCAAGATTCACCCACGTTGTAGAGTGAATCTGTGCCCCATTCCTTTTCATGACTGAATAATATTCCAGTGTATGGATAGACCACATTTTATGTATTCTTTCTTCCGGACATTTGGGCCAGCTCCACCTCTGGCTCTTGTGAATAATGCTGCTGTCATCGTTCCTGTACAAGTTGGACTTCGAACACCTATTTTCAGTTCTTTTGGGTATGTGTTTAGGAGTGGAATCTGCTAGGTCATACTATTAATTTACTTGTATTCAATAAGGTGCATAAAAGCTCTTCCTAGGTGCCGATTTGGTGTCCATGACATCCCTAGAAGGTAGATGGCATTAGCCCATTTTACAGATGAGGACATTGAGGTGTGGCAGTTAAGACAGCCAGGATTCAAACCAGGCAGCCAGACCATGGCAGTTCTCGCTAACGCTGAACTGAAGCGGGCAACTCTGTGACCACTTCTTAGGGCCGCAGGGCTCGGAACACTGGCCAGGCCTGGGAGGACTCGCTTAGGCTAACCCCCCTCTCAAGAAGCTGCTGGGTACACCTGAGGCCATGGGTCTGTTTTTAGAGAGAATTGTCATCATGGAACAAACCGGAGGTGGGGACAGGTCCCTCGGCTTGACAGCAGCCGGGGAGAAGCTCGCTGACTTTGGGCAGGCCGAGTGCACGCCTACCTGGGGTGCCCAAGAGAGTCCCGCCCAAGGCCCAGGAATAGAGGACAGAGCAGGCTCTCTGCCAGCTCCCTCTCCAGGTCTCCCGGGCTTCCGCAGAGCCCCCGCTTTTGCTGCTCCCCTCTCCTGCACGCGGGCGGCTTGTCCACAGCGCATCAATCACGCGGTCCTGGCCCGGACCGGGGGCCACCCCCTGAAATGTGGTTATCTCTTGGCGACACACCACCGCAGGGCCTGAGGGGCTCCTGCGGCTTATCTCTGCTGCCTGTTGCTCCCTCCCTGGTCACTCTGCATCCAGCCTTATCTCGGCATTCCGGCCCTTCCTTTATCCACAGCCCCGGGAGGGTGGGGAGGGGGCCAGCCCTCAGCGACAGGGTTTACACCCCTCCCAAGGCTAATCAGCCATGAGGCCCCTGCTGTGAGCACTCGTGTCTGAGAGGACACGCAGTGACCACTAAATCTTCCCGTGTTCAGACCCCATGGGCTGGCGCCACCCTGGACTCTGGCTGTCCTGTTTTCAAGCACAGATGCAGAGCAGGTCTAAGTGCTTCCGAATAAGAGCAGAAATCCTAGGAGCCCTCCTCCACGTAGGCCCATCGGGGAGCAGGGATGAGACCCCCAGTATCCAGCCTGGGGTTGTCCCTGGGCCCTTCACTATAACCTCCTAGGCGCGCGCGCGCGCGCGCACGCACACACACACACACACACACACACACACACACGCTCACATGGCGTCGCTCTGACACACACTCCTCCCTCCACTAGCCTGGGTGACAGTGAGTTTCCTTAGTCGCTGCCCACAATTGACTATTCATGCTTCCCTCTAATTGCCCTGTGGGTGTCTGTCTGCTTGGGGAGGGGAGTAGAGGCTGGGAGGAGCCAGCAGCAGGGTTTGAGGGTGGAGCGGAGGTAATATGTGTCTGCCGTTAAAGGGAACCCCCCCACCAGGGCAGACAGTCACGGGGTGGGGGGAGGTCCTCCTTACCTGCACAGGCTGGGGTCAGAGTGGACCACTGGCTCCTGGGCCAGTGGCTTGGGGCCCGCAGAATTGTGTCCTTGGCCCAGAGGCTGTTGTCATCAGTGCTTGGCCGTTCCCTGCAGGGCTTGGCAGCCACCCCCATCTTTGGTTCAGATCCCGGTTGGTTGTCTCCTCAGAATCCAGTTTACGCCAACAGTCCCTCCACTCTGGGAGCCTTTCTTTTCCAAGGCAGCTTCACAGAGCGCCTGGCCCTGAACTCTGCTCAGAAGCAGTCAGCATCGCCTCCCTTCATGGATGGGGCCCGGCTGAGGGAGGGAGGAGGGATGTGCCTGTGGGGACCACCCAGCATAGGCCCCCCCTGATCCAAGAGCCCAGAGACCCCCTTTGAGAGGAGGCATGTGCCTCACACTGGCCAAGAGCCCCTCTGTGAGGACAAGTGAGCTGCAAGTCTTTGGCCTCTGGAGGCGGGGCTCAGTTTGAAGAACCTCTCTGTGGCCCCAAAACTAGTCCACGGGTGCGAGGATGCTGGCTTCCTCCCAGCTCTGCTGTTTACTTGCTGTGTGGCCTCAGACTACCCTCTCCACCTCTCTGAACTTTATTTCTGCACATGTAAACCAGAACTAACATTAGCGCCCGTCCCACAGCCTCATCAGGAGGCTCACGCTGCTTCTGCCGGAGCTCACGCAGGGCCTGCGGGAGAGCAGACACTGAAGAAGTGGTCTCAGATATTACCACGAGGAAAGATTTGGTGTCCCCGTCCCCCTGTCCCTGGGTCTCACTTTTGCTTCTCTTACGAGCTGGGGCCTGTGCAGGCAGCGGCTCAGCCCACAGAGGCCAGGTGTGTGGGTGGAACAGTCTGGATGCCCTGCAGCCTTCATCCACGGCGACCTTGATGAGCTCCAGCTAATTAAGGCCAGGCCCTCCTGAGGGGACACACGCGTGCCTGGAGGAGTGGAGTGACTCGAAATTGGTCCCGCAGGGATGGGGGCAGGAGGGGAACGCAGAACTGGCCTGTTCTAGGCTCACGGGCCTTTGCTGCCCTGAGGGATCTCTGGCAGGTGACCAGTGGAGGTTGGGAGATTGGCCTTCCGAGGGGCCTGGGGTGCTCCCCACCACTCAGCCTCTGCTGTGCCAGGTTAGCTGCTGGGCACCGGTCCCCATCCACCCTGCCCGGCCTCCAGAGCTGCTTCCTCTCCTAAAGGCCCCTTTGGCTCCCTGTCACCTGCCCCAGGCCCTCGGTTGCTCTGCCAGATGGGAGACAAGCCCATGCTTGCTGAGGAGGTCCTTTGTCACATGCTGGGCCCAGCGGGCAGGGCAACCTCGGCAGGTGTTTTGGGGCGGGTGCTGCTGGCCAGTAGCTGCTTGTCTGAGGCCAGGAGCCAGGGCAGAGGGGGGACATGTCAGCCGTGTGTCTCCCAGCATGGCCTCCACGATCTGAGTCCACTGCCCAGAGGCCTGGCCAGAGACTCCCAGCAACACAGGCGGGGCCCAGTGGGAGACACTGCTTCCTGCCCCCACCCCTGGTCCTTCTCAGGGTCTCTGTGGGGCAAGACAGGAGGCAAAGCTGAGAGCCATGGCTCAGGTGGACACAGTGAGGAGGGGGTGTCCACAGCCCCCTCCCCTGGCAAGCAGTCACACACACACACACACACCCTGGGTTGGGCTGGCTGCTGATGGATGATAATGAGACCCGGGGAGTCTGATGAAGTTCATTTGTCACCTGCGTGTGTTTTCGCCTCCCCGCTCTCCCAAGGCAGCTGGTCATCCATCCTGGAGCCTTCAGAGGCCTCGGCGGGTAATGGGGTCATAGATCACTCCCTTGCGGAGACAGAGCTGGACAGAGGAGCGGAGCCATTAAGAATGACCGCTGGTGACCCCCGGGCCAGGACAGCTCTGGCTCCAGCTCCAGCGAGGGCCTGCCACGGCCCTGAACTTGTGTGAGGGTGGGAGAGGGCCACAGGAGGTCTTCATGGTTGGCTCACACTCTGGGGGCCTAGGGGGAGGGTGCCAGGGGAGGACAGTTCTTCCTAATTGAGGGGGACGATCCCCATGCCCTGAGGGCACACGAAACAGGCGTCACTGTGCAGGCCGCATGACAGCTGGCCTTTTGGTCACCAGGGCCTCTCTGTGATAAGGCAGGGTTGATGGGACACCAGCTCAGAGACCGCCCCCGCCTCCCACCCTGATTAACCATGAGTGACTGTAGGTGGGATTCTTCACATGCCTCCTTGTCCCTGTTCAGCTCAGCAGTGCAGCCCTGAAATTGCAACAGATACCCCCACATTTTACAGCCCTCCTGCCCCAACAGTGGTGAGGGCAGCTGATTCTAAAAGGGGCCCGCGCCCCATCCTGCCTGGTTCAAAGCCCAGCCCCACCATCTTACTTGCGATGTAAATGGGCAAGTCCCTTACGCTCTCTGGCCTCAGTCTTCTCATGTGTAAAATGGGATAATAATAATAATGGAGCTCTGTGATGATGAAACGGGCTGTAAACGTGACAATGCTTAAAAACAGGGTTGCGAATCCCGCGCTACGCAAGTGAGACCTATTGCTGTTGTCGGCAGCAGCGTTGGTTTGCACCGGCTCTGCTCCCAGCTGGGTGACCCTCGGGGAGATGCTCACCCTCTCTGGGCCTCAGTTTCTCCACTCACAAAATGGCGACGAGAGGACGGCTGGCTTTTCCGTGAAAAGCCTTGGGAGGAGTCTGCACTCTGTGTGACTGGGGGCTGGAACTCGCTCCCCCACCCCCTGCTGCCATTCTGGAAGCTCCTTCCAGAACCTTCTCCTGGGGTTCCCGTTTACAGATGTCCCCCGCATGGGATGTTGGGGGTGAGAAGGGGGGGGCCAGAGCAATCCTCCGAGAACCCCCTGGGGCGGCCCCACCTGCCGGCTTTGGCCAGTGGCTGCGGCTCCACGGTGGTCCCTCCTGCCGGCTGGGTTTCCGGAAGCGGGCCCCCACGAGTGGAACGACGGGCCTCTCACCTGCCAGCTTTCCACGCTCTGCCTGGGGGGCCTCAGGAGCCACTGCTGGGCTTGGGCCTGAGGGGTTCCTTCTCCGGCTCTCCCTCTGGCCCTGCGGTGGGTGGGTGGCGCCCTTGGCTTCAGCCAGGACCAGTTAGCACTGTGTGGCCTTGCTGGTGTCGAGCCGGAGGGAGAAAAGAGGGGCTCCCGCCTGGAGGCCCGGATCGTGGGACTCTGGACCAGGCCTGTTCACATGAGCCAGATACTCCTCATTGCCCTGCAGGGACATAGCGTCACGTGGGGAAACTGAGGCACGGGGGTTCTTTTTTTTTTTTAAATATATATCTTATTGATTTTTTTTACAGAGAGGAAGGGAGAAGGATAGAGAGTTAGAAATATTGATGAGAGAGAAACATCCATCAGCTGTCTCCTGCACACCCCCTACTGGGGATGTGCCTGCAACCAAGGTACATGCCCTTGACCGGAATCGAACCTGGGACCTTCCAGTCTGCAGTCCGACGCTCTATCCACTGAGCCAAACCGGTTAGGGCAAGGTACAGAGGTTCTGGGCCCACCAGGGCCACATGCAGCGTCACACACAGGGTCCTCTCGTGTCAGCTCCCCCTAGTTCTTGGCAGTCTGAGTGTGGGGCCTCTGGAACCACTCGAAGACCACAAGGAGTGTCGCTGGGATGTTCCCACTCACCGTCTGGCAACTGGGGTCTCTCACAACAGCTTTGCTGGTCCGGGACAGCCGCCCCGGGATCTCCACGCAGGCAGCCCAGGCCCTGCGCAGCAGACACTGGCCCTGAGCAGGGTGTGGGCTCCCCTAGAACCTGACAGTCCAGCCTCCAGGCCCTGCCGAGTCCCACACCTGCCGGTTTCCCAGAATTGGCCCTTCCCAGGTGTCCAGCCTTCCCTCCACCCTGCCCCTCACCCACCCGCCTCGAGCCCTACCGGCATGATCTTCTCTGGTCCCGTCTCCTGGTTCTGCCCCGGGGTCTTTGCACTTGCTGTTCCCTTTACCTGGAATGCCCTTTCCCAGAACGGTTCGTGATTGGCTCCTCCCGCCCTCAGGCCTCAGCTCAAACATCACCTCCTCCATGAGGCCTTTCTGGATCACCCGGTCTGATTGTTCCCCCCACAGAATCACTCACTTGTATCTCCTTGATTTGCTTTCTTCCTCATACTCGACACTAATTATCCAAAATTATCTTGTTCATTGATTTCCGTTTGTGTGTTGTTTTAATCTCCCTGGGCTTGAGCAACACATTGGGAGAGCTTATACATCCCATTAGTTTGCCAGTGTGTCCCCAGAACCTGGGACAGTGTCTGGTGCTCAATAAATACTTACTGGCTGCACAGATGGGTAAAAGGAAGGATGGATGGGTGGAGAGAAAGAAGAAGGAAGGATTGGCATTTGAATGGATATTTGAATGAAAGAAATGCTATTTGGATGGATAGATGGATGGGTGGGTGGGTGGGTGGATGGATGGATAGATGGATGGGTGGGTGGGTGGATGGGTGGATGGATGGATAGATGGATGGGTGGATGGGTGGGTGGGTGGGTGGATGGATGGGTGGGTGGGTGGGTGGGTGAAAGAAAAGGTGAAAGGAAGGCAGGTAGCATCCGGGTTTCTTTGCTTCCCCTGAGCTGGTTCTGTCCAATGGTGAGGGTCAGTGGAAGGTGGCTGGTGCTCCCTGGGGGAGGCTGGGTTATGACAAGGTGGGTGAGAAGATGGGTCAGGTGAAGCACCTCCAGGCAAGGTCACAGGTATGTCGTGAGTCATACTGGTTCAGTGGGGAGGAAAGCTCTGTGACATTGAGGGCCCTCTCGGAACCTTAGAATGGCCCTTGCTGATGAAGAAAGGGAACTCAGGCCTCAAGGCCTCCCAGCCACCCGGCACCAGCCAGGGCTTGCCTGGCCTCGTCTGAAGCTGTCTGGTTCAGCAGAACTTCCTAGGAAACCAAAGCCACGGGGGTCATTCCAGGGCGTAAGGACAGTGACAAATGGTGGGTGGGGGGTGAGGGGTCACGTGTATTTGCATCAGATTTGCATGCAGGTGCAGTCAGACCTGTTCAGAGCTCCTGCAGGTGATAGTGTCTCTGCTTTTCTTCCTGCACCCCACCCACCATTTGTCACTGTCCTGGAGACCCTAAAACAGAGAGGTGGATGGCCTACTCTGTTGACTGAGCCTCCAGGGTCCCCTCTTCTGTGTGAGAATAATCCTGACCAATCATTGAGCCCTTCCTGCTGACGGACGCCTCCACTTGTATTAACCATTGAGTCCTCACAACCCTGCAGGGTAGGTGCTGCTGCTGCCCCCTTTTACAGAGGGGCAAACTGAGGCCCAGAGAGGGGTGTCGCTCACAAGCAGCCACATGGTGGGTAGGCCCGGGCTGAGCGGTTTGTATGGATTAGAGTACTGAAGTCTCACGAAGGCCCCATGGGTCCGGCTCTTGGCCTGTTTTTCCTGGGAGGAAACAGAGGCGCTGCAGAAGCCTGAGAAGGGACAGAGGGAACAAAGAGCCAGCAGCTGTGCTTGCGGGACCCACTGAGATTCACCCTCCGATCCGGTTGGGAAGTCCGTGCTCTTCCACACACTTCTGTGTCCCCAGAACCTGTGAGCATTGCTGGTGCACAATAGGTGCTGAGTAAATACTAAGTGCCTGTTGTTTTGTGAGGTCATAGACACACCTCTGCTCTCGCAGGCAGGACATCATTCACGTAACCACGGGGAAGGCCCAGCAAAACATGGGGGCAGAGGGTCCTTTGCTTTCAGGCAGCCAAGTCAGGGTCAGATTCCCACAGAGTGCGGGGGCCTGCACCGGATGGGCGGGCAAGGCCACAGCCTGGTGAGGGCAGTGAGCCCCTTGGAGCCCCAGTTCCAAGACCCAGCTTGGTGTCCCGTCCTATAGCAATATGGCAGGTTAGGGTCAAGCTCTGATCCCATAACTTGTTGGAAGACTTTTCAGAACAATAAAGGTGTCTGGCTTTATATCTGCTCGTATTTCATCCTGGCTTCAGCCGCTCCTCTCACTTGCCTTGGATTTACTGTGCGTATATTTTAAACGGGTTGAAGTTTGACGCCAGCGTTCTCCTGCAGTGCCTGTCCCCTCCCACCTGCCTCAGGGAGCCTGGCCCAGAGACTCCCCCGCCGGCCCCCCTCTGCTGGCCTCCGCCTGCTGAAATATTTACCTCCAGGCTCCTGTGACAGCCGGAGCTGTCTCCCGAAGCAAAGGTTATTGGACTGCGAATGTTATGACATTACATTTTGTGTCTGCACTCTCCAGATGCGAGATGCTGGCAGAATGCTAAGCTCTGGGCTGGGCTGGGTGGAGAGCAGGCTCCACAGGGAATTGATAGCGGTCCACTTTATTACAGAGCCTTCGCGGCCCACGGCTGGCGCCCTGGGAGTTGACAGAACAAGGGCGCCAGCCTCCCTGGCTGGGGCGGCTTAACCGGTTTGATGCTGTCAGCTCTCCAGGCCCCCACGGCCGACAGCCTAGCACACTCCAGAAGGGGCCGGGACAGAGCCGGCAGCCACAACGGCAGCAGTCATAACTCACGCTGCACAGGATTGCGTGCATCTGGGCACCGCGCTGAACGCCTCAGGTTTTTCAAATACTCTGCGCCCATCCACCCTCTGCGGTGGGCATTTTTAACCCCTTTGTCGGTTGAAGAAACTGAGACAGAGAGATAGAGTGACCTGCCGTAGGAGTGTCCTGGCTGCCATGACAAAGCCACAAACTGGGCAGCTTAGAACAACAGAAATTTCTCCTCTCACAGGCCTAGAGGCCAGAGGCCCAGGATCAACGTGTCAGCAGGGCCACGCGCCCTCTGCAGCTCTAGGGAAGGATCCTTCCGGCCTCTTCCAGCTCCTGGTGGTTTCCGGTACTCCTTGGCATTCCTTGGTTTGTGCCCGCCTCTCTCCAATCCATGCCTCTGCTTTCACACGACCATCTTTCCTGTGTGTGTCTGTGTCCAACTTTCCCCCTTCCTATGAGGATACCAGGCAGGCATGAGATTAGGCCCACGCTAACCCAGCATAACTCCTTTTATCTTGATTACGTCTGCAAAGACCCTGTTCTGTATGAGCTCAGTCCCAGGTTCCAGGTGGACATGAATTTGGAGGGGACACTATTCCCCCAGTACACTTGCCCCAGGTCAATGTTGCAGATGATGCCGCGGGGCTGCCAGCATCTCCTCCACCTACCCCAGAGTTCAGAGGGTGCCGTACGCCCCACAGCGCCTGGATCTCAGTGCTGCAGTGTTACCTAGCTGTGTCCACACTCCAGACAGGTGATTGGCAGCCCCAGGAGCAGCCCCTACCCAAAAAGGAAAGGTGTTCCTGGACAAAGACCCCGCCCACTCTTCTCCTCAGGGACACTTCGCTTCCAGGGTCCCTACCAGGACCACTGGACGTGGCCCCCTTTCGGCTCTCCTCTCTGCCCAGTCTCACCACGCCGCTCCCTCCCTTCCTGGAGGCTCCAAATAAACTTCTTGCAGTTGAGTCCTGGTCTCAGGCTCTGCTTCTGGGGGAACCCAAATTAAGACAATACACATCCTGACAAAACAGCCAACATGCAGAGCATTGACTCTGTGTGAGGCAGGTAATTCATTTAATGCCTGCAACAGGCCTAGGGGTCGGGCTGCCAGATTTAGAAAGGAAAACAAAATGTGCAGTTAAATTCCAACTTCAGATAAGCAACAGATACACTTTTAGGCAAGTGTGGCCCATGTAATAATATATGGGATATACTTATACCGAAAATGTTTTCATTGCCTAGAGCGGTGGGGGCGGGGGGGGAACAGGGGGCAGCGGGAGATGAAAGAGACTGCTAATGAGTACAGGGTTTCTTTTTGGAGTGATGAATATTTTCTAAAATTGATTGTGGCGATAGTTGCCCAATTCTACGACTACACTAAAATCCATTGAACTGCGTCCTGTAAATGGGTGAATTATTTGGCGTGTGTGCGTTACATTGAATGAAGCTATTATATTTTAAAATGTCTTCGTTGTTTATCTTAGATTAATTTCGTTGGGCATCCTGTATTTTATCCAGCAACCTAATTAGGGTGTAGGTTCTTCCACTGTCCCCAGTTCACAGATGAGAAAGAAAGCTAAGGCCCGGCCGGAGAGCCAGGAAGTGGTGGAAGGGACTGGAACCCAAGCAGTTTGCCTCCGTCCCCATTAGGGAGCATTGCAAATCTCCCGGGGACAGAGCCTGAGGCCAGAGGGGGTGGCAGTGTCCAAGCTGACTGACCCTGGCTGGCCGGAAGCCCTTCATGACGATGTCTTTCCATCCACCCAGAGGGGAGCTGAATGCTGGTGTGGCTGGCAGAGCCTGGGCTTCCCTCCTCCCCTCCCTGCCTCATTGGGCTTGGCCTCCTCTCTTTGACAGGATGAAGGCTAGTCAGGGGGTGGGGGAGGGTCAGCTAGATGGTCCGGTCAGACCTTGCTGCTGCAGGCTGCTGGCACGGGGCCTGTGCCATTGCTTCTGACGGGCCCAGCTGGAATGCTGCAGCTGCCTGCTAGGGGAGAATGAGTATGGGAGCTTCCGCTGTGTCTGAGGGCCCCTGGCTGCTCAGGTGCAGAGGGCAGGCCTGGTCTACACCAGTGACCTGATGTCTGTGACTGCCACGCCATCCCCTTGAATCCTGCTGGGGGTGATGTCTGATGTCACAGTACCTGGCACACACAGTAGGCGCTTAATAAGCGCTGATGGAATTGACTCACTCCATCTTGGAGCTGAAGAGCTGCTGAGGCAGCTGGGAGTGTGTTTTGTTAACGTCCTTTTGCAGAGATGACTCCTGAGGCCTAAAGGGCCATCTGTCACTGGCTGAGACGGGTCCGGAATCTTCCGGAACAGTCTTTCTTCAGGCTGCTGTGGGATTTGCAGGCCTCGGGACCCACACATGAGATAGCAATCTACTCCAGGGCTCTAATCTTTTTAGGGCTTCCGGTCTAGAACCAGGCCATCCCCCAGCCTGGTGACTGCACCTGAGCTGAGGGGTTTGCAGTTGCCTCACCCACCCACCCACCTCCCTATCCCCTCGAAGGTGGGCCTCATTGCCACCAGGGGGCAGCAGGGGCTTGACTGCCAACCATGGGTCTTTCACTCCGGATTCTGGCCCCCTGGGATGGTGCTGAGCGTGGGGAATTTTGGTAATAAAGGCAGCAGGGAGGAGGGGGGGTGTGAAATACACTTGCTCCACCCCTCTCCACCTGTTGCCCACCCCTCCCCCACCTGTTGCCCTCCCCACACTTCCGCTAATCTTCCTGGAAGCAGAGGAATTAATGAAATGCCACCGGCCCTTGCATCAGGCTGACTGGCTGCTGGCTCTGAGGTTAATGGTTGAGTTTTGCCTTTCTCCTGGAGGAAGGAATATTTTAGTCCCCAGCAAGGGGAGCCAGCTGTCAGGTGGTCCAGGAGGGTTCCCGCCTTACCTGCTGTCCACAAACATCTGTGAGGGTGGGAGCCAGTGAGGGGCGGCAGGAGAGGAAAGGAAAGAGGTCAAGGCCTGAGAAATTAAGCGTTCATAGAGGCAGGCCTGGCGCTCGCAAAGTAGGGCAAAGCCATTAGCGCTCATTAAAGTTTAATACCTGTCGGGGCTCCTGCACCCCATCGGACGCTGCTCTAATTTGATGGGTGTAGAGGGAGAATTCCCGAATACCCCTGGAGGGTGGGGACTTGCCTTGGTCATGTTAACATAAAGGGGACAGTCGGGTTTCGAGCTTCACCTTCAAGCTGATGATTTGGTGGGTCCTTGGGTTAGCAGTTTCGGGGGGTTCTCCCCTCGGGACCTTCTCCTGTGCCTGCTTTGTGGGGTTGCTGGGTGTGTCCTGGACAGTTCCTCTCCTCCTCTCCCGCTCCACACACCTCCCCTGCCTCTCTTTCCCTGCAGCAAACTAAACCTTTCTCGTCCTGTTTCCCACTGCCTCCAGAAAGCCAGCCTTCGCCAGCCACCTAGAACTCCCTTTGTGCTGGCCCAGCTCACGGGCACCAGTTCCAGGCTCAGTGTGGGCCCAGCCCGAGCACTCGGGAAGCTCAATGAGGGGCAGGCCGGAAGCATCCTAGAAGGCTCCTTAGAGGAGGTGGCGCTTGAGCTGGGCTTCGGAGGATGTGTGTGGGAATGAGGCCAGTGGGGGAAAGCAGGTAGACATTCTCAGCTGTGGAGTGTGAGCTTGGATACCCTGAAAAAACGAGGCTGCAGGTTCTGGCCATGGCAAGGTGGGCGATGTCGGAGCAGGCCCTGACCGCCAGGCTCAGAAGGGAAAGGAAGACACTAGATTATCATGCCCCTATTGTGCATCAGGTTCTTCCATGTAAGAAGGGTGGCAAGAGTCTCCCCATTTTACAGGTGGGCAAACCAAGGCCAGAGAGCGGGCCCTTCTGCCCAGGGGTGGACCGGGCATGCAAAAGGGCGTTTCAGAGTCTGCAGGCTGGGCTGGGCTGGACACAGGCTGGCATGTGCACTGGCCGGAGACATCCTCCCAGTGGCCAGCGCCCAGCTCTGCGGCTCTGGCTTTGGGCCTGGCAGCATGCCCAGCCCTCACCACAGCAGCTCCAAGCCTCCCTTCTCACCAGGGCTTCTAAGAAAACCCTTTACATCTTTCGACTCACCCTTAATAAATGTTCCTTCCATCTGTCACCTCCGCCCTCCCCTGCCCACACTCTCCAGGGGCCTGCCCAGAACAGCTCCTAAATCGTCCACCGCCTGCCTCCTCCGGCTTCCTCCTGGCCACTCGCCGCCCTCCCCGGGCCTCAGCCCCTTTCCCAGCCTGGCTGGGAGCAGAACAAGCCCAGAATAGATCAGGGGAGAAAGGAAAACCACAAACTCCCAGGCCCTGCACAAGGGGGTGTCTTGGGTGAGTGCTGCAGGACTCTGGGTCACCCCAGACTACAAGACCCTGCGCCAGGGCCTGGGGGGCTGGCAGCTTGTCCTCTGGCTCCCGTGTCCACTGACTTCGAACTTTGAACTCTGGGTTTTTCTCCTTTTGCCCCTGGGCTTGCTTCCTCTAGAATGTTCTCTCCGATACTGGTAGGGCTGTCGAGAGCATCGTCTCTGAGCACGGCCGCTGTTCCGCCTCCGTGTGTGCTGCTCACCCACAGCTCACATTCCAAGGTGGAAACCCACTCAGATCCCCAAGAAGAAGGTGGGATATAAGTACATCCACCCCTCCTGCTCCCTGGGACCCCCAAGCCTGGGGGGAGGAGGGACGCCCAGCCTCTTCTGGGTCCCTCGGGTGCTGGGGGGGTGGGGAGTGGGCGGGCGTAGCTTGTGTTTGCGGGACAGGAAGGTCTCTTGTAGACAGGTCCCGGCTTGAACTCCGGAACCGAGCAGATTTGCTGTAACTGTGATGCCAGAACACTTCCCGATCGCTTCCCTTTCACCCCCACCACCCACTTCCAGTCCCATGTGGGAGGAGCCACCCCACCGTCTCTCCACCCCTGCGGTCTGCCAGCGCCTTCCGATGCCAGGCTGCTGCCACAGGCGGCACTGGCTGAGGAAATCAGTTGGCCCGGGGCCCGGGCAGCTCCCTCCTCTCCCCAACTTAGAAAGTGGGGGCTGTGCGCAGGGTGCCACGGCCATTTCCAGATTCTCCCGCCGGCTGCTCCAATGGAACAGGACCCCTTGGAGGTCACGGGGGCCTGGAGCCAGGGGTGGCTTCACAGGAGGCCACATCTGGAACGCTTCAGCCCTGGGAGCCCAGGTGCCACCTGGGAGGGTGCTCGTTTTCTGTCTGTGCTACAGATGGGGTGACCTTTCCAGGGAGCCTGTGACCCCACAAGGCTTGAGACTGTGGGGGGGGGGGGCGGCGGGGGGGCAGGGCGGGGAGAGAGAGAAAGGGGGAAACAGGGACAAAAAATTGGAGAGTGAGCTCCCTCGTCAGCTGGCTGAGGAGAAGGGGGAGGATGCAGGGGAGTTCTGGGGTGGGAATAAAGGGAAGAAGCCGATACCCCAAGGCCTCCCAGCTCCCTGTCTCCCTGTGAGGTCCCGCTGGAGGGAGGAGGGGTAAGGCTTGGTTTCTCACATGCCAGGTCAGGGTTCCAGTGTCTTCTCTAAGCCCCGTGACAACGTGGAGGTTTTTCTCCCTTTCCCCAGGCAGGGAAGTAAAGAGCAGCTCAGAGAGGCAGGGGCTGGACGCAGAGCCACACAGCAGGGCTCACGGGAGTGCGAGTCTGCCCACCGGCTGGTGCCTGGTGCCGGTGTCTGCTTGCACCGTCCCCGCTGGGAGCACCCGGCCTCTGGTGGCCGGGCTTGTGGAGGGACTAATTCTGGAGACCGAGGGCTCCTCCGGCTTCTGAAGCTGTCACGTCCGAACTCACGAGGCTCCAAAGTCACCTTGCAGGCAGGGAGCCTAGGCTTCTGACTCAGCCCCTGGGGCTCCCGGCGCTTCTGGCCGAGTGGGCGGCACCACCTGCCGGGAGCTGTGGCTGGGCCGCTCAAGGACACCTTCAGCGTCACACCTTGGTCATCGTTGCACCCGCTGCTCTGAGGACCTGGTGGTCTTGGGCTGAGGGACTGAAATGACAGGGAAGGGACCTCTCAGCAGATCGGGTTTTAACCCAGCCATCCCCCCTGGGCCCCTCCCCCAAAGCCCTCCCCGAAGGAGGCGTGAGGCACCCAGAAGCAGAGGAGCCCCGGAGAGCTGGGCCACCCCTCGGAACCACCTTTACAGATTCCCGAGGCCCCACCCCACAGAATCTCAGGGTGGACGGTTGCCGGCATGGGGTGTATTTTAGAGCTTCCGGGTGATTCCGCGTGCGCCCTGGCTCGAGCCCCAGCCTACACTGGGCATTCCAGAGAGCGCTGGAGCCGGTGTCTCCGTGCGTGGTGTCGCCTCTCTGGGCCTCAGTGTCCTCGTCTGCACGCACGATGGGGATAGTCGTGCAGATGCGACGTGTGACCGCGTGTGAGTCACAGGCTCGCGCTGGGTGCGTGGGGTGGAGTGTTAGTCATACCCTCCTTTGTGGTGCAGGGACTCAGGCAGAGACACGGGACTCTGTCCCTCCGAGGCCAGGAGCGGGAGGCTTGGAGGCAGCCGGCCGGGTCAGGGCATATTTACTGAGCACCTGCTCCGTGCCCAGTGCTGTCTGGGCCCAGGGCACACAGCAGTCCGGGGAACAGCCCCCGCGTGGGGCACGCATCCTCGTGTGTTTGCGGAGGAACAAATAAGGAATATGTGCACAGATCCTAGAATAGCGCCTGCCGGTGGGAGCGCTCCCCTCACCCCGTTCGCTGGATTGCTGAGAGGAATCCGGCCCACGGGCCCACCACCCTCCAGCCCCAGAGGGCTCTGCTGGGGAGCAGCAGGCACCTGCCACGTCCCCCTGCTGCAGGTGGCGGCCCCTGGCAGGCCCACAGCTAACCCCGGCAGCTTCCTGCAGGGGCTTTGTGTTATGGCCACACTGAGCCACCGCCTGTGAACAACTGTGCCCTCTAACCGAGCCAGCATCTTGAATAATTAATACTAATTCTTCGAAAGTCAAGGAAAATGTGGAATGATCCGCCAGGGGTTCCGCCAGCCCTCTCCACTCCGCTACGGTTTTGAGATCATCAAAGATATGGGGAAGCAAGGTGTGTGTGTGCGGGGGGAGGGGCTGTACGTCTGTGTGCGTGTCTATGTGGTTATGTATCACATGTCTGTATGTGTGTGGTTGTGTGGGTGTGATTGTGTATATTTGTGTAAGTCTGTGTGTGTTGATGAGGTTATCTTGTATGGGTGTAGGGGTGTGTATGTCATGTCAATGGGTTGTGTCTGTGTGTGATTGTGTATGTCTGTTTATGTGTGTGTATGCACGTGTCTCTGTAGCTGTGTATGTGATTGTGTATGTCTATGTATCTCTGTTTATATGGCTTTGTATCTTGCATGATTGTGTGCCTAGTTGTATGTCTCTGTGTGACTGTATATGTCTCTGTGTATCTTGTGTGATTGTGTCTGTATGGTTGTGTGTGCCTGTGTGTGCGATTGCTATAACTGTGTGTGAGCATGTGTCTCTGTGTGTAGTTGTGTGTGTAATTTTGTATATTTGTGTTTGTCTATGTGGCTGTATATCTTATGTGATTATGTGTGTGTAGTGTACTAGTATTTGTGTGTGATGGTGTATGTCTGTGTGTGTCTGTATGTGTGTGTGTGTGATTGTGTGTCTGTGTTTCTGTGCTTGGAAGGAGGTGTATCAGAGACATGGCTTTGACCATGCAAATGTCTATCTATTCAAACCTGAGGCCTGGTTTGAATAGCCAAATCAGAGAGGGTACAAATCAAGAGACCCTGCACCCCAAGTGGAATCCAAACAGTGACCATCTGAATGGGGAGGAGGAGGACCCAGGGCCCAGGAGCTTCAGTTTTCTGAGCCCCAGCTGGGCGGGCACAGTTGCTAGGAGGGGCCATGGGGCCCCGCCCAGGCAAGAGAGGGAGCAAGATGGGTGTAATGCATTATTCAGCAGCTCCTGATTTCACATTATTCTCCCTGATACTTTTACAACCTGTCAGTAAATAAAAAGATTCTGCATTATTTATAGAAATGGAGCAGAATTGGCCTCGAGGATTTACTATTGCTATTATTAGGGCATCCGTAGGACCATCGGATTGGGGTGGGGTGGGTGGGGCATTGGGTGGGGAGAATAATAGGGGGCCCCATTTGCATTGTTGACCCCAAGGGAGTACACGGTTGACTTCCTTTGGGTGCCTCCCTGGAAGTCAGGCGCCAGGTGAAGGAGCTGGCCCAGAGGCAGGAGCCCTACCTGGCTGGCATGGGCTCCTGGTTGGGAGGCTGTAGCCAGTCCTGAAAGCGGTGCCCCTTCCATGGGCAGGTGGCCAAGGTGCTGCTTGCCCATGCCTTTGGCTCCGTGGCCATGGCTGTGGCCACAAGGTGGTGGGAGGGGACCGCCCAGTTAGGATGAGAGAAGGGGTGATGGGAGCACTCAGAGGCTGAGTGCTGAGGGGGGTGCTGGGGAGTATGTAAGAGGCTCTAATTACGGAGGAGTGTTGATCTGTTTATCGAGCACCTACTGTATACTAGTATATAAGGCACTACAAGCTGGGTCGACGGGCAGGGCATGCCTTCCAGGTAATTTATTCCACTTGGCCTGTCCCTTTGTCTTCAAATTGTCAGACAAGTCCCCATTGGGATCTGGAAATGGCAGCTGCAGGTGGTTCAGGCCCCCTGGGCATGCCCTGGTCTGGATGTCTCACACCTCCCAGCCCATCTGCAGATGTGAGTCCCACCTGAGTGCTTCCCCTGGAGAGTCCTGGACCTCTAGGCGTTGGCATTTGGCACAAGCTGCTGGATCCAAGGGGCTTCTGCCTGCTATTGAAGCGGTGTTTCTCCATCTAGGTTCCAGTTCAGTACCAGAACTTGTAAACTTAGTGCGCTTCGCGTGTGTGGTTGTCTAAATATAAAGTATACGAGCGTATTCTGGTTACAGCACGATCACCCTGTCAATGAGCATTTCCCCGTACTCAGAGCCTGTGTCTGCGTGCAGTCACGTGGATGCAGATGTCCCCTCAGGAGACAAGGGTGAGTGCTGCATGCTGGGCTTCTCAAAACTGGAGCCCAGACATGTTGAGTGTGGGACCATCTTCTCACATCCTCCAGCCCCAAAAACTGAGAATATTGGCCCAGAGAAGGCAAGAATCCTATGCCGTTTATCTGTAAGCCCATCTTCCAGCACATAGTAGGTGCCCTACAGTGTCTAACGTTGATTTCGTTAATAAGAACTTTCTGTTGCTGCCTGGTGGGAGGTGAAATGAGCCAGTGGACACTGAGACCGGAAGTAGCTTATCATCAGGGCCATGGTATCTTCTTAGCTGAACCCAGAGATGCTGAGGGCTCCAGGGCAGACATCGATGGGGTGGAGTTGATCAAAGAAGCTGGCTATGAAGGGGAGCCAGGAGTGGACCTAGGAGTGACCCTGGTCACAGGTGAGAGGCCAGCCTCCCAGGTGAGAATGCTGACAGCCATGGTTGACTGAGAGCCAGTGCCAGGCTGAGCCTGCAAGAGCCGAGGTTGGAGATGGGAGTGTGGGTGAGGAGACAGGGGTTCTGCAAGCTAAGCTGACGATAGGTTATAAAGCACCATAGGATAGTGCTTTCCAAAGACGGTGTCACTGCGAATGCCTGGCTGGGTATATTAGCTAGAGGTTGCTGCGTAACAAATTACACCCGGAGTTAGTGGCTCCAAACAGCATTTATCATCTCACAGTTTCTGCAAGTCAGGACTCTGTGTAGATAGATCTTCGATGGGTCTCCTGCTTCAGGAGCCCTCACAGGCTGTGGTGCAGGTTTCAGTGGGGCCACGGTCTCATCTGAAGGCTCACTGGGGAAGGATCACTTCCCAGCTCGCTCACACAGTTGTTGGCGGGATACCGTTGGACCCAGGGCCTCAGTCCGCTGCTGGCTAGAGGCCACCCTCAGTTCCTTGCCACGTGGCCCTCTCCCACATGGCAGCTTTATTGAAGTGAGCAGGCCAAGAAAACAAAGAGGACATGTGCCAGCAAGAGAGGGTGTGCAAGATGGAAGTCACAGTCTTTGTAGACTAGTCTCAGAAATGACATCCCATCACTTTTGCCATTTTCTGTTCCTTAGAGGCCAGTCCGCAGGTCCACTCTACACTGAAAGGGCGTGTGAACACCAGGAGGCGAGGGGGTGGGGGGCGGGGACGGGCTCTGTCAAAGCTGCCTAACACTGGGCATTATGGGAACAAAGTGTTCACTTTGTAGTGTTAATGCATGGACCTTGCAGCCAAGGGAAGGATAAACTTATCACTGTTTCCACCCTGGGAGTCATCAGAGACTGGGGGGACTGTTACCTAAGAAACAGTGACAGTGTCTGAGCTCCAAGTGAGGTTGGGGTGCTTCCTCTGGGCTTCCATAGGGAGGGAGATTCAGGAACTGGCTGCACTGGGTACAGGGCAGAGCGGGGGAGGGATTCATCCTAATTCTCAGAAACAGGACCCAGCCCCCCGCGCCCCCCCCCCCACGCCCCCGCTCTGCATGCTGTAAAGGTGAGAATGCTGAGGGTTCCAGGGGAGACATCGATGGGGTGGAGTTGATCAAAGAAGCTGGCTATGAAGGGGAGCCTGGAGTGGACCTAGGAGTGAGCCTGGTCACAGAGCCCTTTCTGCCTCCATGGGTCCAGGAGCTGTCCAGGGGGCTGGCCAGGGAGCAGTACAGGGACACTCCCAAGAAAGCTGCCCAGCGTCCGGGGCACCACGCCATTGGCTGGAACTCTGGTTGTCAGCGTTGGCTCCATCACTTGCTGATCCCAGTGCAAGATGAAAATCAATGTCACCTTCCCATGGATCTGTCACCCCAGGCCTTGATGGAGGGGTCATTCCCAGGGGATCACAGCCTCCACCCCAGGATGTTCTGGGTACCTGGGTTGGGGTAGGTAGAGGGAACTGGGGTGGAGGTGATGACAGAATGTGAGCCTCCCCATCCCCACCACCAACCTGGTTGCTGCTGTGGGAGAAGGGCTGCGGGGAGCAGAGGGGCAGTGGGGGCAGGGCCATCGCTGATCCGAGGCTTCAAGCTCCAATGCAGGCTGTTGTCTCATTGGACCTCCTTTACAAGACACAAATCCCAAGATAAACTGTTAAGAGTTTAAAGGCGGTGACCACAGAGCATTAAATTCCAAGCACTAGACCCTTAGGAACATGAGGCCCTGAATGAGTGTCCTGGAGCTGCTGTAACAAATGACCACAAACTTGGTGGCTTATAACAACACTTATTTTCTCATAGTTCTGGAGCCCAGAAACCCAGAATCAGTGTCACTGGGCTGCAATCAAAGTGCAGACAGCCTTCCTCCTTCAAGGCTCTGGGAGGATTCTTTCTGGCCTCTTCCAGCATCTGGGGGCTGCCAGTACTCCTTGGCTTGTGGCCACATCACTCCTGTCTTTAAGGCCAGCATCTTCCTATTTCTTCCTCCTCTGTCTTCACCTGGCTTCTCCTCTGTGTGTGTCAAAGCCCCCTCTACCTTCCTCTTTTTTTTTTTTTATTGAGAAACTTAAGACTTGGGTATATCCCATAAAACTAATTTTTTTTTGGGGGGGGGGGGAATGCCTCCCTCTTATAATGATGCATGTGATTGCATTTAGGGCTAATCTTCCTATCTCAGATCCTTAGTTATCTCACCTGCAAACTCTCCTTTTTTATTTTTACTGTTTGCCTTCTAAGATAACATATTCACCAGTTGCAGGGTTAGGGCAGGGATGTCTTTGGGGGCCATTATGCAGCCTGCCCCAGATCCTGTGCCACATGCCCGTGGAGGCAGCCCTGGTGTTTGCTCAGATGCAGGTTACAAAGCTGAACCTTTGACCTACATGTATGAAGTCAGAATTTCTGCTTATGAAAGGCCTGGCGTCTGGAAGGTTCCATGCTGCTGCTGCTGCTGCTGCTGCCGCCGCCGGAAACCCACAGGGAACATCCCTCCAAACCCCCGCTGTTCTGTTTGCCTCATGGCTGACCTGTGGGGTCAGAATGCTGGTTCTCATTTCAAAGCCCATGTGTTTCCGTGTGTCCTGCCAACCCAGTATGACACGTAGTGGCTGTCACATCTCAGTGGGTAGCTGGGAACCTGGCCCCAGCCCCAGGGGTGCTGACCCAGGAGCACAGGGCCAGGCCTGGGAGTCTGCATGGTACAAACAGCACCGGGATACCGCGCCGCCCCGGGCAGGAGCCCCTGTGTTCTGAGCACCCAGAGAGCGAGGTGGAAGCAGTGAGCCTGGGGCTCCTGTGGTGGCTGGGGTGCGGGAAAGTGGGGAGATAAGTGGCTTCAAGGACTTCTCCCTGCGAGGAAGGCAAGTGGCGTCCCTGGGCCCGAGGAAGGATTGTTGCTGAAGTCGCGAAGATTGATGTCACCATTTTCCCCAGCTGTCACTCCCAAGGACAGCAGCCCACTCTCCTTGCTGTGTGTGGAGCGCCATCTTCAGTCCTTAGCGTCAGTGACCTCTGACCTTAGGTGACGGAGTGCTTTGGGTCCCATTGGCTTCCCACTTTCCAAACTCCCTTGAAGTCATATCAATGAAATCGTGTTCAGTACATGCTTCTCAGGACATGTATGTTTGTGCTACATGCAGGGGTGGGCAATAGTACGTTTACAGTTGCTTGTTTGGAAAAAGTCATGCAGGTTATGATTATTATAAAAACTTGGTTAACTCAAAAGAATGTCACAATGGCACAGTAATGTACATGTACATATATGTACCAGTTACATACACGCACCACTGTCCTAACAGGCTTTGTACCTTATAAAAGTTCCACAGGCCAAGACAGCTAATATTTCAAGAACTGCATTCATTGCCAAATGGTATGGTCAAGTGTTTCTCAAACTTTTATGTAAACGACCCAGAACATGAATTTACATTTTATATCATGACCCAGGCCCCACGTGCACACACCGGCCCTAGAAACAGTGCTTGAGACTCTGGTATTTTCTGTTGCTTTGTGCCAGGAAGAAAGATTCCTGCCCCATCCACAGGACGATTTCACAACCCTTTCACGGGTCTCAGCGCGCAGTTTGAACCACAAACGTGTGAGGGTTGGTGCCGCAGGGCCTCAGAGAAGGGAGAAGTCCCTGTCAGTTAGATAGGCACAGATATTATTAGCATAATTTAATCTTTTTTTATATATATATTTTATTGACTTTTTACAGAGAGGAAGAGAGAGGGATAGAGAGTTAGAAACATCGATGAGAGAGAAACATCGATCAGCTGCCTCTTGCACCCCCCCCCTTGCTGGGGATGTGCCCGCAACCAAGGTACATGCCTTGACCGGAATCGAACCTGGGACCCTTGAGTCCGCAGGCCGACGCTCTACCCACTGAGCCAAACCGGTTTCGGCAGCACAATTCAATCTTGATAGTTGGAAATCTTGTCTTCTCAATCGTTGTGTCTCCCTACATAGAAAGTGCTAAATAAAATATTAACGATGAATGAATGAATGAATGAATGACGACATGAACCCATTGTGCAACCAGCAGATTCTAGGTGTCAGAGGTGTCCTGGTGCCCCCACCAAACTCACATCCTAGAGGCAGAGCTGGTAGACTGGGGCAGAAAGTGACCGGGTCCCTATGCCAGGCCCCCACCCCCAGCCCCCACTGAGGCAGCCAGCCGGCTCCCCGGCCTTGTCTCCCCACCAGCCATGCTCCCCAGCAAACCTTTCTACAGCAGCCGGCCCCCGTTGACCCCACCATTGGTGTCTGCTGTTTGGAAGAGGATTCATTTCCTTTGCAGTTGACGGACCGCAGAAAAGCTGGGGAGGATGGGCGGAGCGGCCCCGGCGGCCTCCAGAACGCCACGGCCCGTTCCCCTGTCCTGAGGTGCTTGCTGCCCGCCTGGCAGTGACAGTTTTATTGGCAGGCAGGCCTGCGAGAAGGATTGTAGGCTATTTACAGTGTTGAGGCCATGGCTTTGCGAGGAGACAGTTAACATAAATTCACATGATGGATCCGTTATCACTTCATTGAACTTGTGGCGGACCCATCGAAGGCCAAGCAATAACACACTGTTTCCTGGGTTTGCACAGCTCTGGGATACATTAAATACACTTTATTTATGGCTCGCCATCGCTGCACTGTGGGCAGGAGAATGCAGCTTTTGCAACTATCGTCTAATTTTATGATGAGCATTAAAGCCAGGCCTATAATTTGCACCTTTTTATTCATTAGACAGTGGTGCAGCCATAAGTCAAAAAGGCCCAGGGATTTAGATGCAGATCTAGAAGATAAACTATTGACAAGCCAGATGTATTTTTACATTAGAGCGCCTTTACAATAGTTTATGTTGAGAGTGGAATATAAATTGCGTTATTAAATATGAACCGCTCTTGGAACCAGTGCCCACCAGCGGGAAAGAGGGAGGGGGCCTGGAGCCCTGGGCGGGGAGGGGCCGCCTAATTTCTCAAGGTTGAACGTGTGATTCTGCTCCGTGGGCTCTCTGCTCAGATCCCCGGGTGGGAGCAGGTGGCGTGATGGTGTGGGGGCAGTGGGGGCAGGCTGACCCGCCTCTGAGCAGGTGGGAGGGAAGTCAGGGCTAGGCTTTGGCCCAGCTCCTTCCAGGGAGAGGGGCTCGGTCAGCTGCCAGGTCAGGAGGCTGCATATGCCCACTTGCTCTCAAGGGGTCCCCGGTTGATGGTGGTGATGTGAGGTGCCTCGCCACCTGCAAGATGCCCATCAGACTCTTCAGCAGCCGAGGGTGGTCTCCTTGCTAGGAATTAGGCAGGAATTTGAGGGCTCTGTGGGGTCACTGAGTTCCAGTCCTGAGCTGGCGTGGAGACCAAGAACCTGCAGTAACCCAGGGCTTCTCAACCCAGTGCTGTGGCTGGATCATCCTTTGGGGGCATCTTGTGCCCTGTAGGAAGTCGAGCCGCATCCCTGGCCACCTCCCCAGCTCTGACAACCAAAAAATGACTTCAGACGTTGCTCACTTTCCCCAGGGATGATACGGCGCCAGTGGAACCACGGAAATAGCCCTTGTCCGGCCACTGGACTGAGCGTCAGGGGACAGGAGTACCTGCTCCGGCTCTGCCCCTTGCCGCTGCCGTGGTTTTGACTTTCCTGACCTACGAAAGGACAGGTTTTCTGACTTGCTGGGCTCTAATCTCCTGGGTTCTAGAAGGGCTGGCAGGTGTGTCTGAGCAGCTGCGGGAAGCCAGCCTTCCCTGCTGGCTCGGAGAGGCCCCCCGCTGGGTTTCTCAGCTCTGTTCCCCCTGGGGTGGCCCAGGCTGCGCCAGCGTTTGTACGTTGAGGTGACATTCCTGGAGGGCTGGATCCTGAATCCAGTGGGAATGGGTGGGGATCGGCACCCCTGGCATTCACAAGAATCCCCGCAGTCTTCCCACAGGCTACCTCGGGGATTCTCAAAAGCCAGCATCATCAGCACCCCCTGGAGGGTGCGTTAGCATCCTGATTGCTGGACACACCTCAGTCTTTCTGACTCAGGGAGTCTGGGTGGAGTTGGAGATTCTGTCTTTCTACTAAGTTCCCATGTGACCGGCAGGAGGGAGCAGGGTGGGGCAGGGCTGCTGGAAATGGGCTGAACAGGAGTCTGTGGGCTGCCATGAAGCAGGGGAAGTGCAGAGTATAGAGCTAGGGCTGACAGGTGCAGGGGGGCCCGCCAGGGGACCCAGGTTCTCCCAGCTGTGCCTATGACAACCAGCTCTCTCACAAGCGACGATGGAGCTCACCCCCTGCCGTTTCCAGCCCACTGCTCCTCTTGACTCTGTTTTTTTGCCCATCTCCCTTCTGGCTCCCCATCCAGATCAGCACCTGGCACTTCCTCCAGGAAGCCCTCTCTGACTGCTCCAGCCTCCCAACACAAAGGAGCCACCCATCTGTAGGATGTTGGGGAAAGGCACGACCAAGAGGACTTGGTCTAGAGCTGAGAGGATAGAGAGCCCCGGTGCCATCCCTTCTAGGCTGTTGGCTCAGGATCCCCTGGCGGCTGTCTGGGGGACAGTCTACGGTGTCAAGAATAGAACAGGGGACCATTGGGAGACTGTTGCAATAATCAAAGCAAGACCATGATGGTTTCTGGGACCAGAGGAATAGCTTTGGAGGGAGTGACAGGATTCAGGGTACATTTTGAATGTAGAGTTGTCAGGATTTGAGAGAAAGAAGACTTAAGAAATCTCAAAGTATTTTTGCTTGAACAACTGGAAGGATGGCGTTGCCAGGAGGAAAGGTATGGGGAGGGGGAAGAGCTCCATGCTGGCCGCGATAAGAGATGCTGTTAGACACCCAAGTGGAGATCCAGTTGGCAGGCGGGATTCAAGTCTGGAGCTATGAATGCAGGTGTCCCAGGAGCACAGATGGTATGTGAAGCTGGGGGCCTGTGAGTGGTGGTTGGGGAGCACGGAGCCCTGGAGAGTGCTGGCAACCAGGGCTGCTGGCATGGTCACACAAGGACAGCAGCCAGGGTGCAGGGGCCCTGCCCTAATGGATGATTCACACTATAGAGGGCGCTGTAGACACATTAGGAGACCCCGCCTCAAGTGGGGGGTCAGAGCTTAAGAATCCCCCAGTCTTTCCCTTGGCTGTGGTGCAGGGCTTCTCAGCCTTGAATGCTTGTTGGAAGCACCCCAGGATTTCTAAGACAACTCTGATGCCCAGGCCCCACCCAGAGGTCCAGATGGAACGGATCCGGGCGGGGCTCCTGCAGGGTGTTGAGAGCTCCACAGTGATTGTGATGTGGGGCCAGGGCTGAGAGCTGCTGCTCTGGGAAGGCCAGAGGGTGCTGAGCGGGACAGAGGACGGTCAGGGACAGGACCCACCTGGGGAGGGCCCTCTGAGCCCAGCTAGGACTGTTCGGTCGTTCCTTCTGCCAGCAGTTACCACGAGTGGGTGTCGTGCCCAGGCCTGTGTGAAGGGCTGGGATGTGGACCTAAACAAGACGAGTCCCCGGCCCTCCCGGTACCTGGAGGAGTCTGACAGTTACCTCGGCCGACAGTAGACATCATGCTCGTCACAGTGGCTGAAATTAGCACCATGAGCAGGGAGCCCAGGGGTAGCAAATCCAACCTGAAATCAGGGAGGACTTCCTAAGAGCGGTGATGCTTGACCCGGGCTTTGAAGGCCTAGGACATTCTCTACATGGAAAACTAGAGGCATTCCAGACAGCAGGAGTGACGTGGGTAAGGGCTCGGAGTCTGAAACAGTGTGAATGTGGGGATGTGGCGAGGGCCCAATGAGGTGCAACGGCAGAATGCGGGCAACTCCGCAGGGAGCGGCAGAGACCAGATCAGCAAGGCCCTGGGCGCTGCGGGGGAGGCCGCACTGGCCCTGGAGTCATGGCTGAACGTGGGCTGTGCTGGGTTGGTTCGTGTCCTCCCACAGCGCATGGCCACCTGGAACCTCAGAACGCGACTTTCATTGGAAAGAGGTCCTTGCGGGGGTGGTTAGTTACAGTGAGGTCATACTGGGTTAGGGTGGGCCTTAAACCCAAGACTGGCATCCCTATGAGAAGGCCATGGGTAGGGGCCAGGGTTTCGGCAACCCCCAAGAAGGCTCCTCCCCCAGAGCCTCTGGCGGAGCCGCCTTGCCCACGCCTCGAGCCTTGATCTCTGACTTCTGGCCTCCAAGCTGTGAGAGAGTAAATTCCTGGCTCTGTAAGTCATGTGCTTTATGGTACTTTGTTACAACAGCCACAGGAAGCTCATTGGGGCCAAGCAGGTTTTGTTGAGTCTCACCTCACTCCATCCTCCCCCCTTGTTTACCTCAGAGGCCATCGGGGAGGGGATGGGCCCACTGCTGCCCAGTGCCTGTGGTTCCAAGGCCCACACTGCCCCTGACTCTGGCCCACCTGGGCCTGTGCTCTCCCAGCCCATCCACCATGCCTCCTATGGCTGACGGAGTGGGCCCCCCAGGGATGGAAGCGGATGATTCCCTGCCCACCAGGGATACCTACCTGATCCCCAAGGCTCAGCCACGTCTGCTCTCCTGTGATGTCAGTGCTGGCCAGAGGGTAAGGGGAGCAAGAGGCAGGTGGCCACTAGTCACCCTGACTGGGGGGTTAGGACCTCCCACCAGGCCCCCCAGAAAGGGTGGGGAAACCCAGCCTCCAGCCCTGGGGCTGCAATGCCACGGGCCTCCACAGGGGGGCGCCACGGAGAGTTGGCCTGCCCTGCAGGGGGCATTGCCTGGCACCTGTGGCCTCCTGCTTGGGCCATGGTTGTGTCACCTGACCCTCTGGGCCTCAGTTTCCTCCTCTGTCAAGTAGGAATAATAACAGTACCTACTTCAGGGGACATTGGGGAGATTACAGCTGATACACGTAGAATGTTTAGAACAGCGCCTGACAAGCATTGGAGCCCTATAAACGTGTTTGTGAAATAGAGAAAATCTGGAAGGGAAGCTGGAAAGTTGGGGGTGCAGACAGAGGCCCTGGATGTTTCTGGAGTCCCCCTGGCCCTGGCCCCAGATAGTGGGAAGATAGAGGCCCAGGGATCATGCCTTGCGTCTTCCTTCCACAAGGTCACCCCGATTCCGTCCCATCCGGTCTCCCAGGAGATGCACTGCACAAAACAGCACAGCACGTAGGACACCAACAGCCTCGTGTTCAACAAGAAGCACGCTGAGGCGCAGAGAGGGGCAGGGCCTGGGTGGAGAGTTCACAGCCCGCTGGGGTCCTGACTCCACTGCGATGCTCTCTGTGTATCATTTAATCCTCGCCCGGCAAAGCCTGTGACTCAGGTGTGAACCTCACTGCGCGGCTGCTGACCCTGAGCCCCAGGAGCGCACGGGCCCAGGTCTTAGAGACAGCAGGATACAGAGCCGGGTCCCAGGGCCCCCCAGCTAGGCCACCATGTGGTCATCCAAAGTTGACCCGCTCCTTTCTGATGACAGAGAAGGCACGTTTTCTAAACTATCTGCTGCTCTTTCTGCAAGCCTGCCTCGGTGAGTGGTTTCCGTGTGTGTTCCATGTACCCTACCCGCTTCCCCAGAGGTGGAGGGAGAAGGCTTAGCTGTATTTCCATCCTTACTGTTTTCTTGGAAAATGGCCTCCTGGGGGCCTAACCCCAGGGCTTTTTTTCCTAAAAGAACCGATAATGGTTGAAATTCACAGAAGGCTGTCTCTGGGCCAGGCCCTGGTGCTCGCTTTCCCCACACGCCTCACTGAGTCCCCCAGGGCACCCGCGAGGCAGGCATTTTCATCATCCCAAGGCCTCCTTGCTGAACACCTCCAGGGGGCACCCTGCCTGTGTGGTCCTATTTATGGGAAGCTGGGCCTGGAACCAGGCAGCCCATCTGTGGACCCCTGAGACCAGCTGTCCCCCAGGGTACATCCGAGGCCCAAGTCTCCCCGCCTCGGCCCCTGCCTCCCGCACCCAGGGCTGTGATGCAGCACCAGCTTCTTCTAATGAGTTAAGTGACTTTGCTTCAGACACAATCCCGTTTACATTATGGGCATGAATAAAAGATGACTTCTGCTGGGGTGGCTGTCAGGATCCTCCTGCTCACACCACCGAGGCTCCCCTCCCGGCAAGACTGACAATAAGAGGCTCCGCAGGGAAGGAGCTGGGGGGGGGGGGGGGCGGCGGGCCACCCCACGGAGCCGCTAAATGAGGGCTATCAGCTTCCTCCCCAGGAGGCCTCGTGGTTGGGGAGGTTTATGGGGCAGTGCAGGGAGGTAGAGTGGGAGGGGGTGCTGAGGAAGGAGAGGAAGGAGGAGCACTGGGCTGGGAGTCCAGGCTCATGGCACAAGTGTTTCTTGAGCAGCCACCCTGTGCCTGGCTCAGTTGTGGCCCAAGAAGAGGAAGAAAAGGGCAGATAAGGACCCTGCCCTCAGGGAGGAGCGTGCATAGAAAATAAGCCTGTGCACAAATGAATACGCAATGCCCGGCGGGGTGTGAGGAGGTCTGTGGAAACAGTGAATCTGGGGGAGGGGAGGGATGGCACAAGTAGGAGCAGGTGGTTGCGGGAGGTGACAATAGGGCCTGAAGGAGGTGAGGAGGCAGAGGGTCCAGGCAGAGGCACTGCAGGTACAAAGGCTGGAGCTGGGGACTGAGGAGGGGATGGGGAGTGAGCTGAGGCGAATGAGGCCATGGAGGAGTGGGCAGGTCTTGCAGGGCCTCAGGGGCCCCTCGGGATTGGGGCTTCGGCCTCTTTGCTGATGGAGAGGGAAGGAGCCTTTCAGGCTCCCCGGGCGGGGCTGGAGCACCGCGCCCTGGAGCTGGCCTCGGTGGACTCTGGCAAGCAGGCTTTGGAGGAGGGGCTGCTGGAGGCTGCTGGCTACTCATTAACCAGGACGGGCACTCTGGGCTCTGTGGGATGGATGGGGCAGGGCACCCTGCTCATGGCCCTCGGCTTTATCTTGGCAGCAGATGGCACAAACCACCGAGCTAATATTGAACTTGCCTGGATTTTAAATACCAGCTGTAAACACCCCCTGTTCTCAGCCCCCAGTCCTCTGACCCCTGCCTGAGGGCAGCATTCAGGTGTGGCCAGCCCCAGGTGCCTCCAGGGCAGACACCACAGAGGGCAAAGCGGGCAGAGTCAGTTACTCGGGAGCAAGAATCTGAATCACTTGACCTACCCCTGAGGAGTGAGGTCCCTCTGCTCATCCTTTGGACTGGAAATGGCCAAAAGGGACCCTTTGCTGCAGGGAGGGGGCAAGCGGCCCAGCCAGGGAGGGGAGCTGTTTCCATTCTGCGTGGCCATCCTCTCTGAGCAGCAGTCCCACAGGCCAGACACGGGGTCAGGCCCCTCTGGGCCTTAGACCCCTAGGAGCACTTCTGAAACCACCCCAGGCAGGGCCCCACCTGCAGGGGGTTTCCATTCAATCAGGTCTGGAGCACGTGGGACCTGGCACAGCCCCCGGGGGGGAGGCTGTGCTCTGAACCCAAGACATGCCCAGAACTGTGGATTCTGTGATTCACCAGAGGTGAGAGGGGCCGTGGGCAAAAGAGAAAGTAGATCAGGGTGCCGGAAGGGGTGGGCAACACCCTTCCTCTGCTAAACTGATGGAACTGTGCTGAGTGTGTACATCTGTCTGTCTGTCCATCCATCCTCCACCCACCATTGCCCCGGCTCTTCCTTCTGCCTGCACAGCTCTTCCCCAGCTCACAGGCGGGGCCCTGCAGCCCAGTGTGGTCAGATTTCTTGAGGGGAGGCCCTGAGCCCCTGGCGGAAATATCAGTCCTGGCATTTGCTCCCCACCTCGGGGGGCTGACCTGAGGACCCCCGGGTGAGACCAGCGCCCCTCTCCCAGCACCCAGCACCCCGCAGCCTGGACACTAGCTTGATGTTTAGAGCCATTGTTTGTTCAAACCAAGAAAATCCTGGGGTCTCTGGAAGGAGCCTTTAGAAAGGCAGGTCTTGTCTCCCATTTGTTCACTCACTCACTCCTTCAGGGAGGACTGGAGCATCTCCGTGTGTTCTGGGCACTGGACTAAGGCAGGGGACCTCAGACCCACCCTCACCACGCCGTCCCAGGGTTCTTGCTGGAAGTGGAGGGCTGGCTGCAGCGTCAGGGGTGATGGTCAGGATATCTCCCCTGTTCTGCCCGTGGCCTTGCCTTGCCTTACCTTGCGGTCACAGGGAGACTGAGGGTTTCCTAGAGAGGCCAGGCCTTCTGGAAGCAGCCTGCTGGGGGCTGGGGCTACAGGAGGGAAGGATGTCAGTCTTTTAACAACTGGCCTGGCTGGATGAGTTGGTACACGCCACACATTGACCCTCCCGCCGTGGGACTCACCTGTGTCCTGTGGCCTGGCCCGTGCCCACCTCTGCAAGTCCAGAAGGCTGGCCTCAAGGGGGTCCCAGCCCTCCGCCCAGCCTCCACCCCTCTCCTTCCTCTCCCAGCCCTCCAGGATCTTGCTTAAATACTTTAAAACAATCTAAAAGTAATTATCGCGAGCAGTCTGCTTGGGAACACCTGCTCCAGCCGTCCCTCGGAATCGCTAATGTGCCTGCACTGAGCGCTGACAGGCGGTGGGCTCCTTGAGCATACCGAGTCACCAGATGCTCCCGTGCCTTGGCGCCCCCCTCGCCACCCCGCCGCGTGGCACGGCGAGGGCTGCCCAAGCCTGTGTTTCCAGCGCTCCCCGCACAGCTGTCACGTACATCGATCAGTAGGAAAATCATCACCCCACGAAGTCATACATATGGAACATCATATTCGCAGAATACTTATTTTAACACGTTTCAGGGCCTCCTCGGGGTGCAGGCAGAGCCTTTGCCTCACGTACAGGCAGCTAGAGTGGGGCTTTCATCTCAGAGGACAGCAGGGCAGCAGAGGGCCGGGTGGGCGGCACACGCCTGGGGGACTGCTCTGGGGCTCCCGTCGGCCCTTCCTTGGCATTTTGGGATGGGGGCTCGGCAGTGGCCTGTGCCCTTGGCTGCTCCTGCGTCGTCACAGCTGTGGAACAGCTGCCTATTCTGTGCTGTCTCAGTCAGGGGCCAGCCAGAAAATAGAAACTACGCGAGGTATTTCAACAGAGGGAATTGAATACGGGGCGTTGGTGAAACAGGTATTGGAGGGCTATAAGGCAACAGGGGGGGACACATAGGCTAATAGGGAGGATCTGAGGGAAGCAGTACACCCCCCAGGACCAAGGAGGAGGGGGTTGCTAGAAGCCAGAAGCTTAGCAGAGGAGGGACCCACAGAGCTGGGAGCCAGGCCTGGGAGGAGGGGTGTTGCTGGACTGGTGCTGGCAATGTGGGGGTGGGGGACAGAGCTAGAAACAATGACCCCTATGGGACAGAAAGGGAGGGGAGCAGCCACCGGGATGGTGTTCATGAGACAAACCTCTGGGCTGTGAAGGGGCATAGACTCTTCCTGCCAGGAACTCGGGGGTAGAGAGGCACCACAGCATGCCCCAAGGGGTACTGAGCTGCAGGAACCACCTGTCACCCCTACACTGCTACCCTCACTCCACCCTCCCAGGCCAGCCAGGCCTGACTGCCCTTCTTGCCTTCCTAAAATCACTCAGTCCCCATTTATCAAACTGTGCTGGGCAATCTTATCTCCCTGACCTCTTAATGCTCGGAAGGAGCATTTTGTTCCCAGATTACAGATGGGGAGGTTGAGGCTGAGAAGTCAGGTAACTCTTATCTTGGCTGAGAATCCACAGTAAGTAAGAGGCAAGTAGGAATCAGAACTTCCTACACTACAACCCCCTCGGGCTAATGTCTTATAGATAAGGAAACGGAGGAGGCGTGGGAAAGCAGTGTTACCTACCTACCCACAATTGCTCAGCCAGTTAGTTGAACGTTCCTACTCCGGAATCTGTAGTTTTAGCCACCACTTTCTAAGAATTTGTGGAAAATGGATGGATGGATGAATGGATGGGTGATGATGGATGGAAGACTGGTGGATGAATGATGGATAGGTGGGTAGATGGAGGACGGATGGAGAATGGATGGATGGATGGATGGATGGAGGATGGATGGATAGGTGGGTGAATGATGGATAGGTGGGTAGATGGAGGATGGATGGATGAAAAAATAAACAACAGAAAAATAACCCCTCTGGCCCCAGGCATTTGCAGTCACTGAAGTGTGCTCCATTAACCCTGCTTTAGCCACTTGTGGTGACTCGGAGATCCTCAGATCTTATGCTTGAAGAAGACGGGGGAGGGCGGGACAGAACATGGGCTGTGGTGTGTCCCACAGACCTTGGTTTGAATCCCAGCACCCCCCTTACTGTTGAGTCGCCTTGAAGCCAGTTTGCTCACCTGGGGAATGGAGCAGTGAGGCTATACCATCTCATCCCCGCCTGGGAGCAGAGACCTCCTGGAGATGTACGAGTCCGGGGCATGCATCTTAAGGGTACCCCTGCATGGCCTCCACCTAGGTCAAGGTGGACCTGCATCACAATCCCCTGGGAATCCCTCAGACACAGATTGCCACCCCAGCCTGGGGTCTCTGACTCAGCAGGTCTGGGTCAGGGCCTGGGAAATGCTGCTGCTGCCTGGAGATCCCACTCTGAGAACTGCTGACGCGACCATCCCAGCCCCTCAGAGGGCACTGGGCGTGAGGATTTTTAAAAGCTCCTCGCAGGCAATTGTCCTGTTCGGCAAAGGTTGAAAACCCCTGCATCGAGCAGATCTCTTATGTCCGGTATTCAAACCCTGAAGCTTGGCTCAGAATGGCGCGGGGTTCCAGGGGCGTTCATGTGCAAAGCCTCTCCTTCTAGCCTGACTGGGGGACCCTGGGAAGAAGGCACAGGAACCAAAGGAAGACGGAAGCCACCTGGGTATGCGTGGAGGGGAGGGTCTTTCACAAACTCCAGCATCGGGCCGTCGTCGTTGGGGGCGTGGGGCATTGCCCAGACACAGCCGATCTTTGCTGCTTGGGGGCATATGGCAAAATCTTTGTTTTTCAAGAGAAGCTAGAAGTCCAGGTTTTTCTGTCAACTCTGATTTTTAAAGGTTGGCAACTAATATGAACATACAATCCTTATGTTACCGCGGGGTGAAAAACACACAAAACCCAAGGTGTTTGCAGGCCACGTTGGCAGAGCTTGCGTCTCTGGTCCCAGTGCCTGCTGGCCCAGGTCTGACTCTGGGGGGGATCAGGGCTGGAAATGGCCTCTGGGTCTTGTGGAATCTTCCTCCCGGCTCTCCTCTGACAACAGGCCTTGACCGTGAACCCGCCTCTGGCCATCCTAGAGTGGACCTGGGGTCCACCCCACTCTGTCAGGAACAGCTCGCCTGGCCCCCTAAGCACCTAGAGCCCAGAGGGTGCCTGGGCCCTCTCCCCCCCCCCAGTCACCCACGCACCCTCTCCTGACAGCTTTATCAAGCCTCCAGCCTTCCCAATCCCATTGTTCCTGACATCTGTTTCGGTAAGTGATTAATTGCAATTAGCGAGCGGTTTGAAAGCCCTGGAAGTATACTCAGCAGAAAACTCATCAAGATTAATGATGGCGGGGTTGTCAGAGGGGCGCATCCCAGACACACCGCACACGCCGCACACGCCGCCCGCCGTGGGCTCCACCGCTGTTGTCGCCTGGGCCGGTGATGGGGAGTGAATTGGAGATGACGCCCCGGCTCCACGCCCCACAACTCGCCCTACCGCCCTCCTCCCCCATCAACGACCACTAGATGATCTCTCATCAAAATGCATGAATTACCCCCTAATGGGCTATTAATAAAGCCCTCAGTGTCACAAGATCAGGTTCCAAGCGTGCAGAATGGATTGCAGTGCTTCCAGAACACTCCGCTCTTGGCCGCCACGGGCACACCCAGACGGGGAGGCAGGAAGGTGGCAGGCTGTCCAGGGCCACCCGCTCCATCGAGTGGCTTTAGGGAAGTGAGGACACACCTGAAATCAAAACGCAGGTCTGTATTGACGTGAAACCTGCTCCCTTGAGGCAGGAGTTCTTGGCGGCACCTGCACCACAGGCAGGTGGGAAATGGGTGGCAGAAAGGTGAGGAGCCGCTTGGAATTCAGACCCAGTCTTGGCATCCTGACTGCTCTCCTGCTGCCTTGCAGGTGCCTGAGCACCTGAGTTGCTCGTCTCAGAACACGAGAACTCCACGTGGTGGTTCTTGTGTGTTCGTTGTTCCTTTCCAGGACTTGCCCACACGTACGTATGTTGTACCTGTGTACACATTGGGCACGGATGTTATATGTCGTGGACACTGTTGTACATTGCTGCAGGTATTATCTGTGGGCTATATTGCCCACCACCTTTGCTATTATAAGTGCACCTTCATGCGTTTCCACAGTTAGCAGCATCCCTTCTCTACCCCCGTTTCTCATCAGAACAGACATTTGTCCCATGACAGCCATGTGTCCACGTGTTTTGCGGGCATTATCTGCAACACTTCCAACAACCCTGAAATGTCTCTAACTGATAGGTGTACACAGCGTGTCCCAGGCACACAGTTGGTGACAGAGCAAGGACTTGCACCCAGGTCTGTCTGACCAGTGCAGATTGAGCCTGGCGTCTCGAGGTCTAGTACAGTCACACTGTGTGGTGGAAGGTCCCTGGTTTTAATCATGTGCTTTTCCAGGTTTGCTCTGGCTGTTGATAAATCCCCTGGAGACTCTTCTAGGGAAACTAGAAGGGACTTGGAGGTCCCCGGGGACTCAAGGCTGGTGCTGTTATCAACAGTGGGTTATGAGATGTGAGCAAATCACCCAACCCGCCTTGGGTTACATCCATTCTCTGGCTTGGTTTATATTGTCATTTTCTTTTCAGTTCGTCTGCACAAAAGCCTAATAAGGCAGCTTTTATGCCCATTTTAAAGACAAAGAAACTGAGGTTCAGGGAGGTGAGATCACTTGGGTCAGCTCACCAGACATAAAAGCAGAACTGTGATTTGATTGAGCTTAGGTCTGCCTGACCTCAATCCTTGGGATCCTTTTTTTTTGTTCTGACCCCCAACACATCTGTCCTGCCCTCTGCAAGCCTCAGAGAGAGAAGTCGAGTGTACACTATTGACCATGATCCCTGGCCATCCCCAGGGTACTTGGCTGCCCACTCACTGTAGATTCATGACAAGTTTCTGGGGCCCATTTTTTTGGCATTGATACCTATCTCTGACCAGATGAAGGCGCGGTGGGTGGGTGGATAGATGGATGGATGAATGTTGGATAGATGCATGTTAGATGGATGGATAGATGAATAGATGATTGGGCGGATGTTGGATGGATGGATACTTGCATGGAATTGGGTGAGTGAATTGATGGATGGGTGGATGGATGGGTGGATATATGAATGTAGTAGATGTTGGACAATAGATGGATGAATGGTTGGATGGATCAATGGATGTTGGATGGATGGATGTTGGATGGATGGATGGATGGATGAATGTTGCATGGATATTGGATGAATGGATCAATGGATCTTGGAAGGATGGATGGAGTTTGGTTAGAGGACTAAATGGAAGGAAAGAGGTCTTTGCCACTGTGAGGGGAAGGAAGAGCCATAATCCTCATATCGCTGGTGAAAGGGATGAGTCTGAGAAGAAGCTCTACAGTGTCCATTTGAAGGACTGTGGCCCAGACCCTCACTGTACCAAGAAACAGACAGATTCAGAGATGGGAAAGGACTTGCCACAGTCATGGGGTTTATCAGTGGCGGAGTTGGGAACTCTAGCCTCATTCCTATAACATAATATGGCGCCCAAAGAAGACCTGTGATGCCCCCTAGAACATGATCATCATCTAGGGTGTGATCCAAGTCACTAGGGAGGGGCCAGTAATAATAGCAAGGTTATAATAATAAAAAGTAATAACATCCCCCTTGTGTTTACTCTGTGCCAGCTCTTTACATGTGTATGTAACGCCTTTAATTTTCCCAATAATCCAGTGAGGACGGGGCTGTTATCTGTATTTTATAGATGAGGAAATGAGGCACAGAAAGGTTGAGTTGTTTGCCTGAGGCAACACAGTCAGGAAGTGTCAGAGCCAGTGTAAGACTGGCTGGGAGCTGTGCGTACCCATCTCTGCCTGTCCCTCCCGGTGGGCCTGTGCAGTCAAAGCCCTCCCCATTCCCCTTCCTCCTGACCCGGCACCAGAGGGGCTTACAGGACTAGGACCTGTATAGTCACAGGGGCCCCACACTTGATTTCACCCTCTGGTGTTGCCATTTTAACACTCAGTACTTTTTGAACAAGAGGCCTGCATTTTCATTTTGCAAATCATGGCCCCATGGCCCCTCTTCCCTATCCTGGTCAGACTGGCAGCAGGGCCAGGACGCTCAGAGGTAGGAGGTGCACCCTACCCATCAGCTCCCCAAGGGTGACCCTGGTCTGGGTCCTCCCTCTGCCCACTCCTGGAGATCCTGACCGGGGTACCCCACCATTGCAGTGGAAATTCCAGAAGCCCTGTGTGTACCAGGCAGATGTCCTAGATCTGTCAAGGCTCTCCCCCACCCCCCACCTCCCGCCCCAACAGGTGCTCAGCACCTGACTTCTGGAGTGGGTATTGTGGGAGGGGCTGGGCTAAATGGGGGATGAAGCCTGCTTGCTTTCCCATTCCCCAACCCCAACCCTTCCCCCTTCCAGAGGTCTTGAGAGGTCATCTGGGGCCTCAATGGCCTATCTGAGAGAGTGGGGAGAGGGAGCCTGCGTAGGGTGGTCTGATAATGGGGAGAGCCCTGAAATTCCCTCTCCTGAATGTGCCACTCACCTCTCTCTGCCTGTAAGTGCCTCAGTTTCCTCATCTGCAGTGAGGCCTGACTGGAGTTTGACCAGGGGCCATGCACCCAGTGAAGCTTCTCACTGCAAAGTGGGTGCTATGGGCTCAATTTCCCCCACGCAGGAAGATGAGATTGGGGGGAAGGGGGGATCGTGTGCACTCACATGTGCTCAAAGGTCAGCCAGTGGGACAGGGCCACCCATATTCCATCCCTATGCGTGGGCTCCAATGCCCAAGCCCTTGGTGTACCCCAGCTGTCCTATACCAAGCTGGGAAGGCAGGGAGGGTCTAGGGCTCCCGGGTCCTGAATCCCAGGGACGTGCTTTGGGAGTTGATTTAAACCCTGTTGGTTCCCCTTACCCATGCAGCCTTCCAGGGAGGGGCAGGGAGCCCAGGTCCAGGGCTGCTGGGCCCTCATGGGGCCCTGGGTTAATGGAGGTTGTTTGAACTTCCATGCCCTCTTACTCTTTAACTCCTCTCCCCCTTGTCCTCTGCTTTGGAAGGCATATCCCATGAGGGTATCAGCAGACATCAGTTCTGCAAGGTAGTTCTTCTCGTCCTGGCTTTGCAGGTAGGAAAATTGCCCAGCGAGCTCAAGACACTGGCCTCCAGGCCACACAGCTGATAATTGGCTCAACCCAATCCCGGACCTGAGTTTTGGTTTAGGCACCAGCTAAGTCATTGACCCTCAAGTGTGGTTTTGTCAACCTGCCCTCTCCCTTAAAGAGTATTTACTGCTCCAGCTTGCTTTGTAATGGTGGCATCAAAGCGGGCAGCTCCGGTGGGGTGGGGGTGGAGGTTACCCTCTCATGTTAATGGGGCAATTCCTTCACTAGAATGCTGAGCCCATTGGGCCAAAGCCAGGGTCTCCCCATTAGAGGAGTCCTCCCTTCTTCATGGGCTTACAGAGTTAAGGCATGGGTCTCAGCAGCCCCAGGGGTTGGGGGGGTGATAAGGATCAACCTCCCTGGGCGCCCCCCCCCCCCTCCCCCCGCCAGGAGCCAACTCTAGCCCCAGGCCTGGCCAGCTGGACAGGGCCCAAACCCCGGCGGGCCCGTGGGCGCCGGCCTCCAGGTCTGCTCGCCCAAGGGGGCATGACGGCTGCCTGGCAGGGGCCCCGCTGGCCAGGCGCCTGGTTCCTGGTCTGGGACTCCACGCTGCGGCCTTACCCGAGTTGGAGAGAGAACCCGCAGGCCCAAGAGTGGGCTTGGCTTGGCTCTCCACCCCACTCCCCCTGCCGCCCTCCCCCCCCGGCCCCCCTCCCCCCGCGCCCCCCCTCTCCGTCTTCCCTCCCTCTGCCGTGGGCCGAGTCGAGGGGGCGGGATGGAGCGAACTTTGAGCTCATCAATAGGAGACATCTGCTCTAAAAGAGTTGGGGTGGGAGGGGAGGTCGGCGGCAGAGCCCGCAGCGGCGCCCCCAACCACCTTCCCAGGCGACTTTTGGCCTCAGAGCAGATGGTGGGGGTGGGGGGTGGGGCGCGGGCGCAGCCGGCCGCTCCCACATATTACCACACCCATGAAATTTCCCAGGGGGGGACCCGAGGCCGGCTCCCCTCCCCCCGCAGCCCCACCCCCTTCGCCGCCATCTGATCTCCTCCCCCTGCCGCGGAAGCCTCCGCCCAGCTCCCAGAGGAGGCGCCTGGGGTCACAGAAGCCCCCTGTGGGCCCTCCAAATAATGCCCGTCCCCGGTGGAAGTGGGGGGAGGGGCGGGGAGCTCCGAGGAGACCTTTTTACATGTAAATAGGAGAACTGGCCTCCTGGATTTTTTTCCCCCTTCTCATTTTTATTTCTAAGAAAGCCTGATGTCGCCAAGACTGGGCCTTCTGCAGGACCCCGAGGCTGCCTTAAGATGCCAGGGAGGAGAAATAAATAATGCCAGCTAGAGGGTGGGCACCCACCAGCCCAGGGGAGGCCAAGCTACATTTGCACAGCCCATTGGGCGCTCCCCGGGGAAGGGGCCCCTGGAGGAGCCGCAAGGTGTCCAGGGTCAGAGCCCAGGAAGGGATCTGGGTTTCAGTCCCAGCTCTGAGATTAAATGCCTGTCACTCCAGGCTGTCCCTTGCCCTCTCCCAGCCTCAGTTTCTCCACCTGTAAAGTAAATGCTCTTGGCTTCCCTTCCAGGTGTCAGGAGTCAACGAATTGGGGGGTGGGGGTGGGTAGGGGTAGGGGGTCATCGAGGCTGGATGCCACCCCTAGAGCCAGCGGCTGGCCTGTCTCATGTAAATCCTCCTCTAACCCTTTAGCTGTGTGGTCTTGGGCAAGTGGATTAACCTCTCTGAGCCTCCAGTTTCCTAGATCATAATAGTACTTGCCTCAACTCATAGGATTGTGTGATATTAAGTGAGTTATGGGTGTAACGCTGGACACAATAAATAATAAGCTACTCTTCGTACTTTTATTATCACTCAAGGCTGGGCTCAATGACTGCTCCCAGGAAACTGTCCCAGGCTTGGGGGGGGGGCGGGGATCCGTTCTCAGTAGCTGCCTGAATGGGAAGGAGCCTGTGCTTTTGGTTCTGCCTCCCACTGGACACTCCCTTCACTTCTGCATCCCCCCACAAGGCACCTAACACCTAGTGGGCGCTCTGTAACGTGTGAGGAATGAGTGTGTGAGTGAGTGAATTAGTGAAGTGAATGAACACAACCTGAGGGCCCCTGAAGGACCACCTGTTCGTATTCTTTCTGGATCCTTGCTTCTCCTCTCTCAATGGAGTGGGGAAGTGGGGAGCAGTGGTGTCCAGGGTAGTAGGGTGGCGGGGGGGATGTCTTTACCCTGTCCTATTGGCACCCTCAGGGCCCACCGCAGGTTCTGGATGGGTAGGTAATAGCAGCTACCTTCCACTGAGACCCAACTGGGTGACAGCCCTAAGCACTGACCCATTTAATTCTCACAGGAACCCAGGAGGAAGGCGCTATTACCCCCTTTTACAGATGGGGATACTGAGGTCTGGAGCCATTGAGTCATTTGCCCAACCTTTCACAGCTGGGAAGAATTCAAACCAGGCCACTGGTTCCACAGCCTATGTGTCCAGCCACCGCCTCTGAATAACTGATAACGGCCACTAGGCTTCTCAGGGCCTCGCATATAAAATTGGTGTGAAGACACTGGAGGGCTGAGGTCACTGAGCTGTGCCCAGGTCTACAGGGACTGCCCATGCTCCCCAGTATGCAGAGATCCACACCTGGGAGTCAGCCGGCCAGTGCAGGCAGCTGCCAAGGGCCACCCAGTGTGGCCTCCTGGCTGCCACCCCTGTGGGCCACCTGGGCAGGTGTTGGCTTGAGCCTCTCACCCAGGGACCCATGATCAGAGGTGCCCTCCCTGCCAGGTGGGGATCGCCCAGAGGCCCAGGGCAACATCAGACCCTTTCAGCGTCTCTGCTGGCCCCTGGAAGCCCCTGACCAGGGCTGTCAGGGGTCATTGGCAGCCACTCTGTCTGTGGGCCCCAGGGGCTGTGCCCTTCCCAGCCCTGCTCCCTCACCCAACTCTGACCTGGACTGTGATTTATGGGGTTGCAGCCAAAGGCCAGTGGCTGTGGGGCCCAGAGACAGGGGTCAGGACAGCCAGGAGGCGCCAGGGATGAGGGTGGTGGCCTGCCCTGTGACCCAGGTGGCTGCGGGCTCGGGGGAGGGGTAGCAGCCCCAGTATGGTCTCCCTTGGGCGAGATGAGGCCTTGATTCCTGCCATCTGGCTCTCCCAGCCAGGGAGGTGGGGGTGCCCCTCACTGGCTCAAATGGCTGAGCTGAGGGGGGGCCCTGAGACAGATGGTGGTGGGCCTGAGAGGTAGAGGGTAGACTTTGTTCAAAGGCACTTGCAGAGGAGAGAACACAAGGTCTCTCCTGTGTTCTCTCTCTCTCTCTCTCTCTCTCTCTCTCTCTCTCTCTCTCTCACGCGCGCACCAGGTGCCACTCTGAGGTACTTTGTAATTCTTGGCCTGTGTCATTGAGGGGGTGGGTAAGACCTCCCTGGTGAACACTCTCTCCAACCACAAGCACAGACATGTGCTTACACACGTGTGTGCACAGAGATCCACAGACACACACACATACACACAGATTTATGCAGACATGCATGCATCTGCAAACATTCATATACACTGTTATACACAGATACATGTACAGACACAGAAACCCCATGCACACACTCATGCACAGGTACACACACTCTCTCTCACTCACAGATACCTCTGCCCTTCAAGGGTCACCAGCCCACGGAAGGTTCCCTCTGGGCTTCAGAGCTGATTCTTTCTCCTCCTGGACAATTGACTCCCACCCCACCCTCTCCCCCAGCAAAATCTGTTCCCCTCGCTTTGCCATCTTTATCTGTTAATGCCTTATTGTCTGCCTTGCTCTTTAGAATATAAGCTCCCAACAAACGGACTTCCTACATCTTGTTGACCAGCATGTCCTAGCCACCTGGCACAGTTCCTGGCACGGGAAATGTTTGTTGAATAAGTGCATGAATGAGTAAGTGAATGAATGGATGACTTGGGACAAGTCTGGCCAATAGGGTTTAGTTAAACCTCTGCCGGGCTGTGGTCTGGAATGAAATCCCAGCTCCTGATGAGGCTTCAAGGCTGTGTGCCCTGGACCCTAGCAGCTTTCTCCAGCTGCATCCCCACCTTCCATGGGGAGCCCTGCTGCAGCCACACTGACGGCTGTGCTGGTCCTACACGTGCAGCTCTCATTCCTGCCTCGGGGCCTTGGCACTTACAGTGGCCTGGCACTCTCTTCCATCGGGTGGGGACTCACGGCACTCTGCCCCCTTCCTGGGCAGCATCCACCCTGACGGCCCTGAATAGTGTCCTGGGGCTGCCATGGCACCTTATTACCAACTGAGTGGCTTAAAACAACAGAAATGTATGCACTCTCAGTCCTGGAGGCCAGAAGTCCAAAGTCAAGGTGTGGGCAGCATTAGTTCCTTCTCAAGGCTCTAGGGCCGTGGTCGGCAAACCGCGGCTCACGAGCCACAGGCGGCTCTTTGGCCCCTTGAGTGTGGCTCTTCCACAAAATACCACGGCCTGGGCGAGTCTATTTTGAAGAAGTGGCGTTAGAAGAAGTTTAAGTTTAAAAAATGTGGCTCTCAAAAGAAATTTCAATCGTTGTACTGTTGGTATTTGGCTCTGTTGACTAATGAGGTTGCCGACCACTGGCCTAGGGGAAGATCCTTCCTGCCTCTTCCAGCGCCCAGCCACTGGTCACTCCAAGGCCGCATCACTCCAGTCTCTGCTTCTTCCTCTCACTGCCTTCTCCCTGTGTCTGTGTCTCTCTGTGCACTTTCCTGTTCTTATAAGGACCCCAGTCATTGGATGTAGGGCCCACCCTAAGTTCAGGATGATCGCCTTTTGCGATCCTTAACTAATTGCAGTGTTCCAGTGCTGGCTCGCAAAGACCCTCTTTCCAAACAAGGTCCCATTCTGAGGTTCCAGGTGGATGTGAATTTGGAGGATACACTCTCCAACCCTGTTTAGCCCCAATCCCTTCTCAGCGTGCTGCTGCCTGCCACATGCCTGACACCCCCACAGGCAGTTTCCTATTCAAGGCGAGGGGGTGCAGTTTCAGTCTCCAGGGGCCAAGGACAGGTCTCCTGGTGTGGTCCCCGGCAGGCTGGCCTCCTGAATGAACTCTCGGGTGACAAATGGCTTGATATTACCCATCCCCCCTCCGCCATGAGAAAGCTGCAGCTGGAGGCTGGGAATTCCGGTCCCTTATCCCGGACAAAGGCAGCCCTAGCAGCGTGACCAGACAGTACGGGAGACAGGCCTGTGAGGGCCTCACAGAGCAGCATGTGGTCAAGAACATGGCCCGGGGCACTTGAGCACAAGTTCCAATGCTGGTTCCAGCTGTGTGACCCTGGGTCAGTATCTTCACCTCTCTGTGCTGCTCCCCCATAAATAGAGCAATAATTCCTTCGTTTTAGTGTTGTTGAGGGGATCAAAAGAGGAAATGTATGTAATGTGCCTAGATCTGGGTCTGGCCTATGGTAACATTATAATTATGGGTAAAATCTTAAGCATTATTACAAAAAGTGCAATCCTAGAAACAGATCTCCAGGATAGGTGTGGCATGTGTGGCATCTAGCTGGGAAGATGAGGCACCACACAGATTCCCTAGGGCTCCCCACTTCCCCCCTCCAGGAGTGGCTGGGCCAATAGGAGCCCTTGCGTTTGGAAGACAGCGGGAAATGTCAGGCTGGGCGACCTAGCCCGGTTCCCTGGCCTCTCTGAGCTGCAGCGGCCTCCTCCGCTGAGGGGGTGATGGTGCCGCGTGTAGCAACCAGAAATAACGTTTGCAGAAGGCCCAGAGCTCCTGCAATGAAGTGAGGCCTTGAAAGGGGGCAAGCGGGTTCTGGGGCCCGGGAGGGGCACTCCAGCTGGCCTGAAGGGCACAGTCTCAGGAGCTGGAAAGCTTCATCTGGGGTGACCGGAGCCTCGAGTCCTGTATGGGAGACGAGAGAGGTGGCAGGGAAGATGCCTGATGCCTTTTCCAGATCGGCCCCTCGTTCAGCTGCGGCCTGTGATGCAGAAGGCCATTCGTTTTCACAGCTGCCCGGTCTGGTTTATTTGAAGAGCAGACCAGACAGCCAGGAGACCTGGGTGGGGGCCAGGGAGTTCTGCTTCCTGAGAACACTGTGGCCCAGAGGGCAAAGGGCCGTGCCCTGGTCCCCCACGTTCCCCGGCCCTCGACAGGCTGTGTGGGGCGAATCCTTCAGCCCCTACACACACACACACACACACACACACACACACACACACACACACACACGCTACAGCTGGGGCTCTGTGTTGATAGAAAAGCTGCCTCCTCTGGACCCAATCAGTGGCATCTGGGAGGGGCTGGCACCAGCACCTGGCCTCAGGCCTGACCTCTTGTCCAGCCCTGAGCTGGGGACTCCCTCACTGTCCCTCTAACTCAACTTCCACGTGGGTGTTGAGGCTCACGTTTCAGGTGTGGAAACGGAGGCTCAGAGGGGTTCAGTGCCCCCGCCCCCCGCACCCGGGGCCCTGCCCGCCCTCCTCCTCTGTGCTTTCTCTCTGCATCTTGTCTTGGGGCCCAGCTGGGCCTCCTGCTTCCCAGCAGCGAATCGCGGCCTCCGTGATCCGGAGGCGGCTTTAGTTCCCAGGGCCTGGGCTTCCCGCACGCTCGCCGGGAGTTGGCTGCACGGGGCCTGTCTTTTCTTCACGTCTTGCCCTTGATCTTCTCAGCCTTTTTCTTCCAGCCTGGATGGCCGGCAGTGCCCCACGGGCCCCCCGTTTCAAGCTGACTGGCACTGGGCTTGGGTGCCGTGTCTGCAGACAGCCCCCGCTGTCCCCTCCACTTCCCGAAAGGGGCTCCTCGCTGCCGTCTCTTCCTTCCCAGGAGCACCTGCCACTGGGGTAATTAGGGGCTCGATACCAGGTGTGGCTGGCCCTGCCGCTGGCTCTGCTGAGCTGGGAGTGTGCTCCCCGCTCCGTCAGCCGCACGCAGAGCGGGGGATGTGAGCCCGGAGCGGGAGACGGAGGACCCTGTGTGCCGGTTGCTGCCTCGCACGGCCCCTCACAGGTGCAGGCCCAGATTCTGTTGAGCTAAGCTTTGCATGGCGGGCGGCTGGCAGCGAGCTGCTGAGCCTTCCAAAGGTAGCAGCCATCTGCACTGTGATAAAAAGCCCCAAGGATGATAAATAGACAAGTCGCACTTTTATTGGATTGCAGTTCGGGAGCAGCCACTTTGGGTTTGGCACCGTGTTAACGACAGATTTCTGCTTCCCTTGCAAGGCCTGGCCTCTCGGGGAGAGAGCCAGCAGTGGCCCTCTCCTGGGGAAAGGGAGAGTTCTCCCTAACCCCGCCGGGGGGCGCTGGCCTGCTCCCACCCACCCCGCCCCTCGGGGGTCCCTGCTGGGGGCCCATCTCACAGCCCCCTGGGGTCCGGTCAATGGGTGCGCATCCCGGTTCTGACACCTAATGGCCATGTGTCTTGGGCAGCCCACCTAGCCTCTCTGCTGTGGGCATTCCATCTGTGAAATGGGCAAATAATGGTGTTTGCTGCACAGGCTGGGAGGGTCCGTGAGCAATGATTGTGTATGCAGCATTTGGAACCGTGCCTGGCTTACATACGGTGAGCGTTATGTAAATATTAGCTGCTGGTATCCAAGCCACCACCACCATCATTATTGCCAACGTTATTGCTTCCAGAGAGACTGGCCTGGCCCAGGCATCCCTCTGGGCAGGGAGCTGTGTGGGGTAAGATCCGGGAAGAGGGGCCCCATTCCTGGGAGGGGGAGGGCTCTCCCAGGATATCAAGGCCCCCATTTACCCCTTCATTCATTGGGTAAAGGTGGGAGCTCAGAAGCCAGCCAGCCTGGCTCTCTGCACTGATCTACTGTGAGACCATGGGCAGCAGTGCCTCGGTTTCCCCAGCTGTCAAAGAAGAGGTCATAGAACTTACCTCACAGTGTTGTTGAGAGGCTTAAATGAGATGATACACTCTAAACTCCTGGCCCCGTGCCTGGTGCCCAGCGGGCACAAATGAACAGTGACCCATGCTGGTGGCAGTCGTTCCTCCTTTGGACACTGAGATGACAAGTCCTGAGGAAGGGAGTCAGGCAGGAGTGTGAAGAGCAGAAGGGGTGGCCGGGGCAGGGCTGGGACCTCCAGACAGCCCATGGTCCCTTCTCAGCTTATGTCGTGGAGGGACCTGCTGTGCCCAGCCCGAGAAATGTGTGAACAAGGAGGGAAGAAAGGTGCAGCGGGTGCTGGCCCAGCTCCGTCCCACTCAGCTTCCTGTGCACCATGGTAGAGGTTAGCTAACCTCATCTGTGCCCTCCCCAGGGGCCTCCCAGGCCTGGCCTCTGCTGTCCCCACCTGACTTCTTTTCTCTCTGCTGGCACTTGGCTTCCTTTGTCATCCCCTCCCCCTCGCCCTCCCCCCCATCCCCCCCACCCCCGCGCTGCAGCCCCTTCCAGCCTGTTCCTCCACACCCCTCCTGGCTCCCAGAGTGCTGCCAGTGCCGTGTGCCCAGGACTGGGCCTTTCTGTTTTCAGCCAGGCACAGACCCCGGGTGAACCTCTCCCCTGGGCCCCCAAGCCAGGCTCTCTTTGCCCGCTCTGCCTCCTGGGCCTCCGTGGAGGATATAGGCGGGAGTCTACAGCCCCTCCACTCCCTTCACGGCCCAGGGCCCTATGAGAGGTCCCATTCCCCCAAGGAGTCTTCCTTCAGCCACCTGTGGCTTTGGCCGAACCACAGTCCCAGTGGCCCTGGTGAGAGAGCCCAGGACAAGAGGAGGCACCAGAAAGAGGCCCCACATGAGCATGGAGGTGCCAAGAACTCAGGCTCACAAGTTCAGGGTTCAAATCCCAGCCTTACCACTTGACCCTGGGCAAGTGACCTCTCTGGCTGTCGGCTTTCTCGTCTGGAGAGTGGGGCTGCTGAAAGAGCCAGCCACTTGGACTCAGGACAGCAAGCGGAGGGGCTCAGAGCACAGCAGCTGTCACCATCGCTGGGCCAGGCGCTTGCTATTTTACCTTCACGGTGACCCCAGGATGTCGGTCCACTTCCCAGGTGAGGGGACAGAGGCTTGGCAGGGCTTGGACTTTTCACTAAGGATATGTTTTTATTGACTTTCGAGAGGAAGAGAAAGAGAGGGAGACATGGATGTGAGAGAGCTGGACCCCACAATCTAGGTATGTGCCTTGACTAGGAATCAAACCCACAACCTTTCGGTGCACAGGACCATGCTCCATCCACTGAGCCACCTGTCCAGTGCGGACTTGAGTTTTTTAGCATCATGTAGGTATCAAGGAACAGAGACTGAATCGAAACCGCCATCCCCCTCCCTCCCCCCGCTGCCAGACCAGGAAGCACTCAGGAAATGCCTGGGAGAAGAAATGAGACAGGATTTTAGGTGTGAATGCCTTCTTGGGCACAGCGTTGAGGCCATCTGCGCCCAGCCCATACCCAGTCTTGTCGGCAAAGTTCCAGAGATGTTTAGTGAGTGGCCCGGCATCACACAGCTCTCACTGCCAGGACCACGCGCCGTCTCCTGGTGGGGGCACTCGGGGCAGCTTCCAACTCCTCGGGGCCTGCTCTGCCTCGGTGGTGGAGACAGGAGTGCGTATCTTCATGGAAGAGAGAGAAGCAGCCTGCAGGGACGGGCAGGGCGTCCTGGTGGCTGGTGAGGGCTGACGGAAGCCTGGCTCTCCTCCTCCTCCCGTCACTGGCTCTGGGCTCTTGCACCAGTCCCTCACCCATTACCCGCTCCGGGAGAGGGTGTGCAGACAGCAAGGGGCAGATAGAAACGATCCAGGGCTGCGCATCTCAACCTCACGTGCATTACACCTGGCCCAGCCTCACGGTGGCTGCAGCAGGCTTCCGGATCTTTCCACAAGCTCTCCAGATGATTCTAATGTGCAGCCAGGCAGGGTGGAGAACTCTTGGTCCTCAGGAGCCTGAGCTCTTTCAAGAACTGTCAGGTTCGCCCTAACCGGTTTGGCTCAGTGGATAGAGCGTCAGCCTGTGGACTGAAGGGTTCCCAGGTTCGATTCCAGTCAAGGGCATGTACCTTGGTTGCGGGCACATCCCCAGTAGGGGGTGTGCAGGAGGCAGCTCATCGATGTTTCTAACTCTCTATCCCTCCCCCTTCCTCTCTATAAGAAATCAATAAAGTATATATATTTTTAAAAAAAGAACTGTCGCCCTAGCCAGTTTGGCTCACTGGATAGAGCGTTGGCCTGGGGACTGAAGGGTCCCAGGTTCGATTCCGGTCAAGGACATGTACCTTGGTTGCAGGCACATCCCCAGTAGGGAGTGTGCAGGAGGCAGCTGATCGATGCTTCTCTCTCATCAATGTTTCTACTCTCTATCCCTCTTCCTTCCTCTCTGTAAACAATCAATAAAATATATTTAAAAAAAAAAAAAGAAAAAGAGCTGTCAGATTGAACGGTGGCATTTCAGAAGCAAAGGAGGAGGGAGAGAACATTTATTGAGCACCTACTGTGTGCTTGGCCGTGCTCCAGGCACCTGACACATGTGCATGTTAGCCCATTGAAGTGGACAGGAGACCCAGAGAAAGGAGGTGGGGCCCCGAAAGGGAAGGTGTGCCCCTTGCCTTCTGGTACCTTCTGAAAAGAGCAAGGTCCAGCCAGACCTGTGGCCCATTTCCTCTCCTCCCTGCTCACTTTATCTGGCACCTCCTCCTCCCTCCATCCGCTGAGTTAATGCAAACTGGCAGGCTGGCAGGGGGCGGAGGGGGAGAGTGTCTCGGGCTTTGGGGGCACTGCTGGCAGCCTGCCCTGTGCCGCCCACACCCCCTGCCCCTGCAACCCCGGGCAGGAAACCACCAACGTGCTTCTGAAAGAGGCAGGCGCAGCTGCTGTTAACAGGTGAGCCCTTCCCTCGCTGCGCCTCTCCCAGGGCCTCCTGGAGAAATCCGTAATGAAGTGCAGCTGTGAACTCCGGTTTTGGGTCAGAAAGGCAATTTCTCATCTCTCCTCCCAGCAATTGAATCGAAAATCCGGGAGCTGTTTGCCTCTCTGGTGCCTCCGCCCCTCAGCCCTCGCCTGGCCGCCAGAGCAGAGGCTTAGGAGGCGGGCAGCAATATTGCTGCTGTCAGAGGCAGGTGGCCCGGGCGGGAGGGAGCGAGCTGGAAACCAAGCCCCCCGGGGCCCCGTGGGGCTGGCGAGGTGGGAGCCGGGAGCAGCTGGCTGGGGTGCTCTGGGAGATCGGAAGGCTGTTTTCCCCCTCGTTTTAATTGGTCTTTGTGACTCTAATGGCAGGCCCGATTCACCTAGTGGCAGCATTTTGGCTCGAGGCTCCTGCCGTGCACCACATCTGAGGCATTCAGAAGGCGCCAGGCAGCTGTTCCCAGCCTAACCGACGTTTCTGGATGGTGCTGGGCCTGGAAAAACAAAGCCCGGGGTGGCCAGGAAACCTCGGGGCCCTCCCGGGGACAGCAGCCTGCTGTGGGGTGGCGGCTGAGGTCGGGGAGAGCCCTGGGTTCCAGATCAGGCCCCATCACGTCACCTTTGGCTTCAGGGTCATCTGAGAAGCCCGTTTCCATGAGGCCAGATGACAGGAGGAATGTTCGCCAAGTAAGATGGATTGGAAATGTGAGCCCAGTGGTGACTCCTCTCTGTCTCCAGGGAACAAGGCTTCAACCCAGTTGCCTTGCTTTCTGTCCAGCAAAGATTCACTCAGTGACTGCCGAGTGACTCTGAGGAGGCAGCAGAGAATAGCGGCTGTGGGTGTTGGCTCTGGGCCCAAGGTGCCTGGCTTTGCATCACTGCTGTGTGACCTTGGAGAGATGCCTTGACTTCTCTGATCCTGCCTCCTGTGTAAAATGTTAGGGGTTGGATTTGAAGATCCACTTTGAGAATTTGATGACAACAATGGCAGTGACAATACCGTGGAAATTGAAGAAGGTGTGCCACCTCTGGCAGGCGAATTACCAGTCGCCCCCTCCCTGCCACCTGCTCACCAGGGCTCCCAGCGTGGTCTGCCGAAGGAGGGCAGGGTCTCGGCCCCAGTGGCCTTCTCCCCCCCGCCCCTCTGAATAGACTCTGAACTGCACAGCTGTACCCAGCCACCATCTCACAGGTTCTCTTTGTGGCCAGCTCTCTGTTAGGCTCCTTCGTTTTTTAAAAATCAGGTTTACCAAGATATAACTTAGGTGCAAAAGCATTCAGCCTTTTTAAGTGTACTGTTTGGTGATTTGTCACCAATGTAGATGGTGGTGAGACCACCGCCATAATCAAGGTATAACACGTTTCCCCCATCCCGGGAACTCCCGTGGCATCTCTTCAGAGTCATTCCCTGGCCCCTGGAGCCACAGATCTGTTCTCTGTCCCTACAGTTTTGACTTTGTTAGGATGTCATAGAGGTGGCAGCACTCGGGACGAAGACCTTCTTGTCTGGCCTCCTTCTCTTGGCAACGCTGTTGTTGAGATCCATCCAGTTGGCGTTCGTCTCTTGGGTGCCCAGTTGCGGTCTGTCGTGTGGATTTGCCACAATTGGTTTGTCCATGCGCCCATCCATGGCATCGGGCATTTGCTTGGTGTGTTGAATCCTTTCACAGCTGTCTCGGGCTGCTGTAACAAATATCATAGACCGGAGGGCTAAAACAACAGATGCATATTTCTCCCAGCTTTGGAGGCTGTGTGGGATCAGGGTGCCAGCAGACTCGGTGTCTGGTGAGGGCCGGCTTCCTGTCGCAGACAGCCGCCTTCTCATTATGTCCTCACGTGACTTCTTTGCGCACTCCCCAAGGGACCGTCCCCGTGTCTCCCCCTCTCACAGGAACATGATCTCATCATGGGGCCTCGCCCTTATGACCTCATCTAACCCAAATTACCTCCCAAAGGCCCCACCTCCAAATACCATTGCATTGGGAGTTAGGGCTTTAACACTTGAATTGGGGAGATAGTATGAGAGGGGGGGTGGGGGACACACACAAATGTTCAGTCCACAACAGCAACTCACCGCTGTCATGAAGTCCGTGGCATTATTATCCCTTCTGACGAGTGTGGACTCCGCGTGGAAGCCCAGGGCCATGCCACCAGCCTCCTCCCCACGGGCCCCGAGAGGCCCCTCCTCGGCTGCCCTCTTCCCCTTGCCGGTTCCCAGAGAGACGAGGACCCATGTGCCCCCAGCAAGAGACGTGTCCTCACCCCAGGGACCCATCTCCCAGCGTCGGATCTGACCTTGGTTGGAGATGCCTCTTTGTCCCTGCTGGAGACCCATGGCCAGCGCGGATAATTGGATTTTAATAAAACGGATGGGAGTGCGGAAGCAGCCTGCCACCCTGGCCTGCGCCGAGGCCCTGCAATTAAACCGATTATGTCTTGAGAGTCAAGCTGTCTGACTCTGCATCCCTAATTGGGTGGTGCTTGCCGGCCTACCAGGATGGTTGTTTGTTTATTTACCCAGTGATCAGAGCTGGGACACGCTGGGGGCTGGGTAATTAACGTGGGGTGGTGAGCCCACTGTCCCCCCCCCCCCCGCCCCCCCATCCAGAGCACAGGGAGACTTTACAAATGCTGACGGCAGCACTGCCCCCCCCCCCACGGCCCCCCAGTTCTGATGTGGTTGATTTGGGACAGTCTCCTCCAGGTGAGTGTGACTGGCAGCCCCTGACCTAAAGGAAGGAGACCATTTTGGAAGCCCGGATTGCTGGCTGCCTCCTTCCCTGGATTCACGCAGGCTCCTGGGGGCGAAGGCTGTTCCCACGCGAAGGCCTGTGGTCGGCTCCTCCACCTGGGGACCCTCAGTATAGACACTGCAGAGGGAACCATCTGGTGGGCGGGAGACCCCAGGTGTCTTTTGGGGGCAGCCTGTGGGCGGTTTCTCTCCCCGGTTATTTTAACCAACATTTATTGAATGCCTCCTTTCTGCCAGGCGTTCTGTTGGTGGCAAGTGGGTGGAGATTCCTGTGTGGGGGCTGGGGGCTGCTGGGTGCCTCCACCCCCACCCTGTGGGTACCAGGGGTCTTGGCTGGAGAACTTGGCCTTCTCTGGGAGTGTGTTTTGGCAACAGTTACCCCCTTTGTGTGTTTTGAGCTTCATGCCGCCCCCCCAAACCCCCCCAAGAGGTGGTCCAACACTGTGGGTGCACCGTTGGGCAAACAGGATCCCGCCCAGTTCGATGGGGTGATGGGTTACCAACCACAAAAATAGCCCTCTGGTTCTTGCATTGGGCGAAGGTTCCAGATCCTGGCATCAGCACAGCTGTTGGGGGGTGACGGGAAGCCGTTTGGGGAAGCTCTGCAGTAGCACCACCTGGGCAGCTTGTCCAGCCCTCTGCCCCTTCCTTCCTCATCCACGGCCCTCCTCAGAGGCTGTGCAGACACCGAGCAGACAGGGGCGCCTGCAGGCTCAGCCTGAGCACGCGGCACGATCGCCAGGTGTTTGATAATGATGATTAATTGGGAAAGGGGAGGCTGCGAGTAGGCGGGAGGGAGCCAGCTCCGGAGCGACAGGGCTTTGGGGCTGCTTGGTGAAGGCTGGGGCCTCAAGCTCAGGCGTGAGGGCCCCTTTAATTAGGGTGAAGTCAGGGATGGAGGTGGGGTAGGTCCCATCAGGTGGTGACCCTGGGGCTGAGGGTGGCTCCTGGAGCCCCAGCTGCTTAGGGCTTTGGTTCGCTCATGTTCCTCACCCCCAGGAGACAGCCCCCCAAAGCTGAGCTCAGAGGGAGCTGTGCCTGGCCTGGGGTCCAGAGCCTGGGGAGAAAGGAGGAAGTCCCCGCCTTTCTGTGAGCGTCCCTGCCCAGTCCTCCCTCTCCAAGCCCCACTTCCTCGTCTACAACACGAGGTTGCGTCCACCACAATCTGGGGAGACGCCCAGCTGCTTGTCTGACTGACGGTGGCCCCAAGGCCGACCCCACGTACTGGGTGTCCCTCTTGTCCCTCAGAGCCTCTCCATGGTTACCTCAGTCCCCTTGGCCACTCCAGGCCCCTCGTCCTGAGCCTGGAGACCCTGTCAGCTGGTACCTGCTTCCCATCCCTGACTGAAGTGCCCTTCCCGCCCAGGGCCCAGCGCATGCGCGCAGACCCCCGTGGTCAGGCCCTGCTCGCTGCCCCTTCAAGCACGTATGAACTCATGTCATCCTCACTGTGATCCTGTGAGGAGGTGCTCCAGGTGTCCCCGTCTTCCAGATGAGGAGACTGGGGCTCAGAGAGACACCTGACTTGCCTGGGGATACACTGTTGTGAAGTAACAGAGCTGGGATTTGAACCTCAGCTCACCCTGGCCTGGTCCAGAGGAGGCTGGCACCTCACAGAGTTAACAGTCCCGGCTGGAAAGAGGGTCACTGAAGGGCAGGACAGTATTTTAGGAGACTCTGTGCCAGACCCATGGGGTACTGGGCGTGTGCTGCCAAGGGGGTCTGCCATCAGCATCCTCTTTGTCTGGTTCGGGGACGGATGGAGCTGGGGGCACCAAGCCCGGGTGAGGTGGAGTCGTGGAGAGAGGGCATTCCAGGAGGCAGCGCTGGGAGAGGAAAGGCGTGGAGGTAGGACTGACCTATGCTTGGTCTGGAGCAGTGCCTCCCAGTTTACGCTCTGGAATTTCCCAACTCCCTGAACCTCCGCATCACACAGCCCACCACATAAGGTACAGGCCCGTGTGGTAGGGACCAGGACCCACAGCAAATCCCCAGGGGACCCTAGGACAGGGAGGAGAGGGTTGTTTTTCTGCCGTGCGTGTGTGTGTGTGTGTGTGTGTGTGTGTGTGTGTGTGTGTGTTAGCATTTAAGGGAGATGACTAGCATCTCAGGGACAATGGGGCAGGTGACCACCTGCTAGGGCTGTTGTAGGAACCAGGCCCTGGAGGAGAGCTGGCCCTTCCCCAGGGGAGACCACGGGGCCAGCGGTGTTTTCCAAAGACGCTGTTCCACCGGTCACCACGCGAGGACAGAAACAGGCCTTTCCCTGCTCCGTCACAGGAACCCGGTCCTGCGAGGCCTCCCCTCCAGACTTCACCAGTTGGGCTTGAAGCGTCTTCTGATAAGTGAGCCTCAGAAGTCTGTGTCCAGGCGGGCTGCCAGCCCAGGATGCTGAGTTGGTGAGCCTCAGGGTCCTGCCTCCCCGGGCTTTTCTCTGACCCCAAAAGAAAGGGCAGCTGCGTTTGCCCCGGGATCGCTGGGATAGGGAGGGGAAGAGGAGAAGGAGATGGGCCCTGTCAGGCTTATCTGGAAAAGGTCAGGACTCCAGTGGGGGCAGGACAAAGGGGGGGTGGTGGAGGTAAGGGGGAGAGGGGAGAGTGCACATCACCATCGGGAGCCAGGAAGCTGAGGGGGCGCCTCCCCTGAGAGGCCTGCACCGGAGCTGCCCTGGCTGCCGGGCTGGCCACACATCTCAGGAATCTGGTGGCTGCCGCCGCCGGGAGGCCGCCTCTGACCTGGGTGAGGATACAGGTCATCGTGGGTTTCTCTCCTGTCCGTTAAAGGGTCAGCACAGCAGGCCTCGCTGTCTCCCTCCTGGCAGTGAGATGTGCCGTTGCCCCAGGGGAGCAGGATGAGGGGTGGGCTCCCTCCTAAGGCTGCCTGCATGTGGGAGGGAGCAGGCCCGAGGGGTCCTCAAGCCCCAGGAATAAGGGCAGGGGGACAGATATGGGGGCTCGGGGAACTGTCCCAAGAACAACAATAGCAACTGACATTTATGAACTCACGGTGCAGTGGGCCCTGGTCTGAGCCCTTTCTAGACGTTGCCCCATTCCTCCCATGACAGAGGGCAGGACTATTGAACCCATTGTACAGATGAGGAAACTGAGGCTGTGCCTGCTGCTTCCTGTCTCCAGAGCATGGAGGTATCCAGAGTTGTCTGTGTCATTTTGAGTCCTTTGATCTCAGGCCCTGAGGGACTCTGGAAACTTCCACTTCACTGCTGCATGTGACACACTGCTGTCTTCGGCTGGCTTGGTGGTTTCTGATGGTGCTTGTACTTATTCACCCTGCAAGTGTGACACTGGGGCCAAGGCAGGGGCCAGGTAGGATACAACCAGGGTGACAACGCTGCCCACCCCAAACCCTAGCTCCGGTGCCCTCCTGTGTCCTGTCTCCACTTGCACCCAAAAGAACAGGTGGGTGTCAATCATTTACCCCTTCGCACCGCTTTAAGTCTGTGTCCTTTCTGGGAAGCTGTGTTTCCGGCCTGGGCTCTCAGCGTGGGAGGGATGACTGCCGTAGGAAAGGGATTCGAAACCAGGAGGGCAGGGTCTGGGAAGCAGCAGCCCTGCCCTAGCAGAGCCGCCACCAGCCCATACAGGTTCTTGTGCAATTTAGAAGGTGCCTCTTCCTCTAGGCAGCTAGGACCCAAGCCCAGGTGTGCACTGATGAGCAGAGTGTGGGCTGGATTTCAGCGCATTCGCCGTTTCATACGGGTGCTCTTACGCAGTGAACAACGACTTAAGACAACTGCACTTGCGGCCCTGCTTCCAGGGCTCCTGTTGGCTCCCGATGCCACCCCCCACCCCCGTTGGCTGCTAGGGGCTCAAAGCACAAACCCAACACCACCCGGCTGTCCTTCACCCTGGGGAGACCAGGGCGCTCATCTCTACTGACCTGCTTGAGGTCTTTGGCCCATGTGTTTAGTGGAGTGTGGCTGGGATCTGTTAACTCATGCCAAGGGGAGGTGGAGAGGTGGAGGATTTTCCGCCCAGTGTGCCCATTGTATAGATGAGAAGACGGAGGCCCTGCAAGTTAGTGTGGCCTTGAGCAAGTCATGGTTAAGACTTTGTTTTTCCTCCTCAGCTCCTTTCTCCTTTGGACTGAACCCTTGCTGCGCGCAGAGCTGAACAAGTGTTCAACCCCTCCCTGACAGACGAGGCTGCCGGAGCCCCAGGCAGCTGGGCGCCTCACCCACGCTCACACAGTTGAGTTAACAGCCAGCTGGATTTGAGCCTTCACTCCTGTCTCCCACTTCTGGCTTAGCTTTCTCTGTCTGTTCCCAGCAACTTCACAGTGTTCCCTCTAGGCAGCAGACCCCACAGTGCCCTTGGGATCAGCTTTCTTCCTGGGGGTTAAAGAGGAGGGGGCCCCAGGACCCCACAGGACATAGCTTCATCTAATTCCTGGCCGCGTTGCTGGCGTGGCTGTGAGTTCTGCCCAAACAGGTTGCACCCTGCCTCCCTCCCAGCCCATGTCCCTGGACCAGCTAAAATATTCCCCTACAGCCACTGCAATACCAAGCGTGTTCAAGGTCACAGGGACTGGCTGGGGGAGACCATGCGTCCCTAATCCTTACTCGGCTGTTCTCAGCTCCAGCTGCACATTGGAACCACCTATAGTCTAGAAATACTGTATTCTAGAAATACTAATGCTTGAGCCCCAGCTCCAGAGAATCTGATAGGACTGGTTAGGGGCGGGGCCGCAGCCTGGTATTTTTAAAACTTCTCAGGTGATTGGCATGTCTGGCAGAGATGAGAGCCATCCTCGCACCGATACCCGTGCCCATGGGAGGGACACATGACTCTTTGGATGTGGACTGAGTTGTGTGCTAATCTACTGGACGATGAGTGGGGGGAGGGGAGGCTTGATAAAATGGGAGTGTCGTTCGTATAAAGTCCAGCTAAAATATTCCCCTGCAGTCACTGAAACACCCTCCCCATTGGGACAACCAAAAATACCTGTAGACCTTGCCACATATCCTCTGGGGGCAGAACCGCCCCCCTGCCCACTGAGAGCCAGGGACTGGGAACAGTGGCCTCCTCCCCCGGCAGCACGAGGAATGCCCTGAGCACTTCAGAAAACACTGATGCTGCTGGGTCCTCGCCCAGAGGTGTGATGTCATTGCTCTGGGTGTTGGCCCAGAGGACCTCGGGAGGGGGGTTCAACCGCCCCAGGTGGTTCTAATATGAAGCGACGCTTGAGCCTCACTGGGGAAGTTCCTCAGACTTAAGACATCCTAAGAATCACCCTGGTGGTGGCTCTGAATAACGCGCCCCAATCTAATTAGAATCACCTGGAATTCTCAGACTCTTGTGGGGAAGGCCGCCCGGTTTCCATGAGCCCCTGGTAGCATGAGGCTCCAGGATTCTGAGCTGAGGGGCCTGGCTAGCCAGCCTGGCTGGGACCTCAAGTAGCTCCCGCTGGGTTTCCTCCCCGCCCATGGCCCTCCCTCCCAGCTCTCCCCTGCTCTCCCCCGGGGCTGGGCTTCTGCTCACCTCCCCCACCTTCTCCTCTCCTGTGACTTTATCCCAGCCCCCCCGGCCCTACGCCAGCCCCTGCGAGCCCGCCAGCAGCCCGGCCCCTCCTTCCCCTCTCCTCCCAGCCGGTGGCTCTCAGCGCCAGCTTGATTTAGTAGGCGTTGGAGGAGAAAGGCAGCTTCAAGAGTCACTAAGAGCCTTGATGCTGGCCAGCACTTATCTGGAAAGGAGAGGCTGGCAGCCCCGGGAAAGAGCTGGGGTGTAAGGAGAGAGACACCTCTCCACCCGAGAGGGGGCTTGGCAAGCCCGCCGTCTTCACAGCCCTGGCAGGGTTATTGGCTTGCGGGCTACAAGCACCCTTCACGCCCCCCTCCCCCTCCCCAGCGCACAGGATTGGTGCCGCCCCTCCCTGCCACACCCGGCTAAGGGGAGGGGGGAGGAGGAGGCGAGGGGAGAGGACAGGGAGTCCCCCGCAGTCTCCTGCGAGTGGGGTTTTGCTCCCTGCAGCCCTAACGCGGGGAGCTCAGAGCCCCCTGGGCTAAGAGACATGTCAGGTAGGCTCCTAGGGAGATGTCCTGTGGCCCCTGGCTGGCTATTGGGGGCAGGAGAAGGGCCTCCCCCCGGGCTCCTCTGCTCCCCCCACCCAAGCCTTTTGGTTGTTTGCCTGCCCTTCTCTCCCGGTGCCCGTCCCTCTCCTCCTCCTCCTCCTCCCTGATGAAAAATACAAAAGAAAATGCGCCAATGCCCAGGTCTGGGGAGCCTCAGCCCGAGGGATAGAGAAATGAAAAGCGGCCCCAATTAGAGGCTTTGGTTCTGCAAACTTGATGCTCGGCACTTGAACTGTCACGGCGGAGCCTTAATTAGCAGCGGCGGGGGAGAGGTCAGGAACAACTCAGCAGTCTTGACAAGCGCGTTATCAAGTGCAGGGGAGCGGGGGCTGCCCAGGCCGCGGGCGGGGCGCCGAGGAGGGGAGGGAAGGAGGACGGCGGGGGCGCCGCGCGGAGGGGCGGAGGGGGGGGGGGTGGCGGGGAGGAGGCGCAGCCCCGCCGAGCGGGAAGGGAATAAGATGGTTGCTGCGAGGCGGCTGCGCAACCACGGCTGATGGTGCGTGAAGCCTCCAGCGAGGGCACGCGAGCGGGGGCGCGGGGCGCTCCTGGGGGCGGTGAGAGAGGCTGATCGAGCCCTCCAGGATCCCCAGCACTTCCCCCAAGTCCCTGCAGCAGGCACGCGGGGGCGCAGCGGACAGGGCGCAAGGCGGGCAGCGGAGCGGACGCCCCTGGCTGCTCCTGATCCCCCAGGAATCCCAGGGCTCCACCAGCCCCGGTTCCCCGTCTGTTCCGCGATCCTCTTGCCCTCTCCCCCGTCCTCCCCCCCCCTCCCCCCGCCCACCACCACCACCAGCGAGCCTTCCAGGGTTCCCAGCCCCAGGCGAGCAGCGGTCAGGAGGAGCGCACGGCGGGCTTGGACGCCCCTGCCGCAGGCTATGCTGGGAAGCCCCTCCTAGAGTCCCCAGGGTCCCCGCGGCCGGCGGGGGTGGCGCAGCATGCTCGGCATGAAGACCTGGTCGTCCCTGCTCCTGAACCTCAGTAAGTGCCCGGCTCGCCACCCCAGGAGGGGAGAGGGAGAGGGGGAGGGACGGGATGGAACTTCCTGGGGCGCGCCGCCCACCCCGCCTGGCACGCTGACCCCGGATTACCTCCAGGTCATGCACGTGGTCCCCAGGCGCGCCGCTGTGCCACCTCCTCATCCTGTCACCTCAGAAAGGAAGCCAATCGATTTATTTTTTAAAGTAGAAAAGCTCCATCGGCCCGCCCGTCTGGCCGCGCCTGGGGCACGTCCAGGGGCCGGCAGATGAGAAGTGTGGAGAATCACCTTCAGGTTTTGTCCAGAAGAGGTGGCCAGCCTGTACCAGCCTTGCTGCTGTCCAGGGGCTTCGGTTATCATGGCTAGTTAGCAAGCTGTGCTGGGAGTGTCAACCCTGGCTGGCCCCTTTGTGTCCGCAGAAAATCCTGGGACCAGGAACCAGGAGCAAGAAATGGGGGAGGGGGTTTATTCTTCTTCATTTGCACATGGGTGGGGACCAGGGGTGGGATATGTGGCTTAAACTCTGTTCACCATAACTTGCCCCCTTCCCAAGCTGCGCTGGCATCTCCCTGGGCCCGTGCAAGCCCTCCGCCTGGAAGAACTTTCTCACCGTGTCAAGGTGGTGACCTCCCATTGCTAGTGCATTAGTCAGGCAGGGAGAGGTAAGAGGTGTCACAGAGCCCGCTGGGGGCCGTCCTGAGTCAGTCCCTGTCTGAGAGGGGTTAGCAGGACTCTGAGGCCTAGGTCCACTCCTGCAAGCTGAGGGTGTGAAGGTGGCATTGGGTGGTGCAGGGGCCCCTGGGGTTCTTGGCTCGAGGGGCAGGTGGAGGGAATGATGGAGAGAAGGCAGCAGTGAACAGTAGCTCAGGTTCCCGAGGTTTCTTCGGGCTGATCCTAGTCCCCCCCCCCCCCCCCCCCGTAGAGGTTGGGTGGGATGATGGCATCAGCACAGCCCCTCCATTAAAGGCCGGACGTCTTGACCTCCAGGTGCCTCCCCTGCTGGCCTTCTCTTCCCCGTGGACCAGTTTGGGGGGGAGGAGGGGAGAGTGACTGGTGGAACCAACTTGGCCCCAGGGAGCCCTCTTGCTCCCCACTCCCTCACCCAGGCAGCTGGGGTTCCCCGGATCCCCTCCTTCCTGCCTCCCCTCCCTTCCAGCCCTGCGTCTCTCAGTGTATGCCTCTCCGCCTGTTTGAACTGCAGCTTTTAAAGCTTTTTGCCTTTTGAAAACTCAGGGGGGGAATAGTTGCTTGTGGAGAGGTCGTGAACAGTTGATGATTATAGTCCAGTGGGTAGAAAGAGCTTAAAACAAATCCCCATCCATCAGATGTCAGCTTAGGTGGTTTCCAGTGTTCTCCTGGGGGGCCGGGGCGGCAGCTTAGAGGAGGGGAGGCTTCTTTCCTTTCCACCAAATGAACCTACAAAACTCCCTCTCATTCAGGTGTTTGATGCGCACTCCCCTCTGCTGGCTCCCTCTGATCTCCTTTCCTCTCGGAGCTGGGGGAGGGGGACAGTGGAGGGCCCCGCCCCTTGAGACCTTGGCTGTGCCAGGAGACCCCTCCCCACCTCTGTTCCCTTGGCCTAGTCACAGGCAGTGCAGAACCTCAGTTTCCCAGGGTGCACAGGGAGGACGGTCATGCAGGTGTGCGCCACCGTCTGCCCAGGGAACCATGTCCTTGGTTAGTGAAATCTGAGGCTTCCCCCTGAAAAGTGACTTCCTTGGAGCTGAAAAGGCCTCACTCTGTTCCCAGAGCCCAGCACAAGGGGCAGGGAGGAGAAAGCTGGCTGAAGGGCCTGTGAGGAAGCTGGATCAGCTGCAGGGGGACTCCCAGGAGCCCCTGGCAGACGTCAGGGCTCGCTATGCACCACCATCCTCTGCCTGCGCTCACGCCTCAGGCTTCATGGCAGCTTCGGGAGAAAGGTGCTGGCTTGGTGCCCTCTGGGTCTTGCAGGTGAGGAAACTGAGGTTCGGAGAGGTTCAATTCACTACTTAGGGTCACACAGCTAGTGAGGTGGCGAGGGAGCCTGGTCAGTCCCACTCCAGGGTCACGTCTCTGGCCAGTGTTCATGGCCGCTGGGTGCCCCTTCCTCCAGCTCCAGAGAGATGTGGTCACTTCACTCTGTGGCGGTCTTGGATGACCCCGCTCTGCCTGCAGGAGAGGATGCAGCTGTTTGGTGAGAAGTGCAGGTCCTCTGGCCTGCCTCCTGCCCACCGTTCAGGGTGCTGCCTCCCCAGCCCTCCAGCCAGCTGACTCCCATATTTGTCCTTGCATGGCCTGGCCATTCCTGTCTCTGTTTAGTGCCTTGGCTACTAGGGAGGCACACAGAAGTACAGCAAAGAATGCCAGACCCCCAAGCCCCTGTCCTCCTACCTCCTCATTGCTGTGAATTGAGGCAGGTGACCCAACCTCTCAGTGCCCCAGTCTTCCCTGTAGCATGGGGATTCTGGCTCTGCCCTCCTAGGAATAGATGCATCAATCAAGTTAATAATAGTGCCGCACACTGCCAGGTTACAAAATGCCAGCTGCTACTATCTTTTCTTCCACCTGGAAAGCCCTTCCGGCTTCTATCTGCAGTCTCCTTGCACCTCAAGGCCTAGCTTGAATGCCACCTCCTCTGAGAAGCCTTCCAGATTTTCTCAGCCATAAATCATCTCTTCTGCTGTCTCCTATCCTGTGGCCAGTGTTGTTTTTTTTCCAAGTGAGACCCATACTTTTGTATGTATTGTACCTAGTTTATCTCTCCTGTCAGACAAATTCCATGAGGAAAGATCCTTTTCATTCTCATCTCAGGATCTCCCAGGGTGTTAAGTATGCAGTAGGTGCCCAATAAATGCTTGTTGGATGACTAGAGGGTGACCATTTTTCTAACAAGACCACTGTTTGGTCCCACCTCCTCCATGTTCAGTGGGCACTAGGCTCTGATAAATAATGGACTAACATCCAAAATCCATGTGAACCCTTGGGGATGCCTTCAGATTGTTTCCAAGTCCCCTGGGTGCTGCGTCTCCAGCCCTGAGAGCTCTCTGAGACCGGGAGGGCAGGCTCACCTCTGGACCGCTGGCCAGCTGTGGGGAACGTTAGAACAGGGCACCCTGGGTGGACTAATGGTCAGTTGTTGGAAGGATGTGGGCTGCACAGTCCCTAAAGCCGGGTCTGAGTAACCCAGCTGCTTGGCCACTCTGCAAGGGGCAGGGTGCTGTCACTGTGTGTTGGGATGAGAAGCCTGGGCAGCTGGAACATAGCCTTGATTGTTGGATTATTCCCAAAGCAGGGTCCTGGGGAACCCCAAGAGGGTGGCAGGGGCTGTCTGGAACCCATGGCCCAGACCACGCTCCTCATAGCAGTTAAGCTGGTCCATCCAGGTCCGCAGCCATGGGAGGTGGGGATGGTGTTTGTAAGCCCTACAGGGAGAGTCAGGGGGTAATACCTCTTCAGCAAGGAAGACTCCCCGGGGGGGAGGCATAGGGGTTGGCAGAATGTTTGCTTGTGTCTTTCAGTAAGTAAACCAGACAAGCCACTTCCAGGTTTGCGAATGTTTTGCTTTATTTGGGGGTGAAGGGGGTCTCTAGAGTCCCTCAACCAGGAAGTAAGAGGCAAATTAAGAAGTGGGACTAAGCAGGTAGTTGAATCGCCAGGTCCTGGGCTCAGCAGCCAGGTGGGCATCCCAGGCCCTTGCTAGTTAGCGTGGGGCACCTGTGTCTCCATTATTACCTGATCTGGTCTGGAGCCAGTTGGCTTGGGTTTGTATCCTGGATCTGCCTGCTATTGTCTGTGTGCCCTTGAGCAAGACACTTAACCTTTCTGTGGCTCAGTTCTCCATCCGTCAAAGGGAAAGGAACGATAGCACCCATCTTGTTCCAGGTAGTCTCTTGCTGCGTAATAAACCACCCCAGCACCATGGCTTAAAACAGTGGCGTTTAGTTTGCTCATGAATCTGGGGGCACAGCTCGCAGTTCTCAGGGTCTCGTGAGGCTGCAGTCAGATGGAGGCTGCTCAGCCTCACCCCTCCTATCCGCTCCCCAGCCTGTCCTCAGAGATCACACAGCATCACTTCCCCAAGGCAGCCACCACCAGGTTCAGTGGGAGGGGGCGGAGACTTCACCTCCGCATGGAAAGAGGTCAAAGAATCTGTGGGCATGTCCCAGAACCCTCACGTACCTCTGAAGGGTGCTGGGCTAAGTGGTTAATATACGTAACCAGTGCTCAGAACACAGATTACCTGGTTAGCTGTCCTCAGTGGTGGGTCTCTGAGAAATTCTTTGCATCTAAAGCAACAAGGGGGGAGGGGGGTCTTGCAGAGGAGAGCATGTGGAACGGGCGTGGGAGGGCATAGACCCGCCTGCTCCCATGTCAGGAGTCCCTCTCTCTGCCCACCGCTTGTTTTGTTTGCCTCTAAAGTCTCTTCTCTATTTTCTGCCTGTGTCCCTGGCTTTCCCAGTCCATCGTCCCCTGGAAATCCGTGACCAAGGTCCTCATGGCAGGTTGCCTCTCACCTGTGCGGTCCCTCTTCAGGGATCCTGGACCTGGGAGTATGCGCTGGAAGAACAGGGAAGAATCCAGAAGCAGATGTATGACTGGGGCAAGGCCCTTTTTTGGGGGGCGGGGGGGTCCTCTTTCCATGAGGAAGGGCTGGACTGGCTTTTCTTAGGGTCCACGATGTGTCCTGGGCTCAGGGACCCCCTCAAATCTGGAGGTCTGGTGAGTTGAGGCACCCAGAGGCTGGCCGCCCTTCTGAGCCTGTGGGAGGACCTTGACCATGGCCACTTCTCTGCGCCCATCTCCCTCCCTGCCACGCTATCATTGAGAACAGAAGTTTGGCAAGAGTGACTGTCTTTTCCCATCCATTGATGTCTAAGATATGAGATCTGGAAGGAAAATGGGATGATGCTTGTATTAGTATTATAATGCTAATTAATATGCTGGTGGCGTTGTAGAGCACCTGTACTGGGGTGAATAGTGTCCCCCAAAACTCATGCCCACCTAGAACCTCAGAACGTGACCTTATTGGAAATATGCAGTTAGTTAAGGATCTTGAGATGATGTCAACCTGGATCGGGGTGGGCCTTCAACACAGTGGCTGGTGTCGTATAAGAAAAGAAAACAGAGCCACAGGGCGAAGCCTGGTGAAGGTGGAGGCAGAGGTCGGAGGGATGAGGCCGAGAGCCAAGGACCACCCGCTTCGGGGCCTGTGTCCCACTGCCTTGGGCGGCTGGGCTTCCCTTCCCCTCCCTGGTCTCCGGTTCCCGTGGGAGAAATGAGCTGGTCTGACCGGAAGAAAGGCCTCGCCAGTCTAAGTGAGCACAGCAAAGCCCAGCCCTTGCCACAGCAGCCGCCTTAGCTGTCACCTGTCTGCAGGTTAAGGACGTCCCAAGGTGGAGGGTGAGGTAGAGAGGAGTCAGAGCCTCTGGCCAGGCAGTGGGATGCCTCGGACCCTGTCCTCACCGTGACGGCGCCTGGGGACGCGTGCTCATCCCCAGCCTCATCTGCCACCCCCGCGGCCTAGGCCCCTCCTGGCCTGGCTCCTGGGTCCTGCACGGTCCGCGCATCACCTCCCACCCTCCTCCAGAGGGTGCCAGCCGATCTGTTCCCGCTGCATCCTCAGCACCCTGAACAAGCTGGAATGAGGCACCGAATCCTTGACAGACCCCAAGGGGGACCAACATGGGGCCTCCTTCACCTGATCTGAGACCCTGCACACACAGCCCTGACCTCTGGATTGGGGACCCCTTCAGCCATATAACTTGTGGGTGTCACAGTAGCCATGAGACAAACTGAGGCCTGGAGCAGGTCCAGCTTCTCCGAGGCCACCGGCAGGGCAGGGATGGGATCTGAGCCTCTTCCCCAGGTGAAGTTGCTGCGGGGGCTGAGCTGTGGCGTAGGCCTTTTGCACCCCGCCCGGGGTGCTCCCATGCTGCCTTCACCTCTGTGTTTTCTTTGGTGCTTCTTGGGGTGCTGAAGTCATCACACCAGTGACCCCATCCTGCAGAGCTGAGTCCCTTGGGCAGAAGAGCAGTTGCAGAAGATTGCGGGCATCCCCAGGAGGGGCTGGGTGAGCTGGTGGGGTCCACCGCCATCAGGCTGCTGAGGGTGGAGGGGGAGCCCCTGACCCCCTCCACCAGCCACCAGAATGGAGAAACCCCAGTGACCCAGTCACTGTTTCTTTTAATTAGAAACAATTAAAACCGTGCAACGGATGGCAGTTTGGTCTGCTTCTTTAGGAAGAAGCAGAGAGCCCAAACGGAACCGAGGGAAGAAAAAAAAAAAAAGATAAAATAAAACCCAGTGAATTTTTAATAGCGATTATCTCCTGACACATAGCGCGTTGCCATCTGGCAGACACACAGGCCCACTGGAGCTGGATGCTGGGGGGAGAGGGGCCGCAGAGCGAGGGCGGCCGCAGGCTTCCTGCTGGCAGCCCAGAGCCAGGCGCGCCCGCTCCCTCCACGGGGCTGAGGTCCTCTCCTGCTGCCCTGGGCTTTCTCAGCCCAGCCCCCTCCTTTCACAGAACTCTGCAGGACAACACCCCACCCAGCTCTCCTGAAGGGGCTGAACTCAGCATTTCCGGTGAAGAGACGCCCGGGGCCTGTGCCTGCTGATTGCATGGTCCTTTGGGTGCCAATGGCCACCATGTTTCATCAGTGGGCATATGAGGATGTGGTAGCCTCAGTCTCGGTAGCCACAGATGAAAAATAAAGGAGGCGGCATGTGTTACTTCGTACCACGTTCCAGTGTCTCAGGCCATTCATTCAGCCCACGTTTGTGAGGCTTCCACTTACGGCTTGGATCCCAGGATGGGCTTTGATGGCTCAGGGGTGAAAAGTTTGTCCCCTTTGTCACTTAAGGTTGGGGAGAAATTTTCAAATGGGTGATTCCATCTCAAGCCTCTTAGACACTATTGACATTTGGGGCTGGATACTGGTGGCGGGGCGTCCTGTGTACCGTAGGACATGGAGTAGCATCCCTGGCCTCCACTCGCCCATTAGATGCCAGTAACATCCTCTGTTGTAACAGTCAAAAATGTCTCCAGACACTGCCCAGTGTCCCCTGGGGGGCAGAATGGGTCCAGTGGAGTACGACTGGCTTAATGTAAGGGCACGAGTTTCCTGTGGCTGGAGCTTAAAGCAACAGAAATTAGCCCTAGCTGTTTTGGCTCAATGGACAGAGCATCAGCCTGCAGACTTGAAGGGTCCCAGGTTTGATTCCAGTCAAGGGCATATGCCCGGGTTGCGGGCCAGTGGGGGGCGTTGCAGGAGGTGGCCGATCAATGATTCTCTCTCATCATTGATGTTTTTATCTCTCTCTCTCTCTCCCTTCCTCTCTGAAATCAATAATATTACACACACACACACACACACACACACACACACACACACACACACACACACATTTAACCTCACAGCTCTGGAGGCCAGATTCTGAAATGAGGTCTGGGCAGGGCCTCACTCCACCTAAGGCCTCCAGGGGAGGAGCCTTCCTGCCTCTCACGCGGGCTTGAAAAGGAGAGAGAAATTTCTGAGAATTCTCCTGCCCAAGGAACACTGGAACTCCTCCTCGGATCAGGAGCCTTGCCAGGCCTCTGAAATCACCCGAAGGTGAAGCACGAGGTCCCCAAAGCTGTTGACTCAGGTGTGATGATCTTGGGGTGCTTCTGACCAAACCGAGGGGGTGCTACATGCCTGTCCTGGGCCCTGGAGCCCCTGCCCGCCTCGGGGCCCTCTGCTGACTGGGTGCCTGGACGCCCTGCCCCATGCTTGCAGGTGAGGGGGCTCAAGCAGTTGTGGGTCAGGAGTCTGTGTCCTGGGCGGGAAGTTAGAAAAGTCAGGCCCTGTTAAATGTGTTGTCTGGGGGTACAGGTGCCATGGGAGCCAAGCTAGGGCAGAGTGAGGGGGGGAAGTTGGAGGATTATTAACAGTCCTGGCGCCACTGTAACCGCTCCACAAACGGGGTCCCAAACGAAACACTCATCCTCTCAGTTGTGCAGGCAGAAGTCTGAGGTCCCACGGCCGAGCTGCCGTGGCGGGGTGAAGGGGGGGTTGGCCAGGGAAGGACCCGTCTTGCCTCGTCCAGCATCGGGCGCTACGGCCTTCCCTGGCTCGTGGGCTCAGCCCTCTGCTCCGTCTCCTCTCATCAGCACACTCATCATTGCGCTGAGTGCCCACCTGGATAGTCTCTTCTTTCCAGGTCCTTATTGACGTCTGCCCAGGCCCTTCTTCCAAATAAGGCCACATTTCCAGGCTCCAAGGGTTAGGGCATAGACATACCTTTAGGTGGCCACCATTCAGCCCACGACAGGGGCGTCCCTTAAGAGCCCTTTGAGAAGTGACATGGTCAAGCCGGTACGTGGGAGAGAGCTCCAGGCCGGAGAGCATCTGCGGCAGAGTCCTGAGTGGGGAGCGTGTGTCAGGTGTTCAAGCGTCAGCGAGGGAAGTCACGGATGGGCCAGGGGGTTGGAGGGACGGTGTAGTGCCCTGGTGCCAAGCGTGTGGTCTTTGCTGGGAGCGGGTGGGAACTCGGGGCGCAGTGGGGAACATGAGTGGACCTCCCTTCTCACGGGGTCCTCTGGTGCCACTTGGAGGATGGAGCCCGGGGGGTCAGGGCAGAAGCAAGGGGACCAGCAGATAGCTACTGCACTAGCCCAGGCTGGAGGTGCTGGGACCCGCCTCGGTGAATGGGCAGAGAAGGGGACAAGAGGCTGTAGGTTTGGGCTTTCATCTCAGTGCCTCCCCACCCAGGGCAGCCTCTTCTTTGATGGATCTTCCATTGTCTTGTCTTCTTCCCAGTGGGCCCCATATCCCCCCCCTCCGCCCTCACCCTCCTCCCCACCCTGGGAGCAAGGAGAACAACTGGAGGTGCTGGGAGGAAGGCTGCGAGGGGAGGGAGGGACACACACACACCGCCCCCCCCCCCACCCCCCAGCGCTGGGATGCCTGAGGGGCTGTGCCAGCCCAGGGCAGGGAGTCACATTTCATTTCTCTCTCTGCAGCTTCTCCCACAATTAAACCCGAGTGCCTGTGCTGATGGCTTAACCTGGCTTCCAGGAGAGCTCCTTCCTCGCCCAAAGAACCCTCATCTCCCCCCTCCTCCCCTTCACCCCTCATTCCCTTCCCTCGCTGGGCCCCTCCCCCTCCTCACTCCCCTCCTTCCCCCTCCCCTTCTCCTTTCCTCTTCCTCACCCCTCCTGCTCCCCGCTTCCCCTCTGCTGATCCCCTCTCCCCCACTTTTCTCCCTCTCCCGCCTTCCCCACAGCTGCCAGCTTGCCTGGAAGCTGAGCCTCCAGGGCCCCCCGGGGAAGGCTGAGGGGGGGCGGGGGGGCGGGGGGCAGGATTCTCGAAGCTCTTTTGCTGGTTTCCAAAACGAATGTTGCTTTTCGTACTCCATCCTTCAATCCTTATCTCCTCTAATTTATTGGACATACCCCGTGGCACTAACGGATTCGAGGCTCAGACGGCGATGTCTCCCGCCTGGCCCTGTTTTCCAGACAACTCTAGTTTATTTCCTGGTTTAGTCGGGTGACCCCATGTCCCCCACGCCACAGCTAATGCAGCCCAGGGACGATAAATTGTGACTTGTAATAACATTCCGATGGATTCATTGATCAATTGACCACACTTCTGCCCGCCCCCCCCCCGCCCCCCTTGTCTGCCCTCAACAGCCAGGTCCCCACCTGCGGCAGCCAGGGCAGGACAGTTGAAGCGAAGTGGAGATAAGCATATTGCTAAATCTTTACTCAGCATTTGGAGGTTCCACAAAACTGTCTTTTTCCGGGGCAGAGACTGTCACCAGACCAGGCCCCGGGCTGCCTCGGGCTCTTCCTTCTGAGGGAGGGACTGTATCTGGCACCCAACCCCTGGCGGCTGGGCCCAGCTGCCCCTCGAAAGATGCCCTTGAAGCAGGTGAGGGCAGGAGCATGGGATGTCTGTCCATTCAACGTGGCCAAACGGAGGGAAGACAGACTTCTGTCTCAGAGCCCGTAATTACGCTGAGCAGGGATTCTTTGTAATCATACAGCTCAGCCTTCAGAAGCCGGTTTCTTGGTACCATGTCTGTCTGCAGTGCCTGGGCAATTGGGGGCTTATAAATCTAGCTGCTGGGACACCGGGTCTCTCCGTGGCTCCAGGAGCCTGGGCCTGGGTGCTTGGGCGCGGGATCCCAGGCAGGAGCTCTCTCAGGAGGGAAATGGGGCATCTCGCTTCTGGGGAAAGAGGAGTGGGAGCCTCGTGGGGACTATTTCTTCTTGAGGCCTGTGAGGGCTCCTGTCTAAGTGTGACAGGCTCCCCGAAGGCCTGAGGTGCATAGAATGGATTCGCCCCATCAAGACTGGGGTGACGTGTAGAGACTCACAAATGGGTAAGGGGTGATGGGCCCTCCTTGTGCCTTCTAATCCTTCACTCTTGCACACACCTTTCCGGTCCCGGATGAGGTGGGCGGCGTGCAAAGATGGGGCAGCACTTCGTGCTTTAAACCTCCTGTGGTCACAGCCCGGTGGGGATGCCTTTTGGGTGGGGTACAGAATGAAACGGGGAGATTTCCTTCACCCCAGACATCGGGCCTCGCAGCCACTTTCGCCTTTTGTTTCCTAGGTCCAGCCTCACCGGCTGTTTTTAGTTCTTTACCTTTGCATCCGCCTCACAGCCTTTGCACGTGCCGTTCCCACTTTCTGTAATGCTGTTCCTAGCTGACCCCAGCTTTTCCTTCAGATGGAGCGTTTTCTGGCCCATCTTCTGGGCCCACTGTATACACGTGTAGTCCGGTGACTTCTCCATTCTGCACGCTTTCCTGCGGAGCTGGGCTGCACCAGGGCGCGAACTAGGTCTTCTTCGTCGCGGCGGCCTGTCCCTAGTACCATGTGCATGTACGTAGGAGGAACAGTCAAGATTCCAGCTAAATTCTCTGTCTTATGTGCTTCCTAACTCTAGCCAAAACGAAAACCATGAGAGACCTTCCAGAACGTGCTGCCTGCTCGCGAGCCGTTCCACCCTGGTCAGGCCGTCCCTAACTGGGTTCCTCCGTGAGCTCAACCTCTGACCTTGTGCACCCCACCAGCCTCCTGAGCCCTCGGGAGTCATCGCTGGGCACAGAACAGACATCAAGGGTTTGGGATATTTTTCCCCCCACAGTTTGAGATGTAGTTCACCTACCATATAATTCATCCTTTTAAAGGGTGCAAGCCAACAGTTTTTAGTGTATTCGCAGAACTGTGCAACCATCACCACTGCTTCATTCCAGAACATTTTATCACCCCAAAAGAAACCCTGTACCCATCTGCTGTCAGTCCCCTCCGCTCCCAGCCGTAGGCAACCACTGCTCTCCTACTTTCTGTCTCTGTGGATGCACCTATTCTGGACATTTTAGAGAAATGGAATCATGCAAGTTGTGGCTGTCTGTGACCGGCTTTCTCCATTTGTGGCACGTGTGAGGACTTCACGCCTTTTCACGGCTGATATGTCCGTGTATGGCTAGACCCCATTTTGCTTACCCACTTACCCGTCAGCGGACATGTTTGGGTCATTGTGAGCAGTGCTGTAAGAACAAGTTCTGTACAGATGTGTGTTTCCAGTTCTCTGGGCCGCCAGGATTTTACCTTATGCCCTGTCTGGTGGACTTCCTGTTGACCAAGGCCGGGGGGCTAGGGGATGGGGGGCAGAGAGACCGAGTACAGAGGGGGAAGCTGTGGGTGTCCATCGTCACAGCCCAGTGAACATCTCCCGTGTCACCATGTGCCAGGGGCCCGACCCTCTCACAGGGGCCTCAGCAGCTGGGGTGAGGCTGTCGCCAGGCCCAGGACACAGTGGAGAAACTGAGGCCCAAGGCCCCTCGCTTGTGGCTGCAGCATCAGGCTTCGTTTCCTCCTTGCAGCTCTGAGTCTAGACCTTGTTTTTGGATCAGAAGACCCGAAGCTCAGAGGTGTGCCTGGGGTGACGCAGCGGAAATGGGGCAGCGATGGTTTTACTTGTCTAGTGTGCCCCATGTTCCTGGCCAGCCCTGAGCACTCGGTTGAAATCTCTAAGCCAGGCGTCCTCAAACTACGGCCCGTGGGCCACATGCGGGTGTTTTTACCGTTTTGTTTTTTTACTTCAAAATAAGATATGTGCAGTGTGCGTAGGAATTTGTTCATAGTTTTTTTTTTAAACTATAGTCCGGCCCTCCAACGGCCTGAGGGACAGTGAACTGGCCCCCTGTTTAAAAAGTTTGAGGACCCCTGCTAAGCTCTCACAACGCCGGGATGGAGTGTGGCTGGTACTGCCCCACTGGATAGATGAGGAGGCTGAGGCACAGGGAAGTCGAGTCACATGCACGGTCAGCGGCCATACGCGTCAGGGCCAGGAGTGGCACTTGGGCAGGTTTGGCTCCAGAGTTTGCTGTCTGAACCCCTACATTGTGGGTAGGAGGCAGGTGTTTGGATAGGGAGGGAGGGAAATTTGGGGTTCCCCTGGGTGAGGCGAGACTCAGTCTTTCAGAGAATTCTGTATCTCACTTTCTTACTGGGGGAGGTCTGTAACCTCCATAAGCCTCCGTCCCCGCCACCCTTGCCTGCTCACAGGTTCCTGGGGAGCCCGATTGCTGCCCCCCATTCATGAGCTTACCTTCTTGGGCTTGGCCGCTCCTGGGAGGCCCAGCAGGCCCCTCCTTCCCAGCCCCCCAAACAGATCAGCAGCCCATCCACCTATTCCTGCTCTACAATTTGCCCTCCCGGGAGACAGCAGGGACCTTCCACCCAGGGGTGTCATTTTCATAGCAGGTGCAGCTGGCAGTGGCAGCAGCCCAGGCTCCCCGGAAAGAGTGGGGGCCAGATTGGATGGCCAGCATTGTCAGGGGTCCCGGGGCCCCTCCGTGTGATTTTCCTGTCTGACACCCCAGCTCCCCCTTCCTGGGGTTTCAGCTTAAGAGTCGGAGCCCTCCCCTCTTCCCTCTGCTCCTGAAATAATAATCGCCCCAAGCAGCTGGGTTCCGAGCTGAGCCAGCACTGGCGGGTCCCTCAGGGAGCAGCGTGCACAGAAACCACAGGCCTCTGTCACACCGTCCCCCGGCCTCCCCCCCCACTCGGCCCCCCTGACACCATGTACTGCCTTTGCTCAGATTTCAGTTTTATTTATTTATTTATTTATTTATTTTGCTTGCCCTTGTTCCCTCCCTGGGCCACATGGCCTCCTGCCTTGAGTTTCAGCATTTCCCCTTGCCGTTCCACCAACGCCAGCCAGTCCTGACACCAGCTCTGCCTGAAAAGCCAGACCTCCCTGAGGTTGGAGCCAGACTTTCCAGGTTCAAGTTCAAGCTCAGCTGCACAGCCTGAGTACCCAGCTCAACCACTCTGTCCCTCAATGTCCTTAACCATGAAATGGAGATAAATGGCACCTCCCTTTTTGCATGATGGAACAGAGATAAACCACATTAAGTGCTCAGCACAGTTCCTGACTCACAGTCAGTGGTTTTTGTGCTGGGAGAAGTGTGCATCCGGCTCAGAGATGACACCGAACAGGCAGCGGTGAACTCTGGGTGGGGCAGAAAGATGTGATGCTTGAAAAGGGTTTTGAGGGATGTGTAGGAGTTTTCTGGATGGATGAAGAGGGGATAAAAGGGCCCTCCAAGTAAAAGGAACCTCAATCAAGGAATGGAAGTTATTTCTTTATATATGGACTCCTCTTTCTTCCAAATGGAGAGTGAACAGAGATGTTTGCGTGGAGCTGAAATCCTCTGCTCTACATGCGCCAAGGCTCGAACAATCAATGCCTGTTTGCTGGGAGTGCTTGGTGTGGTCAACGTCTAGGAGCTGAGATGAGCTGGTATAGACAGGACCTGGCAGCCTCCTTTTCCCTGACGCCACTAATTCTGCTGCTAGAGGAAGTCATGCATTGCACAGCACAACTGCTCTGTGTCCAGTACTTTGGGAGGTGTTGTAGGAAGCCCAGAGGAGATGCAGTAAGGGTGGCCCTGTGCACACGTCCCTTTAACTTCCTAGTCTCACCACCACCAGAATGAGGAGACGCTTCTGTTTTTACCTCCACTTTTACAGGTGAGGACACCGAGGCCCAGAGCCATTACTTACGACTTCCCAAGGTGAACAGCTTGGAAGTGACCGAGCTGGGGCCAGCCTCCTCCCCCACCCACACCTTTAGCCACCACGCTGAGCCACCTCTGCAAGACAAGCTTGCCCTTCTCCCCTGGCTTGGTGTCTGGAGACCTGGCCCCCGACTCTGCCCCTTGGAGGCCAGCGAGCTGGCCGGAGTCATCTCCCCTCTGGTTTTCACATCCTCACCCGTAAAACAGAGCTGCTGCTGCTGCCGAGTCCCTGGTTGTCCTGTTCGCTCAGAGACTCGGGTGACTGCAGAAGGCCTTGTCAGCTCAGTGCCCTCCTTGTGTTGGCTGCTGCCATTATCCAGAGAAGAGCAGCAGATCTATGAGAAGGGAGTGGTCCAGTGCCAGAACCCTCCAGAATCTGCCAGAACCCTCCAGAATCTGCCAGAACCCTCCAGAATCTCTGCCTGTCAGATACATTTTTCTGGGGGTGCCCTGGGTGGTGCTCAGTTCTGCAGGTGAGAGAGAGCGAGAGCCCAGGCAGGTGCCTCGTGGAGGAGGGGGCCGACTCTGCGCTGGGCCTGGCGAGCTGATGAGCGGGCAGGTAGGCAGAAAGGCCGACACTCAGGCTCACAGAGCAGACGTCAGGGCCAGACAGCTTGGGTTCAAATCCCCACGCCGGCACGTGCCACTGAGCAACCTTGAGCCAGTCACTCACCTATTCTGTGCCTCAGTTTTCCCCTCCATAAAATGTGGGTAACCGTGGTTCCTACGTGTGGGGTTCATATGAAAATTGTGTTACGTGGATGGGATGTATCTCTTCCATGCCAGACTCTGCTGTGAATGCTACCTGGTGAGTAATGGGAGAGGGAAGACAGGAGCGGGCGGGTGCAGGGGAGTGTCTGGAGTTAAATCCCTTCTTGTGACCTTTAGCCCTGGGTGAGTCCCTCACTCTCTCTCTCTCTGTGCCTCAGTTTCCCCTTCTGTACATTGGAGTGGTAGGGAGCTGGTTGTGAGGGCTGGAGGAGCCCTCCGGAGCCCGTGGGCCTGACCTGGGCCTGACGCCTAGTAGGTGCCCCGGGAACAGTAGTTTCCGTGCCCTCGCTCTTCCACCAGCTGCTGTCCCCGCCCGCCTGGCAGGCCCTGCGGGATCGAGTGTCCCAGAGGCGGCGGGCTGAGACCCGTGGGCCTCACAGCTGCACACCTGAGAACCTGCTGGCAAAGTGTTTGCTTAATTAATTGACTTTGTGAGAGGGAGCCTCTCCCCGTGTAAATCTACCAGCAGGCTCTGGTGCTCGCCGCCGGATGCAGCGAATGCAAGACTAGACTTTAAATAAGGGTGCGGTTATTGTTTGAATAATTGAAGAACGTCGGGGAGACAGCAGGCCTCGGCTCAGCGTCCTCCCGTCCTCGGCCAGCTGGCTTCTGGGCTGTCTCCGTGGGCCCTGCTGCCGGCACCCCTCAGCCCACAGACAGGAGCGGCTTTCTGACCTGTGTGCCGGTTGAACCCCTACCCCCCCAGCCCCCCCAGCAACCTTCAGGACAGGGATAGATGGAGTGCCCCCAACTCCCAGATTGGGAAACTGAGGCTGGGGCAGTTCAGAGGCAGAGGACTGGCCTGGATTCCAGTGATCTGGGCTTGGTGAAGCTGGGTCTGTTTTCTTTCCTGCGCAGGGACGAGGTGGCCCCGCCTCCGGAGCCCCTCGGGGATGGTGCTGCTTCGCCCACAGAGGCCGCGGACATGTAGTGGGTGCAGTTTCCTGGGGCGCTCGAGACCATGCTGTGTCCTTGGGAAACATAACCTTGAGTCACACGGAACTGTGGGGTCCCGTTCCTCTGTTCCTCTGATCCTCTGGCTCTGCAGCGAGGGGGGGGGGGCGGCAGGGCCTGTGCCACAGACCTCCCCAGGCTCAGCTTGTCCCCTTTGAACAGGGGAGCGGGTGCCGGCTCTGCATCCGGGAGGACTGGGAAGGGCACTGCACTTCCATTGCCGCTGCTGGTGCTGGCTTCCTTCTGGACACAAGTCGTGTGTGGACTTTTTAAAATTAGTTTATGTAAATCACCCCTGCAAAAGCAAAAACAACTGGTTGATTGGAAGGAGTGGTGCATAAATAATGCGGGCGCACAGGCATGGTGAGCGTCACACGGTGGCTCTAGCGACAGGAGCCCGGGAGGGGCGGCAGCGATGAGGACAGCCGACATCACCCGCCAGGGCCCGGCCTGTTGGAGATGGCTTGATGCACAGCACTTGTCTCCCCTTCCTCATAACCCTCGGGGAGGGCTGTTACTTCCCCCAGGTTCACAGGGGGGGAAACGGAGGCACAGAGAGGCTAAATAACTCCCCCACATCACACAGCACCTCCGGGACTCTGACCCAGAGCTCCTGGATCTCCTAAGCCCCCTTTCCTCGGTAGCCAGCTCTCCTGCTCTCCCTTTCTCTCTGACAGCGTTCAGGGTGGGTGTGAGAGTGCCACTTCCCTGTGCCTGCCCTGGGGTCCAGGGCACCTGCAGCTGCCCTGGGCATAGCTGTTTCTGAGTTGGACCTGAGGCATCTACCTGCTCAGTCCACATTCAGTCGTGATTCCTCAGCACCTGCCTTCCGCCCGAGCCAGGTAGCCCGCTGCCCAGATGGTATGGTAGGGCCACACCCACCACCACAGACAAAGGCAGGATTTACAATTGTCAGGAAACTACCTGAAACATTCTGGGCAGCATTCACCACCGCACCTCCCCGGAGGAGGGACAGGCACCGCAGGGCCACCCACTCATGGTTTCCTGGGCCCCGGAGGCTTCCATTCCAGCCCCTGCTTTTCCCCACAGGACAGCCTAGGCCCAGAGAGGGACAGCGACTTGCCTGCAGGCACACAGCAGGGTGTGGCCAGGTTCCAGGTTCAGCCTTTGGCTCGGCCAGTTCTCCTGTCAGAGAAACAGAGAGCTCTGCCCTCCTCTCCTCTCCTCCCCAGGCCTTCGCCCCGGCCTTCATTTCATTTCTCGGAGCCGGGAAGGAGGGAGCCAGGCTCGGCCCCTCTGAGCGCTGTGCCCGCCTGCAGTCCCTGGGCGGGCATCCTTCAGCCTGCAGCCCCACGCCGCCGCCGCCACCGCATTAAGGACAGATGGATTACAGCTAATGAGCCTGCTTGCACCATTAACACTCGAGAGCCTTCCCGGGATTAAAGCCACGCTCAGCCCGCCGGGCCGGCTTGTCACTCTCGAGGTGGCGCCGAGGCGGCTGGCTGTGCATCAGTGCGCCTAATTGTTCCTGTAATTGGGAGCCTGATGCCAGCCTCCCCGGGGACGGCAGCCTAGCGGGAGCTGCCCTCCATGTCCCCACCCCTGCCCTGCGTCTCCTACCCATCTGACCCCTCTCCAGCCTGGCTCAGAGGCCTGGGGGCCCCAGGAGCTGCTGCTTGCCCCTCCAACACCGGCTGGAAAGGCCAGCCCTTTAGCTCAGTGCTCACCCTGGGCCGGGGCTTACCCACACCTGGACCCACGTCGCCCTGCAGCCCCCCTCTCTCAAACACTCCTTTACTTTCTCCCATTTTCATACACACTGCGGGTACTTGCACACTCACAGTACACAGAGTCATACCCATGCCCACTCGTACATTCTCACACACACTCACTCCCACACATAGGCTCCCACGTTCACACGCTCACCGGTACTTACACACATGCACTCTTACACATGCCCCTCACACACATTCCTACTCTCACATTCGCACACTCAGCCAACCCACATTTTCACACAGTTCACCTACCCTGTCTCACACATGTATGCACGTTTACTCAGAAACATGGACTTATGTACACTCTCACGTGGCCTTTCTCATGCTCAGACTCGGGTGCGCTCACTCCCACACGTCTACTCGCTCCCATTCACATACGCTCATGCACAAGAGTCCTGGGGCCCCAAGGGTGGGCAGCCCTGTTTCTTGCAGCATCCACATTGTGCAGAGTCACGGTTGCCCTCAAGTGTTGGCAGCTCAATTCAGGAGGATGGTATTTCTCCCATCTTAGACTCTCACGGGTCTGAAGTGATAGGGCCTAGCCTCTGGGTGGAACCTTCTGTGGCTCCCTGCAGGGAGCCCCTTGCCCTCCTGTCTAGCCTCATCCCCCCTCCAGTCCCCAAAACAGGATGCAGCGAATGCAAGATGCAGCGAATGCAAGACTAGACTTTAAATAAAAGTCTGGAGCCCCTTCAGGACCGTCCACCACTGTGCAGGGCCAGGCTTTGCCCTCTGCCAGGAGCCCCACCCTTGCTTTCCCCGTCTCCTGCCCTGTCTCCACACCACCTCCTCCAGGAGTCCCTTCTTCACCACCCCCGCACTGCCACCCCTTCTAGCTGGGGGTACATTCCTGGGTTCCCAACTTGAGAGGGAGCCCTTGTGCTCCCGTCCCTGCCTTCCTTGCTCTTGGCTGCCCAGCATGCGTTTGTTGGAATAAGGGCAGATGTTGCTAGACACAGGCCACAGAATTAGAATTGTTTTTACCGGTTTCTCGTGTGGCCGCTTTGTGCTAGTGCCGTTTCCACCTCCAGAGAGGCAGAGACCTTGATTCCATTGGGTGCAGGCACCCGAGGGACCCAAGGGCCCACCTGGCACTAACTGTGCCCCCAGGGGATTCCAGCGCTGGGAGGAACAGGGCCCGAGGCTCCGGAAGGTTCCAGATGTTGCCCCTCCCCAACCCGCTTGGGAAGGAATGGAAAGCAGACAGGGATGCTCACTGCCACACCCTGCGTGGACTTGCGTGTTACGATACATTTGCGTCCCCACCTCCACCCCGCAGGGAAGTCCATGTTCACGCGGACCTGGCTTTCAACCCAGAATGGCCGAGGTTGCCTTGCTACGCTCTACCTTTCTGCCGTTTCCTGGCAAGCTGGGTCCCAGGTGGAGGCAGAGAAATGTTTTAAGTGCCGCCTGTACAGACCTGAGTTCTGGGGACTATGGCATTCATCCCAGCTGTGAGGGGTCGTGCCCGAGATGCCTGCCAGTCCTCGGGCTGTCCGTATTAGTAGCCGGGGCGATTTGATTTAATAAACACTTACGAGGGCTCACTGGGAGCGGAGCCAGGAAAACAGGAGCTCATTTAAATCTCATTGCAACCACATGACGCCTTCCATCCTTATCTCTATGTGACAGACAGGAAACTGAGGCACAGAGAGGGTGGGCAACTGGCCTAGGTCACACAGCTGGGAATGGCAGTCCAGGATTTGAACACAAGCAGCCAGGCCTCGAGTTTACAGGGAATCCCGGCCATGCAGCCTTGAATAGAACAGAATCGGGCAGCTGGGCCCTCTGAGGCCAGGGCCGTGCCCTTGGGAGAGGAGGCAGGTGTGATAGAATGAGGAATATACGTATTTGGTTTCTGCCCCTGGCTCCTGACCCTGCGCTCCTAAAACCCTGGGAATTTCCTCGGTGATAGGATTGTCCTTGTTCTCATTAGGCGACTCTGGGTGGGCGTCTGGACGGCCTCAGGACGGGTCACCAGAAAGACCGCACTATGATTAGAAGCTGAGAACCTTCAGCTCCAGACCCCTGTCCTCCGGGGAGGGGAGGGGGGCTGGGGGTTGAGTCAGTAATTGACCGTGCCTGCACAGTGCCCGAGCTGTATCCTTTATAACAATCCGATAAACATAAGTAAAATGTTTCCTGCGTTCTGTGAGCTTTTCTAGCAGATTATTGAACCTGAGGAGAGGGTTGTGGGAACCCCCTGATTTATAGCCGATGGGCCAGAAACACGGAGGCCTGGGACTTGCGATCGGCATGTGAAGTGGGGGCCGTCTCGTGGGACAGAGCCCTTGCCCTGGGGAGTCTGCCAGCTGCAGGCAGGTAGTGCAGAGGCCTGGCGAGTGGTGGTCACAGAAACCCCCAGGTGTGGTGTCGGCGTTCTAAGGAGAGAGCTGGCTCCTTCAGGAGGATGGGAGGGAAGGAGGAAGCCCACGGCTGTGGTTCCTGGCCTCCCAAAGGGCTGCTCAGGCTGCCGTGAGCCGTCACCGAGGTCCCTCTGGCTCACCTGTCACTCCTCCGGGCTTTCTGCAGAGCAGCGGCAGAGGCAGCTGGCCGTAGAGGCCTCTCGCAGGAGCAGTCAGGGGGAGCCTGGAAGAACAGCCTTATATCATCCAGGCAGCCCGTGCCCACCCTCACTGTGGCCTGGCGGGGGGCCACCCTGCCGTCTGCAGCAGGAAGGAGGCAGAGGGAAAACGGAGGCATTCGGTGGGCTTCTCCAGGGGCGTCTGCCCTCCCAGAGGACACAGTCTGCCTCATCGCCTCAGGGTCCTTCCTCCTATTGTTTCCAGAAGGTCCTCATCCACTTGGCAATCCGTTCTTCACTTCGTTCAGCTCATTATTAAGCTCCTACTGTGTGCTTACATGTGTGCTCAGAGTATGCAGGGAGGAAAAGCCCCAGCCCCTGGTCTTACATGTGTGCTCAGAGTATGCAGGGAGGTCTCTGTCACTCAACTTATTCATGCAGCTGAAACCTGTCATGGTCCACGGGGCTCTGCGCACCTGTAGAGAGAGAATTCTGGCTTATTCCGCCGACTGCACGCCCAGACTCCCTGCTCCCTGCCAGGTAATAAGCTGACCAGTTTGGTTGCAGAGTGCTCACAGCCAAGCAGGGCAGGACAGACGCATAAGCAACTCGGGTTCATGATGGAAAATACCATGAGAGAAGGAAGTATACGATGCTGTAGGAGCTGGCCACCTGGAGGTCATGAAGTTGGACTGAGGTTTGGAAGGATGTCTAGGAGTCTGTGCGGGGGAGATCCGAGGACGACGTGTGTGAGCCTGTGGAGGAGGGCCGTGTGGGGCCTCTGGGAGAGATTTGAGCAGACCAGAGGATTAGGCAAGGGCAAGAACTCGGCCAGAGTGCGGAGAGGTGGTGGAGCCGAGACAGGGGCTGGGCCCTGGAGAATGTTACTGTTTAGTTGGTGATGGTGGAGAGGGTGAGGTAGCAGGACACTCCGGACTCCAAAAGCCCCGTAGGAGTTGGATTTGGTGTGATGGGAAATCAACAGCCCTCTATACTTCCATATTTTTAATTATTACTTTTTTTTTTGGTATTGATTGTTTTTGCCCATGGTCTAAGACACACGATGAAAATAAGTCTGGAGTGACCACCCCGTAGAGTTTTCTGCGGTGGTGGGAAGTGTTCCACATCTGTACTGTCCCCGGCAGTAGCTACATGTGGCTCGTGCTACTGGGGAATGGAATTTTAAATTGTGTTTAATTTTAATTAGTTTAACTTTGAATTTAAATCACCTCCTGTGGCTAGCGGGCAGCACGGCTCTGGAGTAGAAACCAAGGTGCCTCCCTGCCCCCAGCCGCTCCACTCCTATCTTGGGATTTTGAGCAGGGCTGATGGGCTTGTTCTGAACAAGGACGCCGCCAGGAGAAATTCTGGGGTCCTTTTTACTCCCCTCGCTTCGTGGCAGGCTGATCCTAGCTGCTGAAGGTGCCTGCCTCCAGGGGGGCTCGTGGCTGGAGCACCCTGCTTCTGCAGGTGCTCAGAATAGGCTGCAGAAGCCCCTGGGCAGAGACAGGGGTGACGCATCACGTCTCCAAGGAGCTGGGACCGTGTGTGAATCCAGCACCCGCCGAACCGCCTCTCTGGTTCAGTTACTGAATGACCCATCTCTCCTTTAGAAAAGGATGTGTCCCAGTGAGGTGACTCACACTCCATCTGTACTGGGGTGAATAGTGTTCCCCCCAAATTCCCATCCACTCAGAACCTCAGAATGTGACCTTATTTGGAAATAGGGTCTTTGCAGATGTAATCAGTTTAAGATGAGTTTATGCTGGAAGGGGGCAGGCCCTAAATCTAATGAGACATACAGATAAGGGAGAGGCCATGTGACGATGGAGGTAGAGATTGGAGTGATGTGGCCACAAGCCAAGGGATGCGGAAGAGGCAGGAAGGATCCTCCCTTAGAACCACCAGCAGGAGTACAGTCATTTTCAGAGTTCGGGCTTCCAGAATATGAAGGAAGGAATTTCTGTTGTTTGAAACCTCTAGTCTTTGGCCCTTGACAGCACCCAGAGGGCATGGTGGCACTGATCTGTCCTTGGCCTGCTGGGTGTCTCCTGGTGTCCCCTGTGCTGGGCTGAGCCCCTGGCTCCGTGCTGAGCGCTCCCACAGGCTGGCGCTTCCAGGCACACCTTGTATCTCCATGTTTCCTTGTATCTCATCGACGAGACCGCGTGCCGGAAACCTATGCAGTCGTTCTGTGTTCACTCAGTATGGCAAAGCTCTGGAGGAACAAGCGGGTGGCCTGGGAGCCAGGAGACCCGGAGTCTCCGCCAGCTGTGACCAGTCTGTCTGAGACTCTGTTTATTAACTCTTAGCCCTTGGCCTTAGTTTCCTCATTTGTGAAAAGGGGCGTTAGGGTGGGGCAGGTGAGGTCTGCAGAAGCATCCATCCCAGCATCCTCCTTAGAGGCCTGGATAATGAACTCGACCTCCCAGGCTCAGGGGCCTGCTCCCTGAGATGTCCAGAGGTAGGTTTCATGGGCAGGAGGCAGGTGGGCTGGGAGATGGTGCTGAGGCTGTTGCCATGGAGACACCAGTCTGCTCCCAAGCCTACCCACCTCACCCACCAGCCCTTGCTGCCCTCTCGAGGGTGCCAGGCCAGGCCAGCCCAGCCACCGCAGAGGGGCACCCTGAGAGGAGGTGGATACATGACCAGCAGAAGCTGTGGCCGCCCAACTTAGCTCCCCAGGCTGGGCAGGAGAGTGTTGCTGACACCCGGTTCTAGCTCAGAGCACTGTATCCATCAATATAAGAGGAGGCTCTGTGCAGTAATAGCGTGGGGCCTGCCGGGCAATTGATTTAAATCATTTTATAGAGAACCTATGTAAAATAAAAAGCCTTTAATCACATTTGTATCCATTTCCAGGCTCAGTAAATCAATTTGAATTGAGCTGGGTGCCACAGTTACAGCTGATTAGCGTGTGTATATATGGTCAAATTAATGCCGGCCAAGTCTGCTGGATGGGGCGCAGCCATTAGCTCCTGCCTGAGCCTGCCCACTCTCGTGGGGGCGGGGGCTGCACCCTGGACCCCAACCACAGTGCAGGCTTCTCTCCTCCTCCCTCTGTCCGCCTGGATACCCACAGCCCTGCTCCAGGTGGTTCCTGTGGGTGCCAGGAGGAGGGCGAGCAGCTGGGCGCCACGTGCCCCCATCATTCCAGGGGGAGCGTTTGTGCAGCTGGAAAGAGCTTTCTCAGCCACTTCTGCTGCAGTTTCCCCTGCGTGGCGCCTCCCCACCCCCTCCCTTCTAGCAGCCTTGGGGGCTGCCCCTGCCCTGTTCACGTGGGCAGTGGGCATTGATTGAGGCCTCCTCTGGGTCTGTCCCTGGGGTCAGGGGAAGGGACCCAGGATCCATTTGCTCCTTACCCAATATTTGTGGAGCAGCTGGGGCCCGTGGGAACCATGCAGATAGCAGTGTGTGCCCTCAGGACAGACAATAGACCAGAACCCCACAGAAGACGTGGGGTGTTGGCAGATGCGGGTGCTGGGGAGAGGGGGCTGGGTTGCATTTTAGAAGAGAGTGGGTTGGGAAGGTGGCTTTGATCTATGATTTGCAGGCTGCCAGGGAGTGAGCTAAGGAGCAGCTGTCTGGGGGAAGGTGCTCCAGGCAGGGGGAACGGCAGGAGCTCAGGCTGGGCGCCTGACGAAGGGGAGGAGGCCAGTGCAGTGACATGGAGCAGGTGAGGGGGGAAGGGAGGGCAGAGCAAAGAGATCTAGTGAGGGGGGAGGTGAGAGAGGCAGAGTGGGGTCTCCTAGGATGGGCAATGTGGTGCCCGGCCCTACTCCAGGTGTGGGCTGAGCAGGGGCAAAGAATCGGGGTGGGGGTGGGGGGCACGGGCCCACACTGCACACTGGGCCTGGCTCTATGCAGCCTGGACAGTGTCTGTTACTCGGGGACAAAGTCCCTGCCTGTGTCTGCCAACTCCATGGTGGCTGTGGCCCGTGGCCTTTGTAGACAAGGGGTGCCTTCTGTCACCTGGCCTTTGTCGCCACAGGGGTCTCTGAGTGCCCTGGGGGGCGGGGGCATCTTCCTGCTAGCTGGGCACCACTGATGGCTGGAGAGCTGACCCCCGGGCAGGCAGCCAGGCCAGGGGAGCAGGCTACCACTCTGCCACCCAGTGCAACACCTACTCTTCGGAGGCCACTGGGGCCGGGCGGGCTTCGGGATGCTGGGATGTTGATGGCAAGTATGTTTGATCCACCAATAAACTGAGTCTGACTCCAATGAGTCTGCTGCTCCCTGGGAGCTGCCCAGATGGGCCTGTGTAGAGGTCTCTTCAGCCCTGTCTTCAGACTTCAGAGTGTGTTCCCACCCAGGATGCCTCCCATTCAAACCCTGCCTCTCAGATCAATCCTCCCCTGTCTCCCCTCACTGCTCTGTCCCAGGAATTCCCTCAGCAAGGACAGTGTCAGTAAATGCATCCCCGGTGCTTAGGAGAAGCTGCCCCTGTGCTCAGGGCCTCAGCCCTGTGAACTCATGCAGTATGCACAACAGGTGCATAAGGCAGGTACTTTTATAGCTCCATTTTACAGACGGGAAACGGAGGCCCAGAGAGGTTCAGCAACTTGCCTGAAGTTGCACAGCTCAGAAGTAGCAGAGATGGATTTGAACCCTGGTAGTTTCTAGATACCACACCTTCAGCACCCTGCCAGGCTTCCTCAGAGAGAAAGCTCACTCGGGAATCTTTCTTCCTGGAAGAAGGTATCCCTGAAGGATTTTGACATGTGACCTCATAGTGCCTGAGGTTGCCTGGCCTGGTGCTGGACCCAAATTATGCCTGTTTATCCTACAAGTGTTTGTTGAGCACCTGCTGTGTGCCAGGCTCTGTGCCTGGAGCTGGCCTCCCCTGGGGGAGCTTATTTATGGTGTGTGTGTGTGTGTGTGTGTGTGTGTGTGTGTGACAGTAAACACATTGATAATAGGTGATCGTGTAGTGATGTGCGTTAAGAAGAAAAATGCAGCCAGGTCATGGGATAGAGAGTCAGGGACCAATGTGGAGGGGTGGGCAGGGGAGGCATGTGGCTTCGAGCAGAGGCCTCAAGCACAGGAATGAACCCTGGGATGGCCAGGGAGAGTGCTCCCGGGAGCCGGGGCAGCACGCGAAAGGGCCCACGGCAGGTCCTCACCTCAGCATATTCCCAGCAAACCTGGTTTGAGGGCTTGGACTCTGTTGGTTTCCTAGGACTGCCGTAGCAAGTTACCCCAAACTGTGTGCCCTGCCTGAAAACGGGTAGATGGTAGGGAGGCCACCAACCGCTGGTCAAGCGGGCAGCGCCCCAGCCTGGCCTGGCTCAGCCGGGCTCGGTGTGTCCAGGTCAGGCCGCAGCCTTCCTCTGGGCCGTGATCACGCTGGGCTCTTTGCAGCTCTGCATTATTTATCATGTGGCCACTCTGGTGATCCGAAGCCCTGTCGATGGAGGGAGGGAAACGACCCGAGTGACAGTGGCCTATTTCCCAGAAGCCTTTGAGCCATCACCAGGCTAATTGGGGAGAGCCTCCCCCATGTGTCCTGAGGCAGAGGGGTACCATGAGGCAAGGAGAGAGCCCTGGAGCTGGAGTCCAGGCCCCTGTCCCAGTCCTGGCCATGCAACCCTCAGGGCTTCTGGAGGCTCTGCTCTCCGATGAGTGATAAAAGACAGCCCTGTCTCACTGGGTTTTGAGACTCGAATGAGACCTTGCTTTGCAATCTTGAAACTGGTGAGAGAGTGTGAAGACCTCCGGGAGGCTGCGGGAGGGAACACGGAGTGTGTGACCCTACGGAGGCAGCTTGTCCTGCTGGAAAGGATCCAGGAGCCCAGAGACCTGGGGTAATTCTTCCCAAGGTCCCCGAGTCTCAGATTCCTCATTTGTCAGGAGCCACAGACGGCACCTGCCTCGGAGCATCATCGAGCGGCCCCGGTGAATCGATCGATCTTCCGGAGGCCGGAGCGGATTCCCTGTGCGGAATACAGCCCCAAGCTTGTGTCTGGGTTCGGGGCGGGGGTGGGAGCATGGCCCAGAGCAGGGGTCTGCTGCTTCATTTCCCTGGAGGCCAGGCCCACGATGACAGTGACTTGACCCCGCTCCCCAGAGGTGAAAGGTCCCCACTTTGCAGCCAGCGGTAATTCCCAGAACCATCCATCTCCCGCCGCCCCTTGCCTCCGCGTGCCATCGTGGGGATGAGTGATGGGCGCCTCTTGAGGGCCCAAGCTGGGAATTGCTACAACAGGTTTATGCCGTGTGAGTGATGGTGTTTGCACCGCTGACGCCGGGCGCCACAGGGACCGACAGTGGCGGGGATGAGACTTCACAGAGAACAACAATAAATACCTCAGGCAGTTTCCAGAGAGAGCCATTACCAGGCTGACAGACCACCAAAGGGCCCTAGGGGGGTAGGGTCGCTGGAATTGGGAAGGCCGGGCCCTGGGCTGGGGAGGAGGAGGATGCGCCGGGCAGTTTGTGCAGGTCGAGGGCAGAAATGGGATTGGGGAGAAATTGACTTACATGGAGGAGAGCCGGGACCATGCTGTCACGGCAAATAGCAGCGCCAGAGTGTTTGAAAAATTCAGAACCTATATAATTCAAGGTCAGGTTCCCTGGAGGGTGTGTGAGTGGCTGGCTGCAGGAGAGGGGGACAGGAGCAAAGAGAAGCTGATGTCCACAAACTCAGGACAGCACAGCTGCGACACGCTCCCCACCCTGGCTGTCCCAGGGCCAGCTGGGGGATTCGGGGGCTGGGAAACATCCCTCACCCTGGTGGTCACCCATCGGGCTGGGGGCTTCGGATTGTTCTTGTGGTGGAGTGCTTCCACAGCCCACCCACCTGGTGTCTGGACCTTTCTCGTTCCACTGAAGCTGTCACTTAACATCTCCCATGGGCCTCTCTTGGGGGACCCACCTAGGCCTGCAGAGCGTGTCAGCTGTGTGATTCTGGCGTTAAAACCCCCTTCCTCGTCCACCTCCTGTGGTCCATGTCGGAGCTGTGTTGCAGCCGGAACTCTGGGGTGTCTGTGTTGCTGAAGCTGTGTAACCTGAACTAGAGGCCACAGCCCTGGACCTCAGTTTCTTCATCTGTCAAATGGGCTGTGGAGCTATCCAGTGGCGGGTGGATGATTAGAACAAATGAGATCATGTGCACAAATTCTTCAGTCCAGTGCTTGGCACGGTGTCAACGCTCCTAGAAGGCATCTTGCTATTACTTTTGATTAGTATTTCTAATTTAAACCTATTTTTTTCCTAATGCAACAGGGCAGCAACCTTCTAGCAGTGCCTGGCCTCATACTTCTAGGAGGTAGGGTGGCGAGGCAGGTAACACCTCCACTTCTTAACTTGCATCTTTTTAAATTTTTATTGATTTCAGAGAGGAAGGGCGAGGGGAGAGAGAGAAACATCGGTGATGAGAGAGAATCATTGATCAGCTGCCTCCTGCACCCGGGCATGTGCCCTTGAGTGGAATCGAACCCGGGACCCTTCAGTTCGCAGGCTGACGCTCTAGCCACTGAGGTAAACCAGCTAGGGCTTACCTTGCACCTTCATCACAGCTACAAAGGCCCAATCACTAGAGAAGGTCCAGGTCACGGGTTCTGGAGGTTGGCTCAAGGTCGCAGGGCAGGGAGCCCTGGGATAACGTGCCACCCTTCTCCAGCAGCGCCTGCCCGGTGCCAGCATGGTCTTGGCACCAGTGTGGCAACGTTTTCAGTCCTCGGGCCTCCCTGTGAGGGCAGTGCTTTGCTTGTCCCCATTTTGCCATTGGGGAAACTGAGGCCCAAGGAGCCTATGTCGCTTTTGCCCTAAGTCTCACAGCTGGGAGGTATGGGAGCCAGGTGACCCATGCCCTGGGACTCATGCTTCTGACTGCTATGTCTCCTTGCAGCTCAGGAGGGCCACACTGCAGGGTGCAGCACGTGAGGGGGCAGGGGTACCTTGGCTCAGAAACCAAGGATGCATGGGCAGGGACTACGCCGGGTGATGGAGGAGGGGAAAGCTGTTAGATAGCTTGGCAGGGGCAGAGGTCACAGTGCCCACTCACCCCCATTGCCCTGTAGACAGTGATTCCCCTCCTGGGGTCTTGCCAGCTTCTGCACAGCACTCACCTCTCTTCTACAGCACCAGCCTCATCTCCAAACCCCATCATGCCCATACAAATGTGTACGCGTGCACACACACACGCAGGTACACATTCACATATACACACGTATACACACCGACACATATTCAGGCAGATACGTATACACACCGTGGACACACATATACACATGTGTACACACACACAGTACACGCATACACAAGGATATGAGCCCGAGGGGCAGGAGCGTGGGTTTGCACCCTCGCCAGCTCTTGAGCCTCATGATGATCAGCAGATGACCCAAGGCAAGGAGACCGCCCAGCAGGGCCAGGTGCTCCGTGGGACACTTCACCTTCCAAGCCTCAGGAAGCCCTTTGTGTTTCCGACCTGCTGTTCCTGCAGCCAGCTGCCGGGTGTTACAGAAAAGGCAGAGGAGCCGGCAGCGGTGACCGTGGTGGCGGGAGTCCCCGCAGGGTCCAGAGCCCTCCTTGGCTTGGGGCGGTGCAGGAGAGGGAGGCCAGGCAGCGGGCCAGGGGTGCAGGAGGGCCTCGGCCATGCCTCGTTTTAGTTCCAGCTGAAGGACAGCCGTCCGATCCGCCATGTGTGGGGCAGAGGGTCCGTACGGTTAGTGCACACGCCTTGCTTGGGTGACGGGGCGGAGAGGGGTAGTGTTGTGAGGGTGGGGAGTGAAAGCGCTGGCTTGAGCGATTGGAAGCTTGACGTCAGGGGCCAGGTGGACGGGTCTGGGGAGCCCCGAGTGACCCGCACTTGGTAGAGAGGGGAGGGCAGGCTTTTCTAGAAGGAGTTGAGGCCTGATGGGATGGGGAGGCGGGGGAGGCACCACAGGGTTTTGAGCAGAAAAAGAAGCCCCTTTTTTGAGCCCCGTGTACAAATGGGCCTGGGACATGTAGGGCTCTAGCCCCTGAGTGGTAGGCCTGGGCAGGTGGGGTGGGCGTGGGGAAGGCAGGGTAAGCCAAGTGTGTGCCAGCCAGCCGTCACAGCGATCTTCACAGGGCGGAAAATAATTTTTTAAATACAGTTGAATGGGGAATTTCCTTAATACCACTGAACTATACAGTTAAACACGGTTACAGTGATCAATTTTATGTTACGTGTATTCATTCTGCCACAATTAAAAGTAATGGTTTAAAAATTCACCTAAACTTGCATTTAAAGCCACCACCCCACACCCCCCCCTCTCATTTTTTTACCTGCTAACTCAGCCCCCCAAATGTAAAGCAATAACAAGCAATGCTGGCACAGTTGTGGTGAACGGACAGACGGCTGGAGCCTGGCCGCGGGCTCCTCACAGGAAGAGCCCCTTTTGGAAAAGCAAATGGCAGGTTGCAGCCAGACCCATGGAGCGTCTCCTTCCCTCGGATCCCAGAAATTCCACGCTGTGGTTTATCCTAAGGAAGTAAGTCGTAACGAACAAGAAAGCCGTAGATACGGAGATGTGTGTGGCTGCCATGAAAATACCCGGCCGTGGGTCCTGATCTTAGCGTGGCAGAACGTTAGGGCATCAAGACAATGATTCCAGAGGCCACGGGGAGAACCAGCGGCTGCCAGGCGCACAGAGGGCTCCTCGCAGCCTGGCAGAGCTGTGTTCCTGTCTCTCCTCCTGTCCTCCGAAGAAGGGGAGAGCACACGGCAATGTGTGTTGTAGTTCACGTGGGCTCCCTGAAAGCCTCCGGAGGAGTGATAAACAGATCTTTGCATCCTGGTGCTGGCTAATTTGTTTTCAATAGGTTTCAATCAATTACGTGGGGTCCTTGGGAAGGGGAAGTACACCAGTAATTGGCTAAAATAAATCACTCGGCACTTCAAAAGCAGCTCTCCGCTGAGAGGCGGGCCGCGGGGCCTTCGATTCCTCATAAACAGGCGCGTTTGTCCCCACCCCCCGGGGCCCGGGCTCCATGGGAACGGCACACCGAGGGCCCAGGAGGAGGGGCCCCGCGTGGCAGTGATGGATTCGGCCACTCCACAAAGGTCACCTGAGTCTGGCGTGCCGGGCTTCCTCCCTGCATCCCTGTGTGAGTGTCCTGGGGCCGCACCACACGGTGTCAGAAACGGGGGCTTGAACAACAGAAATCTGTTCTCTCACAGTTCTGCGGGCAGAGCGTGAGATCAGGGGGTCGGCGGGGCCATCCTTGGTGGTCCTTGGTTTGTGGCCACATCCCTCCACTCGCTGCCTCTGTGGTCACATGACCTGTGTGTGTCCTGTCTCTGAGTCTCCTCTCCCGCTCTTATAAGGACCCCAATCATATGGGAGTAAGAGCCTATCACTTAATCACATCTTAATCACATCTTAGTCTGCAAAGGCCCTATTTCCAGAAAAGGCCACATTCAGAGGTACTGGGATTCGGGCTTTGAGGTACTTTCGGGGGACACATTCAGCGCACCGTACCTTATTTCGGGTGAGAGCCTCAGAGGGCGGGCTGCCTGCTGGCCTATGCCGCCCCCTCTGCCTGTGGTGTTCCAGCAGTGCGAGGTCCCTTCTCCCCTCCTCCTCCTGCCTTTGGAGTTTAGGTTCCTTCAGATGAGTAGTTTTATTTCTGAATTCCCATCAGGCCCTGGCAAAGCTGTCCTCGATGAAGGGCTGTTTGAGCTGGGGGTGGGAATGGGATTGGGCTTGAGGGACGTGGAGGGTGGGAAAGGTGACTGACCTTCAGCCGTGGGGGGAGCACCTGGCACAGGCCCTGTTCAATGTTCATAAAAATCATCCATGAGCTGAGTGCATGGGCCACACTCGTCACTTCTGGCAGGAAGATCCCAGGAGGTGGGGAAGGGATGAAGTGGGGGGGGAGGTGGCTCGTGGGGGACAGTGGGAAGGGGGTGGGTACTCTGCAGACCCTGAGCCTGAGGGAAGGCAAGCCCACAGCAAGGGCAGCCAGAGGGGCAAATAAGCATGTGGGCTTGGAGGCTGAGGGCTGGGGTTGGAAGAACCACATTGAAGCCTTGTGCCCTGTGGTTATGAGGACCTGAATATGCATCATAGATTTTGACCTTGGCAGCCACCGGGAGGTCACTCTGACCCTTCCTGACGTCCTGGGGTAAAGGAACCAGATGAGTCATCCAGTCAGTGTTTTCTAAGCACTTCATGTGTGTTAATTCATCTGCTCCTATAAACCGCTGCCCTGAGTAGGAGAAAATAGGATTATTCCCATTTTATAGATGAGGAAAACCGAGGCTCTGCAGGATTATGGCACTTGATGTCCAAGCAGAGAGCCGTCTGGCCCCTGCTGTTAACTGTTGCACCTGCCGAGGCAGGGAGAGAGCCTGAGGGAACCTGGCCTCCCATGCAATCAGTTAGCACTGGGGCCGGCCGGAGCTGAGGTGCCCAGGTTATGGTCTGGTTCTCAGCCTGTCCGCCGTCCTCACTGTTGGTCCTCTGTCCTCGGTTATGCGCAAGCCTCAAACTCTGAAAGAAGGTGGGGGAGGAGTGCTGAGTGGTCAGAGGTGAGGCCGCTCCTGACCCACGGACAAGGTCACACACCTGGAACGTTTGTGGAGCAGGGAAGGGCCACATCCAGCCTGACTGTCCATGGGGGTTGGGGGGCGGGGGTCTCCTTGAAGCCTTAACAAGATCAGCCTGGGACGGAGACAGGTGGTGGCTCTGGGGGTCTGAAACCAGGAAGTCGAGTCGTAAAGAACCACTCATTCCCAGACAGGCCAGGCCTGAGTCCTCATGGGAGATGCAACTCGGATGGTGATGAAGTGGAAAGGGGAGGATACAGGGGTGGGCTGGGGGGCAGGGTAAAGAGGTCCGGGAAAGTCCCCTCCGAGGAGACAACCGGCAAAGCTGGCCCCCGAACAAAGAGGAAGGAAGCCAGCCATGCCGGCCTCTGGGGAAGGTAGCGGGGACGGTGGGAAGGTGCAGAGGCCCCGTGTTCTGAGCTGGCCCGGCCCGTGCGCAGACGGCGAGACAGAGAAGCCACTGACGGAGGAGCTGGAACTGTCTGGATCCACGATTCTCCCCTCCCTGTGGCTTGCTCTGACATCCAAGGGTCACTTGTTTTTGTCACCACATTGTCTGCCAGGGTGACCTTGGGGAGGCAGCGCCCAGCTAGGAAGAACAAGTGCCCGGCCTGCAGCTGCCTCCCCCCCCCCACCACCACCACCGGCCTGCCCAGCTCCCCTGCTCCCCCGCCGTGGGGGCTGTCTAGTGGAGTTCCACGCTCCTTCACGGAACTCTGGGTCCCTGCTCCGAGCCAGGTCAGAGCCCCCGTGAAATTACCGCTGTAAGACACGGCGGCGGGGGGGAGCAGGCCTCTCGCCCTGCCTGTAATTATGGCCCGCAGAGTGCAGATCGCCGCAGTCCAATTAATTAAACAAGGCAGCGGCCCAAATTATGATCCCTTGCCTCGTACTGCGCAGTATTTTTAACCTTAACGGTCGCAGCCGAGCTTAAATTTCCTATCTGGACAGAAGTGTCACCGGGGGAGAAGGAGTGGTGTTGAACTGAACCTCACAGGTGACAGACCCTGTAATTAGAAGCTGTAGTGTCCCCGAGACTGGTCTTTAAAACTGTCAGGAGCCAAACGGCCGTCATTTGATACAAGACTATCATTACCCATGAACCTATTAGCTGCAGGTAAATAACATATCACGCCAGGGCGGGAGGCAGGCAGGTTGGGGAATTCGCTGACGCTTATTAGGACCAGCAGCGCGAAAGATGGATGGTCACCTTCCCCGTCCCTTCATTAGGAGGCAGGGTCAGGCGTGGCTGCGGTCTCGAAGGGGACCCTGGGCTGCTGACCCTGCAGAAAGCCCTGCCCCCTTCCTTCACAGCAGCCCCTCCCTCCCACCCCGCTGCCCGCACATCTCTTCCGGACCACGCGGAACGCCGATCCCGGCGGGAGGGCCGAAGGGATGGTGGGCAGAGCAGACGCCCAGCTCACCAGAGGGCATCTCGGTGGGAAGGCACCTGGGTCCTCCCTGGGGTGGCCACTCTCAACGCCCGGGCTCTGGAAGGGTGGGTGGTACAACAGCTCGTTGACGGTTTGTCGACCCTGTTGGGCTGAGTGCGTTCAAGCTGCCTGACGCCCTTCTGCCCCCTTTCCTCGTCCAGTTAGGAAGCGAGATTTGGAGAGGCCTCCGGGGCGGTTTCCCAAAGTGCAGGGTGCAGACCAGCCTGACCAGAGCGGTCACGGATGTTGCACAGATGCACGCCGTCCCACTTACGGTGAGGTGACCGCCGTGCTAATGTGCGTCTGGAGAATGTAGCCAGTGGGCGGGGTCTGGGGGGTCTGGGCCCAGGATGAGTGTATTGACCAGTGAGTGTGGCCACTTAGACAGTTTTATCGTAAATCCATCTGCCCAGTGCCTGAGGCTGCAGGTGACAGAAAGCCTTGACTCGAACTGACTTAAAGAGTCGGGGATTTTAATGTCCCAGAACAAGGGTGCCGAGGTCGGTCCGGTGGGCCCCGGGCCAGGGCGCCTCAGCCTGGCTCTCCCTCTCTGTTGGGCATCGTCCTGGGGTTGTTTGTTACAAAAATGAAGCATTTAGGAAGTTGAAGTTCTGAACAGCATGTACAGATATTAAATCGCTGGATGGAGAATTCTTTCTGTACCCAACCATCCACCCACCAATACACACACATGTGCACACACCGGTGCCACCCACCTGCACACACAAATGCCCCACCTGCACATGCACTTGTACATATACACACCTGTCTGCACCTGCTTATACACATACTCACATGCGCATACACACACACGTCCCGCCCCCCCCCCACATACACACACACACACAACTCTCCTTGGGATCCTGATTTTTTAATGTTTGCTCTGTACCCCTCCATCCTCGTGTCTGTGGATAGACAGACCCACTGGGCTCGCTCACTGCCACCCAGCGGGAGAGCCTTGGGTGATGTGCGAGGCGCCCAGAGGGAAGGGTGGTGCCAGGGGCTGGGGCGGCAGAGGGCGGGGCGATGCAGGTGGCCAGGGGATGGGCTTCTCCAGCACGCACGTTAGCCTCGCCTGTGGCGGCACCGTCCAGCAGAACCTCCTGCGGGGAGGGGACGTGTTCTGTTTGCACAGTCCGATGTGGTCACCACCTGTGGCTCCTGAGCATTTGAAATGTGGCCAGTGGGACCCAGGAACTGGAATTTTTCACTTTATTTCATTTTAGTATTTTAATAGGCACGTGTGGCAGCTTTATGGGATGGCACAGCTCCGTGGGACACGGGGGAGGACGCGGAGGGAGGACTTCGCAGATGGCTGGGGTCTGTGCTCAGCCCAGGGCGATACGGTGGGTCCCACCAGAGGAAGGAGGGCGGGGTATTCCAGGAAAAGGGGGTGAGACCAGCAAAGGAAGGAGTGGGAAGGGCAGGGTCCGGCGGGCATCACAGAGACTCCTGGAGTGGCCGGTGTTGATGTGAGGATGGAAGAATGGAACAGAGGTTGGCCCAGCTGGGAAGAGCCTGGAGCGTCATTCTCAGGGGCCAGGTGTTTCCTTTCAGGTGGAAACCATGGGTGTCCATGCGGTTGTGAACCTGGGAGGTGTGTGTGGTGCAGGAATACTGATCATGGCCGCTAACCTTTACTAGCCATGTGCCTGGCCCTGTGCTGAGCTCTTCAGGCATCCTGTCACTCATTCATGCATCAGCCACGAGAGCTCCTGCCACGTGCTGGGAGCGGCAGGCAGGGCGCAGCAGCCCCGCATCCCCACCGTCCAGCCTCCCGCCCTCCCCGTGGGCCCAGGTTTCTTGTGCCAGCACCCCTTTCCTCCAGTCGCAGACCAGATCTGCATGACACTGTCCTCCAAACTTGGAATCCACAGCCCTGCTTGGCTGGGGGGTGGCTCTTCTTCTTCCTTCCCTAGGGGTACAGTGTTGCCAGAGCGTGTCATGGTGACATATTTGGTTGGCCTGGCTGTCTGGCTGGGAAGATCCATCAGCCGGCGTCCTCGGCGCTCGCCAGCCCGAGCCACGTTTTAATTTGCCAGTCTGTGGGTTTCCTATACACGTATTCATCTATATTTGTGTCAGGCGAGATTGCTTTTGTCTTCCTCTGCCTGCTAATAAATCCCTCCGTAGCTCTCTGGCCTCCGCATTCCGCTTAGCTGGTATCCGGTTTGGAAATTGAGTTTGGGGGTTGTGGTGACTCGGAGGGAAAACAACTCAAGAAGCCAAACCCTGGCCATCTCTCCCACACACACACACACACACACACACACACCCCCCCGCCCTCCCCGCCACTTCTGAGGCTGCTGGGCCGAGGGTATGGGGGCAGCTGGGCGGGGCTGGGCTTCCCAGTGGAAACCACAGGGCTACTCCTGCTCGGCGAGTGGCTGCTGTACGCGCGGCAGGGCCGCCATGACGCGGTGCTGTGCGCCAGGCGGCTGAAGCCGCAGAGACTGACTTTCTCGCCGTTCTGGACGCTGGAAGTCTGAGCTTAAGGTATCAGCAGGGTTGGTTTCCCCTGAGGCCTCTCCTTGAATGAGGACCCACTCTGATTACTTCGTTTAACTTCATCACCTCTTCAAAGGCCCCACCTCCCGATCCAGTCACATTCTGAGGCCCTGGGCGCTTGGACTTCAATGTATGGATTTAAGGGAGGACAATTCCGCTCCTAACCGGCGCCACTTTTTTTCAATTGCCTTTGAAGTATGATAGTCACCAGGAAGTAGATAGAAGTGTGCCCCTCGTGTGTTTACAAGCTGAGCTCCCTGTGTACCAACACCGAGATAAGAAATGGAACCTGGTCAGCTCCCAGAAGTCCCTGGGTCCCTGGTTGGCCACGCTCTCCCTAGTGCACTGCCCCGACTTCTAATCTCATGAGGTAGTTTTTCAAAAAACTAGTGACGTTCCAAAGTGACATATTCTGGGTGGCTCCTGCCTAACCGCCGCTCTGTTTCAGCACAACCTGGGGCAAGCTGGGGAGAAGCAGAGACGGCTCAGGAGGCGGGATAAGCCACTGGGGGCTTTGCCGGTGGGCTGCCTGCAGGAGGAGACGTGGTCGGCGGGGCGTGCCTGGAGTGGGCTTGATTGCTGAGTCTTCCGGCAGCTGCTTCACAGACACAGGGCTACAGTTACCCGGAAACACAGGCCTGAAGCAAAGAGGTCACCCTGTAAACTTGATGTGCTGAGGAAAGTTGATTTCTTGGTTTGCTTTTATCCACAGAGTGAAATTTGCAGGAACTTAATAGTGTTTTTTGTCTTTTACTTGCATCCTGGCACCCCTGACCTTGACCTTCAGAAGGACGGTTCATGAACATCTACGTGCCTGCCTGTGTGCATCCTCTGGGGACTTTCATGTGCACGTCGGGTCTGTGCCCTCAGCGAGCTGACACTCGGCGACAGGCACACGCTGAGTGCTGGCGGGTTGGGATGCATTAGATCTGATGGTAGGGATTGGAGTTGGGGGGAGATGGCCACAGCAGGGGACACAGGCTTGAGCCGGGACCTGTAGGAAAGAGGGGATTGGGGTGACCTCAGTAGAGATAGCAGGGTCGCTGTGGGGAGGGGTACAGCACGGACGAAGGCTGGAAGGCTGGACCCAGCAGGGCTTTTCATGGGCTGGGGGATGTGGCCTGCCCGCGCGATGGGCGCGAGGCTTTGTGTGGGCACAGGTGGAAACGAAGCTGGCTAACAGGCTGGACGTTGGGCGTGGACCAATCTGAGAGCCGGGCTTTGGGAAGAGATGGGGAGAGTTCTGGTTCTGGGGAGCTCATGCCGGTGGGACCTGGAGGCCCTGGGCCTCGCTCAGAACAGCAGGCAGGGGCTGGCTGGGCGAACCCACGTCTTGTTCATCTCAGGAGCCCAGAGCTCCAGAGGTCGGGCCCGATGCCCAGAATCATGGTGAACAAGGGGAGACGCATGTCACCAAGGAGGAGGCCAAGGGCCTCCCCAGGCCCTGGCAAGGCCACAGCCCTCCTGGAAGGGCCGCCTTCCTCAGCTGCCCACTCAAGGGGGCACCTTGGCTCCGGTCCCTGGCTGCTCCCGAACGCCGGGTCCTGCAGCCCTGGGTCTGACTGAGTCCCCCCGGCTGGCTTTGCCCAGGCCCTCCCCTGCCGTCAGCGTACCTGGTGTTTAGTGGGTGCCTAGTAATTGTGGGATTCCCCTGAACTGAGACATGAGAAGGCTCCATCTAAGGTAGAACAATGCAGGCTGGCCAGGCTGCGGGGTGGGGCCCACTGCCAGCCTGACGCCTCTGCCACCTGTCTGCCCCCCCACACACAACCCCCACATACACACGGCTTGCGGTGAGCCTCCTTCACAAGGACTCGTGGGTGAGTGCCAGCCCCTCCTCCCCCAACCACAGCCTGCAGGAGGCTTTGAGGTGTTAAGATTCGAGCCCCCCAGCCCCCACATCCTGATTGCCCCTCCTGATCTCTCCGTCCCCTGCAGACGGTCTCTCTGACAGAACCTGACAAGAGCCATTTCCAAGATGGATTGATTCAATTTAGCACAAATTTTTGCTGGATTTGGTGACGTATGGCTCCCTGTTGGAACCGCTTCGAATGTGACTCCAAAGAGAGAGGGTTTATTAGGCCAGGCAGCCCTGAGCAGGTGGGGCTCTGGGGGGTGGGGGGAGCGCCTCCAACGTGGCCACCATCTTGTGTGCTTGTGCTGGGGTCCCCTGGCGCCCCCACCTGTCCCCCAGCTCTCCCGTCATTAGGGGGCCTTTCAGCCCTGCTCAGAGGGAAATGCCTGCGAGCCAGCTTTTCATTATACTCCAGGGCCTGAATTTCCATTTTATTCCCAGAAGCCAAGTTTTGCTATTGTCGCAGACCCCACCATGGGAGACCCAGCACTAAAGACTTCTTCCCTCTGGGCTGATAAATTCTTAATGGAGCTGCAGCTCCAGCAGGCACACTGCACTTGCCCAGGCGCACCCCAGCCCCGGACCAGCGGGGTGTGTGTGTGTGTGTGTGTGTGTGTGTGTGTGTGCGCAGCCTGTGGGCCTGTGCACCTGCCGCCCCCACTGGAAAGAACTACGAAGCCCTTTGGGACCCACCTCAAAGCCTCCTACTCCCTCCTGAATCCACCTCCGACCCCCTTCATCTGCTTCACTCCAGCCACGCGGCTCCTGCTGGTCTGTGACCCACCAGGCACCTCAGCCTGTGGGCCTGTGCACCTGCCGCCCCCGCTGGAATGTTCTCCCCGAGATCTCCACACTGCTCCTGCTCCCTCTTCTGCTCCTGCTCCCGCTCCCGCTCCCGCTCCCGCTCCCGCTCCCGCTCCTGCTCCCGCTCCTGCTCCTGCTCCTGCTCCTTCTCCTGCTCCTGCTCCTGCTCCTGCTCCCGCTCCTGCTCCTTCAGGCCTTTGTTCAAGTCAGCTGCTCCATGAGGTCGGCCACATGGACGTTTAACACCGAATTCCTCTCCTGGCTCTATTTGTTTCCCTTTGTATTGGTCACTCTTTAACCACATACACGCGTGAGCTCCGTGAAGACAGGGATCGCTCTGTTCTCTTTACTGCCGTGTCCCCAACGCTCAGAACAGCGCCTGGCACTCAGGCAGTATCGGACAGGTGTGAGGGCTGCTGGGTGAGCGACAGGCTTCCGGGGCCGTCTTCGCTGGACATAAGGAAGCAGGAACCCAGCTCCATTTTCCCTTCATGTGTGTGGTAGGCTGAAAAGTGGCCCCCACACGACGTGTCCATGCCCTAATGCCTGCAACCTTCGAATGCGGCCTGATTGGGAAAGGGGGGTTTGGCAGGTGTGATTAAGTTAAGGATTGTGAGGTGAGAGTGCCCTGGGTTATCCAGGTGGGCCCTGCAATCGCAGGGGTCCTTACAAGAGAGAGGCAGAGCCTAGCTTCAGCTGGTGTGGCTCAGTGGTTGAGGGCCGACCCATGCACCAAGAGGTCACCAGTTTGATTCCCGGTCAGGGCTCCCAGGTCTCAGCCTTGATCTCAGTAGGGGCAGTGCAGGAGGCAGACGATCGATATTGATGTTTCTCCCCGACATTTCCGTCTCTCTCTAAAATCAGTAAGACATATTCACAAAAGAGAGCGGCAGAGAGAGATCTGAGACACAAGTGGAGAAGGCCACGTGACCACGAGGCAGAGGCTGGAGGGAGGTGGCCAAGGAGCACCTGTAGCCCCTGGGAGCTGGAAGGATCCTCCCCTGGAGCCTCCATACGGAGCACAGCCCTGCCCACACCTTGACTTCACCTGGCACCTGGCTGCATTCTCTCCCCTCCTCTCCCACCCACATATCACGTCCACTCTCTCCACCACTCCCCGCCTAGATACCACCCCAATCCGCAGCTTCCGGTACCCACGGAGACCCAGGCTCAGCCGTCGGGGGAGGGGGACCTCCATGCTGCCTATCTGGCCCCTGCCCTGCTTATCTCTATGTTGTGTTAAATAGTACCAGATGCCGCATTAGCTTGCTGAGGCTGCCACAACCAGCGGCCGGACTCGGTGGGCTAAAGCAGCACCAACGTGTCCTCTCGTGGTTCTGCGGGCCAGGAGCTGGAAACCGGTGTCCCTGGGGTGACGGCAAGGTGTGGGCGGGGCTGTGCTCCGTGTGGAGGCTCCAGGGGAGGGTCCTTCCTTGATTCCCCCGGCTCCCAGGGACGGCTGGTGCTCCTGGGCCCTGACCACATGGCTCCGGTCTCTGCCTCTGTGGCCACGTGGCCTTCTCCACTGGCGTCTCAGCACTGTCCCTGTGTCCCCAGCCTGGCTCAGCCCCACCGTGAGGATCATTACACCTCAGCCATGAAGCCAGGGTTCAGGAGGGTCTCACTCCGCCCTGGAGTCACGCTGGGGCTCAGCAGGGCCCCCTCGAAACCGAACTTGGGCCTGGAGCCACATTCCTGTGGCCCAGAGGGAACAGAACAGGTGAGATGCCAGGAGGCTGAGGGAAGGCTGTTGGGCCACAGGGCAGCACCCCACACTGCAGCCTGGGTCTTCCGGGGGGGGGGGGGGACCCAGGCCCCGCCCCTCCCAAGGGCCCAGGGCCACAGGCAGCCTGGCGATGATTTCCCCACATCCTCGCAATCGCCATTTGTCTGTGCGGTTGAAACCCCAAGCTTCAAAGTGCCAATGTGCTAATCCAGCCCCTTCTCGGTATTTGGGGGGGTTGCTTTTGATATGTGTGGTATTTTCTCCCTCTCTTTTGAGGCAAATGGCTGATTGATTGCTTTTCATCTCCTACTTTGAGTAGCTGTAAGAGCTGCTTTGTGTAAACATCAATTACCAGCGCGTAATAAATTAGGGTCCCTCACACCACACGCATTAGAGTCCAGCCCAATATCAAAGTGCTCCCATCACCCAGCAGTGGAGGTGGGCTGATCAGCTGTGTGATGCCGGCAGAGACTGTGCGCTAATTTAATTACAAATCTTGCAAGATGGGGGAGGACAGAGGGACCCCAGCCTCACCTGTTCCCTTCCAGCATGGGGGCAGTTGGGCAGGTCGAGGGCCAGGACCTTCAGAAAGTCCGTCCCACACTTCTCCTGACCCTAAACCCCAGCATTCAGTGTGGGGGTCACCTTGAGGACCTCTGAAGCCTTGGGACACCTCTGTGCCCTGGCCTGCCTGCTTTCTCGGGACAAAGGGGACATCTTCCCTCCCCCATCCCCCGCCTGACCGCATCCCCAGGCGTCCCTGTGCCCCCCAGGCGTCATCGCTCCTCCAGGAGGCAGAAGGGCCTTCCTTCCCCGTGGACTCCCACCGCTGTCCTGCCCTCTTCTCCCCTTGCTCTTGGAGGCCCCAGGCTGCACATCCCAGGTTGGGGGTTGGGGTGCAGGGTCAGTTGGTCGGTCCCACCCTCTCCTGAGCTTAGGACCTCCCCACCCCCCACGGATGGTGGAGTAAAACACAGGTCTTGGGGCGGGCCTGGAATCTGCATTTCTGCTCCTAGGTGATGCTGCTGGGTGTGTGGGGACCCCACTTTGAGAACTAGCACATGTTGGAATCCTTGGGGGCTCCCCAAAAAGCAAAAGACCCTCGAGGTCCAAAGGTGACTCCAGGGTGTGGCCAGGGCTATCAAGAGCCCTGACAAGCTGTGGGCAGAGAACCAGGGGCTCTCTAGGCTGCTGAGGGCAGGGCTGCTGCTCCTAACACCTCCTTCTCCTCAGAGCATCCTCTGCCCACTGGGCCCCTCTCCTCCCTCTCTTCCTCCCCTCCCCCTTTCCCTGCCTCTCTTCTCTGCCCTCTGACCCCCTGTTCTCTCCACCTCCTTCCCCTCCCTCTCTCCTCTCCCCCTTCCCTTCTCTCCTTCCTTTTCCCTCGTCACTGCCCCCTCCCCCTACCTCCACTCTGGCCATGAGCCCCTGGGGCTTCCCTGGGAACAGACCCCACTGCTGCTCCCATTCCCGGTCATGAGAGCCCCTTCTCTCCCTTGTGCCCTCTGAATCCCTCCCCCCCCCCAGGGTAACCCCTGCCTTTGAGCCTCCCCCAACCCACGGCAGCTCTTGGAGGAGGGAAGAAGGCAGCCAGGCCTGGGGAGGGGTGGGCAGGCCTGGCTTTGCAGCCCCTTGGCCTGGCCCTGCCAGGAGCAGCGCCCACTGGAGGTTTGGCACAGTCCCCTGAGAGGTCGCCAAGCCCCATTTCTCACACACGCTACACCTTTCTCTTGCCCAAACTCCTCACACACAGGCGCCCACAGAGCCCAGAGACTCCAGCCCATTGTTCCTGGGAAGGGCCCCTCTGCCAGAATCCATCATACGGGATGGAGATTTCTCAAGGCCAGACTACAAGGCCTAGTCCCCAGCACCCCCCTCCCCCAGCAGCTGCTCCTTTCCCCTCCCTCCTCTGCCTGTATCTGCCCTGGGGCTCACAGGGATCCTGGGAGCCAGGTCTGAGTCAGTCAGTCAGAGGCTTGGCAAGGATGTGCGTATGCATGTGCACACACGTGTTTGTATGCCAGGGCATGTGTGCGCGCATTTGTGTCTGTGTACACATGTGTAAATTCGTGAGTGTATGTATATCTGTGTGCATGTTTGTGAGCATTGGTGGGTGGGTGGTATGCATCTGAGTGTGTTTGTGTGTATATACATGCATGTGTGCACATGTGTGTATCTGTGTGCTCGTGTGTGTGGGCACACACATGTACACTCGCACATATGTGCTTGTGTGTGCACATACTCCTCCCTCTGCTCCCTCTGCTCCCTCTGCTCCCAGGGTGCCTCCCATTGACGAATGAGCATTGATATTTCCCAAGCAGCATTCCAGCTTCCTGTAGTCACAGTTTCCATCTGCAGGCGCTGCCTGCCTCTGCCCTGTGCCTGTCCCTGTCCCAGGGGCCTTCGCACCAGCCTGGAGGGTGCCCAGGGAGCCAGGGGCCGCCTGGTGTCAACCCACACTGCCTCCTGTGCCCCTCTTGCAGGTCTTCTGTAGACTCCTGCTTGACAGGGTTAAGTAGCAGCGAGCTGGCGTTGCAGGGAAGAAATACAACTGCTCCTGTTAGCTCGTGGCCTGGGGTCACCCTGGAGTTTGCTGATGAGCTCTGGCAGCTGGCAGGCGGGTGGGGCTGTGAGAGGAGGCAGCAGCCTCTGAAAGAAGGGCCCCAGGCTGCTGCCAGCTCACACCTGCCTTTGCTCAGGGCTCAGGGCGGCATTTTCAATGTGTGTGTGTGTGGGGGGGGGGGGAAAGGATTACCTGAGCAGGGGGCGGCCAGGGATGACCCCGTGTTCTTCCAGGGTGCACTGTGGTTGGCTGTGCAGAACTGGGCTCTGAGGATCCAGTCAGGTGGAGCAGGAGACCATTAGAGCCCACAGCAACCCTCTCTGGGTGGGTCTCAGGGGGGCCCCCAGCATATGTTGGCAGGGCCTCCTAGGCACCCCCAAAGTATTAGGGGCTGTTTTCCTCCCATCTCTTCTGTCAAGACCTTAAGCCAACTTGCCATCCTGCTGTTTCTGTGGCTAGTGGGTACCCCCCACCCAGCTCCCAGGACTCCCACTCAGGCCCAGCTCTTACCCCTGGGCACATGGGCTAAGAGGTGGGGGCCATCAGGGGCTGGATGCAGAGAAGACAGGGGAGGAGAAATGACCTGCCCAATGGCTGGGGAGGGAGGCCGTAGGGTGCCAGCGCTGTCCTGTGGGCAGCTGCCTGGTGGGCATCACCTGTCTTCACTCAGATCCCTCCCTCCTGCCAGAACATCCTCAGAGAAAAATCCATGGTCCCCGCCTGCAGACAGATCATTGCGCATGAGCCTCACTGGCACAGGTCCCGAAGTGTGCTCACTCCTGGAGCAGGAGGAAGCGGAGACCCCGAGGCCCAGAGACGGCACTAGGTTTAACGCTCTGGCCCAGCCACTGAACCTCCGTGTGCCTTGGTTTCCTCGTCTGTGAAATGGGGCTGTAGGGCTGGCAGTGACTGAAAGAGCTTAGGTGCATAAAAACTTCCAGAAGATTCCAGGCACAGAATGGAAGCCCAATACACATTAGCATCTGTGCTATTTGTCTTGGGACCCAGAGCTCCCCCTCCCCTGCTCTCAGCCTTACCCTGAAGCCATTTTCCGGGAGAAAGGAAATGGCTGATGCCCTCCCAAAAAAATCCTCTGCTCCCCGCCCCCTCCCCTCCCCCCTCTCCTAAGCCAGCCCTCTCGCCTCCAGTTCTGAGCAGCTTTCTTCTTTCCTTTCTTTTTTTATCTTGCCAGCAGAGCATCTTCCAGCCGGTCATTCCATTTCATTTCTGGTCTTCGGAGAGTGACATTTACATATTAATATTTTCCGAGGGAGCCCCGCGCAGGCAGGAGCAAGTGTCTGCCTCGTGGCCTCCCATCATGTGCGGGAGATAAAGCGCCGGCGCGGCCATGAATAACGGCGGGTGAGCGCGGAGTGGCCGTGAAAGGCCGCACATTTGCCCTGTCAGCATGTGGTACATCTGCTCAACAACTGATTTAGCGCTCCTTTCTCCTCCCAAGGTTTATCTCCACTTACAGGGGACGTGCTCTTTGTGAGGGCCTGTCTCTCCACTCTGCCTCCCTGTCACTTCCTGCCACCATCCCCCTGAGCGGGGCGCCAGAGACAGGGCCCCCAGCCTGCAGCACAATGTCGGACGCTGTGAGCTGGAGCCAGGCACAGCAGGCATGCCAGCCGGGTTATCTCTCCCCTGCAGAGGCCGCCGGCTCTGGCCCGCTGTCCCTGGCCCCCTGGGCATCTGTGCTTCCTGGTCCGGGGTGACCTGAGGCAGCTGCCCTGGCATGTGCAGGGGACTTTGGGAGTGACCACGGGTTTCGTTCTCACAGGGTGCGAGGGTCCGGGGAGGGAGGGTGTGGGGTCTGTGGGAAGTGAGGATGCTCACCATGGATGGTACGGGGCCGCCCACAGCAGTGGACATGGAAGGCACCACGAACCCTGGCAACAGTACACGGAGCACGTGGCCAGGACTGCGCTGCCCGCTTTGTCCATGGCATCTCACTAACTGTGTGGCAGGGATGTGACCCTCGGCATTGTACACCAGGGGAAACTGAGGCACAGAGAGGGGAAGTGGTTTGACCAAGGTCACACAGCCTGGGAGCCAAACACCAGGCTGCACAGGAAAGCTCAGGGTGGCCGTGTTCAGGTTCCAGGCCCAACTCCCCTTCAGGCCAGCTGTTGCCCTCTCTGAGACTCAGTTTCCCCTGCTGTAAAGCGGGGGTAACACACCATGCTGGGATGCGGTTCAAAGTCGTCGCAAAGCCAGACTTGGTGTGTGTGACCTGGTCTTCAGTTGCTCTGTGTGCAGACCACACTCTTAGGCGGTTGGGCTGTGTGTAGAGCCCACGTGGTATACAAAGGACCTGTCATGAGACTCGCCCCACCCACCTGAGATGCTCAGCCAGGAAGTGCCGGTCTGGTCTCCCAGCTGGCTCAGGGTCTCTCTCTCCCCGTCTGTCTGTCCTTCAGTCCGTTTCTGGCTCCTTAATCCGCGCAGTGAAGGGCACACCTGGCGCCATCCGGGCGCCTGCCCAGCCCGGTGGTTGTGAGAATAGAGAACCTGGTCTCTGCACCGGGATGGGTCACGCTCGTCCTCAGGAAACACCGGTTCCTGTTCCCAGTCAGAGGCCACGATGGGGGGGCTGGAACCCCAGGGAGGAGCCCCCCATACAGCCCTGTCTCCCTCTGTAGAACTTCCTCTGGTGACGCAATGTTCTAAACCTGTCCCGTGCAGCACAACAGCCACCAGCCGCCCGCCACGTGTGGTTATTGATCACTTACAATGTGACTCGTGAGACCAGGACTTGGGATGTCATTTAATGCCAATCGATGGAAACGAGTGTTCACACATGGCTCGGGGCCACCGTGGTGGGCAGTGCCGGCCGCTCGGGGGGCTGGTCTCCCTGCCGTAGGACTGGCCCGCCTGTGTAGATCAATCTCAGCCCTCCCTGTGTGTGGGCCCAGACCAACTCCCTTTTTGTGGTCCTCCGTTTCCCCTCGAGCAACTGGGATAATGAAGCAACTAGCTCATAGGGTTGTTGTGGGGGCTCGGCGAGACCCAGGCTGCATCCAGGATGGGGTGGGCTCTGTCAGTGTGTCCAGCTTTGATCTTCTCACAGTTACCTTTGTCATCCTCTTCGTGACGGGGGTGCCCCGCGTGCTCCCCTTTCTCCCTGAGACGGTGGTCTGGGGTTCTAGAAGCCTGGTTGTAGATGAGGAATGAGGCAGGACCTGTGCCTGGTGACCCACATGCTTTGTGCTCTGGCCTTTCTGGTGCCCAGGGAGACTGGGACCCCCCCCCCCCCCAAGGGAAGACATGGGGAAGGTGGGTGGAGCTCTGGGAGGGAGGAGAGGAAGGGGTAGCAGGCATTGTTGCAGGGCCTGAGAGCCGAGCGGAGGGAGCCTGGCCCCTTAAGGCCTCTGGACAGATGACCAGCACCTCTGTGGAGTGACCGGCAGAGAGACTGGCCAAAGGTCTTCACTCCAGAATTGGGAGCCTTGGGGAGTGAGTCTGGGGTCTTCAGGAAGGCCTCCAGGTTAACACGGTTGCAGCAGAAACTCTGACCTGGGGCGGCCCTTCTGCCTTGACCAGGAGGTTTCCGACCCAGTGACTGCTGATGGCAGTCCAGTGGTGCTTACTGAGGTCCCAGGGCAGTGGGCAGCGGGGAGGGGGCACTGGGCGCAGGCCTGGGTACTGCTTTTCTGTCTAGACTTGGACATTTAAACCCGAAGAACGACCATATACCTACACTTCACCCCGGTCTCACCTTAAAAGAGCTAGAGCCTCCTGCCTCTGGGTCCTGTGCTGCCCCCCAGCCCCGCCTCCCTGGACACTCCCTGAGCTC